>NC_056732.1:431513905-431851405 GCF_019279795.1 Protopterus annectens | reverse complement strand
ATCTTGCTGCATTATTCAAATAGTATATTAATGAAATGTTGCATGTGGTATAAAAGACTTACATTTTGGAGAGACTGTGCTCATTTATTCAGAGATTTTATGTTCCTGGCTTGGACACCTGTGACTACAAGACTTGGATTGCTTCTAAAATCATCTGGACATAGAAAGCTGATATAAGTATTTTTTTTTTTGCACTTGCTCTGTCTCAGTGCTATTTAACACTTCTGTGCTGCATTTATTGGATTTGGTTAAATTTATCACTGTTTTTCCACATGCACGTGTTAAAGAAATGTCACCTGTTTGTTACTGTACTGCTCTTAGGTTGTTTTAGAAGTATTCTGATATTTCCTAACTTACTCTGATACTGCAAAAGCTGCTGTGAGTTTGCTAGAGTTCTCCTGAATTTGACAAAATATTTCTAAGTTTTGCAAAGTTTTTCTGTGTTTGTAGAAGTTCTCCAACATTTGCACCCCTTTTATTTCTGTACTTGTGAACATTTCACAGGGTTGGTAAACTCATTTCCAATGATTCCTGATACTGCAGGAATTCTGCCTTTTGTTGTAAAGTATTTTTTACTGCACTTGAGCTCAAAACCAGTTTGTTTTGCATTAAGAGTGTTTCTTTGCACTCTGGTAGGAGCAGAGGGCTGATTCAACACATTCAAGTTGGGAACTGCTGGTAGAAGGCTTATTGTGTGATTATCTGATTGGCCTGATGGTTTAACTGTGTAAACGTCTTTCGTTCTGCTGGAAGAAAAGCCTCTTCACAAATGCAGTTACCCATACCTTGCACATAAGCAAATTTCTCCAGTTTATAAACCTCTATAGGAAATGCTGTCCATAGACTCCCACTGTTTGCAGACACCCAAAGAGTTGCTAGTTTGTACAGAGGGTAGCACCACTGCTGTTTATCTAATAGTATATTACTAAACACTCTTGGAGCTTTTAGTGACTCTCCCCTACTCCTTCCCTTCCAATAAAGATCTGGTATAATGGATATATGCTTCCCTGTCATCTCTGTTTCTGGCCTAGTGGACATGGGCATCCTTAGGTAGTGTAGTAACTGCCTCATGTTCACTGACAATCATTTAACTTTAGAACAGACAAACACAGTGTGTGAGAGAGGTACATACACAATGTCATTGGAGGCAGAACTCTCACATACATACACAAAAAATGCAAACCAGGTTAACATTACACCCAAAAACACTCATTACCAACAATAAGGAACAAACACATAGATCTACATATGTGGAGATACTCACTTGTAATATATCCATACCTTCAAGACCTCTTAAAAGCATCTCTCAATGGCCCTGCACACATTCAAAAAAGACAGCACCTGGCAAAACACCTAACTCTGAAAATCATAGTAGCCCTGATAATAAGCCTATAAGGCAATACACCACAAAGCGAAACATTCTAGTTATTGAGGATTCCTTTGTAAGACATACTGATATCCACCTTACTAGGCTAAATAAGGAGAAGATCACTGTTGCTGTCTGTCTGGAGTTAGGATCCACTGGATCACACATGCAGTTAGGTCGTTAAATTGCAAGTACTATTATGACATGGTCATGGTCCATGTGGACATAAACTACATAAGATGTACCTCGCTGGACTATATGAAGAGAGACATAATGGAGCTCTCTGAATATGTGTCAAAGGTGAGTATGAATCTAGCCTTGAGAAGCATCCTACATCAACCAATGATGATGCCACAGCAAGTGCAAAAAAATGATCAACTTAAACATTTGGCTTAGATTCTGGTGTCACATCCCGTATCATATCCTTGCTAGCTACAGATCCCCCAACTTGAGTCTGGAAAACCACACCTCCTACCTAAACTTTCTGGAACCTCTTAAGATGCAACCTAACAGCATACTTATGGGTGACTTCAACTACCCTTCCATAAACTAGGAGACTTATACAACCCATAATTCACTTTCTCAGTGTTTTTTGGACTTCGTCAATGCAAACACCCAGGAGCAACTAGTTATCTCCCCAACTAGAGGTACTAATGTCCTACACCTAGTACTTATGAACATGGGGGCTGCTGCTCCTTCCCATGCATTAACTCCTCCCTGGTAAGATCTGATCACAAAATGAACTCCTTTAGTGTTAAAATGAATATGGAACTCCCATCAAACTCCAAACCTGTTAAGAACTTTGGCCAATTACCTCTAAGTGAAAGCTTATTAAACTTCTAAGCCCCTCCAAACCCGGATGGCACTAAGGTCTTCTCTGAGCTGTATGCAAAACCACTTTGCAACCACATTCATAACTGCATATATGAGGCAGTAACTGTCGGAGTCAAACCTATGATTACTAGAAAAAAAAAATCACCCTGATGGACCCCTAACATAAATAGGCTATTCAGCAAAAGGAAAAAAATCCTCTCCAAAGCCAAAAATAAACAGACAAAACAGTGCAAAAAGACACTCACCAGTCTAAACAAACAAATTAGATTATTGGTCAAATCTGCCAAAGCAAACTATGAAGCAAAGATAGCCTCCCAGGTGAAAGATAACTATAAGTTTTTTATTTTTTAATTATGTTCACATCCTCAGGGGAAACACTCAGCAATTTGCAGAGTTAATTGTGAATGGCAACACTTACAGCCAGCCTGAAACTATAGCAAACCTGCTGGCTGACAAGTTCAGTTAACCCCCCATCACTTCCTACCACTCCCAAAGAAATACATGCAACCATCCCCCTACTGGTAATTACAGCTCACGTTAAAGCCAAAAACAAAGCCTCCATGGGTCTTGACAACATTCTAGGATGCTTCGTAATTAGTTTGAAACATAATCTATCAGGGCCACTAGAAACCCTCTTTAATCACAGCCTCCAGACAGACCTTGTTCCAGAGGAATGGAGGACTGCAACAGTCATCCCTCTGCTCAAGAGGGGCCCATCAACTGACCTGGGACACTATAAATAAGCTTGACCAGTCATGTGCAAGGGAATAGAGAGAATTATCATGGACCTGATCAGTAATGACATAGGACCAGATCCAATTTGGCTTTGTCAAAGGGAGGTCTTGCCTGCTGAATTTAGTGGACTTCTACAGAAAAGTCACCAGTGCCATGAATGAGGGTAAAACAGTACACACAACTTATCTAGACCTGGCCAAAGCTTTCAACACAATCCCCCACTCAGGGGTCATAGATGAACTTACTGAGTTAGGCATAAACCCCTACATCATCAGATGGATAGCCAACTGGCTCACTAGCAGGACACATATTGCCTGGATAGGTGAATCCACTTCTGATAAGAAACCTGTTACTAGCAGTGTCCCAGATGGCTCAATACTGGGACTCTTTCTGTTTGGTATATACTTTTCAGAAATGAAGGCCACTGTTGGGGTCTTCTGGCTCACCAAGTTTGCTGATGACTGTAACCTAGGAACATATATTGAATCCCCAAATGATGTTGACATCCTACCCACAGGCTTAAAAATAACAAATGACTGGTGCCAAAACCATGGCCTGAGACTACATGCTAAAAAATATGTAATCATATCCTTCAGTAAATGAAATATCCCTGCAAATTATAATATTGATAGCACATCCCTAAAAGTAGACCCAGTAATGAGGGACCTAGGAACACAGATGGATAGTAACCTAACCTTTGACCACCAGGTATCTATAGTAGTGTGTAAATCCTTCCATGTGGCTCAACTTATAAGTAAAGGTATGGCATTGAGATCAAAGGAAGTCATAGTGCCATTGTACTCAGCCCTCATCAGGCTCATAATTGAGTGTGATGCTCCCTTCTGCATGTAACTAACCAGACACTTACACTAACTGAAACAACCCCAGAGGTTTCTCATTCAAAAAATACAAAGACTAAGACACTTGTCATCTGCTGACTGAATAAAGGCCCTATCCCTTTATTCCATTTCATATAATTTATTGAGAAGAGACTTATGCCTGACCTACAAGGCATTCTGTGATCCATCTGTGATGAAAATGTTACATATTTACAAGCAAAATTATATAAGGGTTACATGTTCCATGGATCTGAATCTTATTTGTGACTCTAACAGAACTTGCTGGAGAGACAGATTCTTATCCCAAAGGTTACCTCATCTATGGAATAAACTTCCTATCTTCATAAACCAAAGCCCATCCTTCACTCTCTTCAAAAAGAATTTGAATAAATGGATGGAGAACCATAAATTCGCTCCTGCAGTATTGCCCATGTCCCTTATGGACAGTGGTAGTCTATAAAATGACTCAGGGCTCCAACACCCAAAAACCCACTACCCTCATACTATCCCATCCCATGTCTGGGGAATTAAGATATAATATGTCATATCCTGGGTATATTGACTAGGTGTTTTAAGGTTCTTGTGCTATTACACTAAGAACCTATTAACCTATAAGAGAAGTACAGACATTTGCAGTCATATATGTGATGGAAATATAAAATGTCATGTATTTATAAATTGACCTACAACTGTAGACTATCCCATGACACTATGCAAAAACACCAGTCTAAAAACAAGGTAATTATTTCAACATGCCACATAGGAACCCCTTCTCTATTACATCCAGCAGTCTATGAACTGTTAACTTTAATTGTTTCACAGTATTGTCTTTACTCTGTACTCCCACAGTGAAGTGAATTTAAGCACATTTGAATGAAAGTAACTGGATCATTGTGGATTAAACTGAAATAATCAGCTTTTGCAATAAGAAATTGAACAGTGCTTACCATCACTTACTATTGTTGGGCTATGCAATTTCCATGGGGAATTTCTGGATCTGTGTGTTGTGTGTGAATCTATTTTTGACCAGATTAAACATGTGAAAAAGGGGTGGATAGGACCATGGTGAAAAGGGGGTTGGCAAGCAGTGGGTAGGACACATGGGAATGAATACAGGAATTTTCAAGAGGGTGGTGTGAGACCACTGTAGCTATCCAGATCTTCACAATATAAATGTAGAATTGTACAAAAATGTCATGACTTTGGACTGTCACCACACCGGTGATGGGTGATAACAACAGAATGATGTTGTGTGGTCAACTGGATCAAATCAAGTGCTCAGAGCCAAGTACCGCTATAAAAGCTTTCTTCTATTTACCATAAAGAGGTACATGTTTACAAACCTGATCTAAATAAGGCATAGCAGCATTATAATGTATTTAGGGATTTGACTAGACAAGTTTTTATAATCATTATTAGTTTGGGTTAATAAAAATTATGCTTTTATTATTATTAGATTCATGTTTCGGGGGGTTGTGTCTATATATTGTTTCGCCTTTTCTTACATCTGTTTTTAAACTTATTTTGTATTGTTTATTAATTGCTTGGAAGAATACTGCTATGTCTTATTTAGATCTGGTTTTTAAACATGTACCTCTTTATGGTGAATAGAAGGGCTACAGTTTTTAATATATGCTACTTGGTTGTGTTGCTGGCTGGTTGTGTTTACCAAATCAAGTGCGGCACCCTGAAAGATAGGGGAAAGTAGGGGACTATGTATGGGGTGTACTTTTTTGTGGGACAGGTGTCCATTTTTTGAGAGAGAGAGAGAAAGAGAGACAGAGAGAGAGAGACAGAGAGGAATGTTGTGAAAGGTGCTTAGGAATGATAGGGTCTGGTAGGTAAAGTAGGTTACAATGCATGCACAGACATACAGGACATATAAGACGGACAGGGATGGTGATGGAGACAAATGGTTGGGTGGACACCATAACTGGGGACAGGTAGTTGACATCTGATGCACAGCCACGTCCAGCATGAGAACAATGAGAATCTAGTCCTCACCCTCAGAATTGTCATCACTGACTCTTGTATCAGCTGTCTGGGTCAGTACCAGAAGTAGAATCAATTTAACAATCCAACGCAAGACTTTTTCAGCCATGATGATACATGCACCAAGGCCCATCTCCATGATATCCTCCACCAGCCTTGTCAGCTCCTGCTGGGCGACAAAATCTCCATCTGCACTGGTACTGTTCCAGGAGGGTACCACTGCACCAGCAGCTGGGGCAGATCTACCGGATGCAGATGGAGCATGTAGGGTAGGCACTGTGGAGGCAACACTGACAGATTGTGAACCTGAAGTGCTGGTGCCTGTGCTGCATCGGTGAAGGGATGATGGGCCACACTGCAGTGGTCAGTTTACCTCTCTGTGCTGTTGGTCATTTTATTTTCAGCAGCAAGGTATGCAAACAGAAGGATGTTAATAAATTAAAAAAACACAATAAATAAATTAATAAATAAAAAGAGAGATAGGGTGGATGGGGAGACAAAAAAAAGATAATGAGATCCATGTCATGTCACGATCCATGTCATGTCACGATCCATGCCATGTCACATTCATTTATTTACTGAACACGAGGTTTTGGGTAATACATCAACAGTTATTAATTTAGTATTGAACACCTTTGCTACATCCATATAGAAAGTTAAGGTATGAAAGAGTCCTAAAATAGAGAAATCCCGCTGTTAGGATATAAACAAGAGCGCACTTTATTTCCCTATGACAGATAAGATGTATGCATTTAAATAGAATGATTGCAAATACCATATCTGAATTGTTCCTGACATATTATTGCTGTTAATATTTTAGAAATAATATTGTATAATAAAAACAAAGTGCTATCTTGGGGTACTGAACCCACACATAGTCAAGCTGGTGTTCTCATTGCCTAATGCAAACTGCAAAAGTTATTCTGGAAGGTATGTGTGCTTGATATCAAGGTTGAGGTATGCCTAATCAAGATTCTAGTAAGTGAGAGACTGAAATAGCTTTCCGCTTTGAATTTGGACCTGAGTTATACTTACTTTGTGCCTCTCTGAGCCAAGTTAATCTCTCCTGGTGCACCTCATGATTTGCAGCTATTTCCTCTGCAGCTTTACTGTACAAAAAGAAAATATATATGAAGCATAATGAGTAACTGCAGTGGCTGGCTAGATAATTACTGCCATATCATATATACTTACACAACTGATGTGTGTTCAGAGTCCTAAATTTAGCCTCCCAGTCACTTAGGGGTTCCTGCGTGCAATTTCATAAAGTCCCCATAGTTGTGACAACATTGTTCCCCAGTGCTCATACATCTCAACTGTACAGATTTTCACAGAATATCCAGATATTTGGCTCATATTTTGGTCTTTTCCTCATAAAATTAGTGTTTTTTTGCCAAATCACTGGGATGATCTTCGGATTGAAGTCATTAAATTATGATATACAAATTGAGTTTCAGACTGCAAATCTTTCAGAAAATGTATGCTAAAACAAATCCTGTTACTCTAGCAACTTTTTAAGCATATAAAAGTAATATTTAAAATATGTCCCTATTTTTGGGCTTTTGTCCCCTCATTTTTCCAGTCTTTGTCCATATTTCTTGCTCTAAGAGGTTGAGAGGTATGCATGAAATGCCAGTTGCACTGAAAACAGCCTTGAATAAGCTTTTCCAAGCCTCAGCCATACTGAGACCTGGTATAATCCCCTTGCAGCAGCCTATAGTCATAGCACTTCAGGAGAAGTACCAGAAATATCCTGGGCTCCTCAACACCCAGCCTTTGTTCTCTAAATTTAGCACCATTCTGTCACTTGCCAGCCATGTCTGCAAAAGTCAGGCTAACAGGATATGTTTGAATTGGTGCCCAATTCAGATCTCACATGTAACTGGTCGTGTGCAAAGATGTACAGACTTGCCAACTGCATTTGCACAAATGAATGCATATGGATTTTTTGGCGGATGCATTGGCAGTACTTACCCCCTACAGGAATAAAGGTGTGAAACATGGCCTTGAGCTTTGGCATGTGTGAAGCTCAACCTACTGACACAGGTTCCAATGATCAACAATGGAATGCTTAATGGCATAGCTTTTAGCCCTTGGAGTTTGGAAGGAGAAAGAGGATGAATTCTGACATATTGTGATATTGGGATTTATACATTGTTAAAATATTGTTTTACCAGCTGGGTATCAAATCCATGTAATAAAGCATGCAAAAACTGAAACTTAGCTTATTAATTGAGATTGCCAAAGGAGAACTACCTTTTAAGTATGGAAATTAGAGCTATACTAATTTCAGAATGAATGGAGACATACTTCAGAGAGGCCTATACATGGTTGATTTTAATTAGTCCTGTGAATGAATCCCTATGTAAAAGTCAGTATTTCTGATTGTAAATATGTTTCAGAGTGATGCGGTTGAAGGAGCCGAATAATACAGGCTGGGGTATATTACATGCATACATAATAAGACATAACTGCTTTAAACACACAGTTAGGGTATGTGATAAGTCATGATGACTATAACATAAGTATTGTGCCCATCATAAAATACAATGAAATATCGTCATTGTCATGCTTAAGAAATTGCATACACATTAACTTGATTTTATATGTGAAGCATTAATGATATACGCTAAATAGAAAATTTCAATTATGCAAGCATTACTGGTACATTGCTTGTAATAATCATGCTTAACATTATCATTTACATTTATTTTTACAGTCCAAATCAAAATAATGAGAAATGGAATACTGACACCCTTTCTAAAAATTACTTACTTTTAGATGGATTTAAACCCTGAATCATCTGCGGTCTTTATCCAAGCTCACTGCACTTATATGTTGTGCTAGAGAAATAGGTATGTAACGTGGAATTTCTCCCCTAAGCATTGTCCAGAGTGCCGAGGAAAGTGCACCATTGCAAGGCATGTTTTTGCTACATAAGGCAGTTTAAATTGGATTTTGACTATTTTCCTTATAGGTATTGAACTATGTTTGTGTGCTGCCAAGCAGAGAACAAATGCAAATTAAAAAAAAAATTAAATAAAAAAAATAATGCATACAATTCTTTTATGGTTTTTGCTCTATCCTGTGGGGACCATGGGAAACAGACATGATCATTTGCATGTAGTAGCACTGCATTTAAAAACTAATGTAATATTCTAGAAGCTAATGCCTGTGACACCCCTAATATAGTTTATTTATTTGACATTTATTCTATTCTGACTGAGCAAAAGCCCTTTTTCAGTAGAGGCCAGGGGAGAAAGGCTCCACAGTGTAACAACCAAAAATAATTACAAAACTGAGAAGAGATACAGTAAAAAATATACAATATGTAATCTGCAATAAAACAGTAACAATATTTAAGAGAATATAGGTGAAGCTCCACAGTACAACAAGTTGAGCTCAGCATTAAAATGAATCAAGAGCAGCGCTAGAATGAGGTAAAAATACAATAGAAATATACACAAGCATTCAAGCAATATGTAATAACAGTAGAGTAGCGATAATCAGCAACAGAACCATTTAATGTGAATAAAAGGTTTAGTAATTAGACAGTGATCTGAGCACTAGCTGAAAGATACACAAGTTTAGCTTCAAAAGGAAGAGTAAGTCATACAGCGCAGTTAGTGAGAAAGTTTAGCTATAGTGAGGAGAGGAAAGGTGATGATAGCAATGGAGAGAGAGGGGGTTCAGGTGGGGTGAATACAGTGACAGGTCCAGGTGCTGCAGAGGTAACTTTTGAGAGTTTTCTTGAATTCAGAAAAGTGAGTGATGTTTCTAATATACATGGGAAGGTTGTTCCATGCAAGAGTAGGAAGTAGCTGTAGAGATTCTGTCCAGGAGATTTTTTTAGGTTTATGGATCTGTAAGAGACCATGGTCTACACTTCTGAGGGGTCGAGGGGGCTTATGGAGGGCGACTAGGGAAGAGATGCTATGGCAAGAAGATGGATTGTTCAAGATAGAATGGATGATGAGAAGTTGTGTAAGTATGAGTTGGTTAGGAAATTCGAGCCAAATGTGTGTCTGTAGACCATGACAGTGATGTGATCTAGAAGGCTGATTAGCTGCAAATCTAGCAACTTTGTTGTAGGTAGTTTCAAGTTTGAAGATTAGAGAGAACTGTAGGTTGGTTAGTATTGGAGAGCTGTAGAAGAGGTTGGGGAGAAGGTATACTTGGGCTAGAGAGATACCAGAGTTGGGTGGGAGAAACCTTTTGTTACGATAGTGTAGAACAAGCTTTTATTTTATTTATTTATTTATTAATTTATTTTGATACAGTGAAGGTAGAATTTAAGCTGATCATCTATTATTTCTCCAAGGAGCTTGTTCTGGGTTTCAGGTTTGATGGTAGTGTTGTTAAGGGAGGAGATGGTAAAGGAGGTTTTAAGATGATTAAGGAATTTTGGGAGGGAGAGTCGAAGCTTTGTCTTCTTAGGATTAAGTATGAGTTTGTTGTTAGTAAGGCAGGTTTCAGTGAGGTTGAATGAAGTTTGTGTTAGAGTTAGGAGGTTGGAGGGATTATCAGCAATGGAAATGATAGTAGCATCATCTGCGTACTGTACGAGGGAGGATTGAGGTCAGGATGTGAATAGTCGGTTACTGAAGATATTAAAGAGGAGGGGGCCCAGAACTGAGCCTTGTGGGACACCCATTTTGATGGGGAGAATTGGAGATAGAGCAAAGAGCCATTTTACAGATTGCTGTCTGTCTGTGGGATAGCTGTGAAACCATGAGATAGTTGCTAAAGAGAGGTTGAATTCAGAGAGTTTGGAGAGAAGGAGGGTATGGCAGACAGTGTCAAAAATGCTTTTGAGAGGTCTAAAAACAGACAAGACACTAGCTTATCATTGTCTCTGTCTAGAGAGATGGAGTTAGTAAAGGATAAGAGGGGTTCAGGCACCTAGGCGGTGTGACATCCACCTGTGAGACAGCCGGATGTGGACACATGGCAGGTTGACAATTTAGCTGCAGTGACTAATGCCTGTGGACAATTTCCTGTGAGAATTGAGGAACCCCCTGCACCCTAACCAAAGGTGGCAGATACAAACCCCCACAGTGATACACTGTGCCCCCCCTTAGAAGCCACCATGTGCAACTGTCAGTGGAACATGTGGCTGGCATAACATGCCACGTGGGTATGAAAGTGGTAACATGAAACCTGTGTGCTGTGGGCAAAGCCTTTATTAATGCAATATGCAATGTGATGTGTGTAGTGCTTGGTGCGTACTAAACCCAAATATTATCACAACTTGTAGAAATGTGCCGCAGCATGGAGGAAATCCTGCACATCACTGTAGTCACACTTATGTTGTAAGATGTGATTTAGGCAATGCTCCCTTACAACAATAGCCTTCCTACTCAGTGTCACAAGCATCCCCCTCAAAAGAGATTCCCGTCGGGTATCTTTCAGGTTCTGCTCCTGCTGCAGAACAGACAGAAGGTTGGATAGCTTTTCAGTAGGGTGTCCCAGTAATACCTTCAGTCGATGATGCCATGCCTCCACCTGGTTGTTAGTCCACGGGAAGTCCATTTCTGAAACATCACACACATTCCAAAATCGCAAAGGGTAGGACGATAGCATTCGTGTCTGTGCTGAGCAGCGGGATGCATACTTGCGTGGTCGGCCTCGTACATAATGATGGTCTAGAAAAACACCAATAGGCTGAGCACAGTCTGGTAAGGAAGCCACAATGTCCAGAAATGCAGGGACAACATCATCCAATGGTAGGAATGCCAATGCAATTAGCTTGCGGATGGCAATTGAGAAAGCAGTGTCTGTGCCATAGAGGGCCGCAAGGTGGTGATGCTGGATCTGGCACCAGATGATCTGTGCAAAATGGAATAGGCATCCCTTCAGAATACTTCTAGAGAATGCCTTAAGGCTGGCACAGATTGCTGCCTTCTCAAAATTAGTCATCATATACTGTGGAGACAAGGTGCATCCCTGCTCAGCAGCCATACCCTTCAGTACCTCCGACAAAGCGGTGTATGCAGACTCCGACTTCTGCGTCATGAGACAGTACACCAGGGGTACAATCCTTGTTGAGGTGGAGGTGCCAATACATCCATGTAATGTATACAGCTGGCAACATATATCAGTCCATGTGGGGAAGGTGCCATCTCCAAGAATGATGTCGGACCTGCACAGATCGGTCAAATTTTGTGTTGTAGTAAGTAGTACCAAGGAATCTGTCCCATCCATATCTGACCTTCTACGGAGAATGAAGCTGCCACTACGGAGTGGATACTGGCTGACATCAATATCCGCAAGTGTTGCTGGAGGTGTAGTCATGGATGCCTGTGCCCTCTGCCGTACCCTGGTTATGCTTCGACGAAGGGTTGCACGACAAGGCATCTCCTGTAGTACGTTGTTATCCGCTGTGCCTAGGACACTCTGCATTACCAAGCTTGGCAGTTCATTACTGGTTACCGCCCTCTGCCACAGTTCTGCTTGCAGTGTAGCCACTTGGGCCATTGTTGCATCTGGCCCAGGCTGGTGTGGCAGTGATTTCAGCAGTTCTTCCCCCTCTTCCTGGTGAACAGTGATGGCACATCCTCTGCTCGCCTTTACTCTCTGCTCGATACATGCCCAGTACCGTTTTGGTGGTGCTTCATGCTCCAAATGGTAGAGGTACCCCTCAGCCATCAGCATTGGCTTGCCACGTTGGCTGGGCACTGTGCTGTATCTGTTGCCAAGCAGACCGGGGCTATACAGATACATAGATTCCAGCATGGTAGCAGCACTTATTGATGGCCTCTCAATATCCATCACAGCCAGTCTAGCTGGGAACAGGATGTACAACCAGCCTTGGAGCAAGTCCCTTCCAGATGGTAGGTTACTCGCTGTACACCACCTTGTCTTGTACCCTGTGAAGTAGCACTGCCTGCCACAGTGGCCCTGTACAGCTTTTTGCACTCCACCCTGCTCTGACTGCCTCTCCACTACGGTTTCAATATCTGCAGTTAACACAGCCCTGGGGTTGCCATATGCTTGTAATCTGGTAGGTGTCTACAAAGCCTAATTGCAGCACAGATTCTAAGTGTACTGCACCGGCCCCCTTTAACTCCCAGTTGTTGCTGCTGGCCAATCAGGGTGTTGGGCCCAGTCTCAGTTTCAGTGGCAGAAGTTACATAGGGAGGTATCTCTGTGTTGCACCCTTGTCTGCCTACATGGGACTACATACTTGTGTGCTCCAATTGCAGTGACAAATGGATGGGTTTGGTTACAGCTGCAATACATACACTACTGTGGAGTGGGAGATGGGTTAATGCTACTGTGTATATCTCCTGCTACTGGGTAAGTATTCCATGCTTGCCCAGGTTGGCATGTTCCCACCTGACACTGCACTTAGGGGGCTCTGCCAGGACAGGTACTGTCTGTTGCAGACATGCCTCTAATTTGGGTTGGTCCTATACTAAAGCCCTCCTGCTGTGACATGCATCCTCATATTACACAAACTGGTCTTGCATTAACGTGTACTGTGTGTGGGGTATTAAGTCTGAAACTAAAGTGTCTGTTCTTTTAAAGTTACAGCCTGACACGAGTTGTTATTCTATTCCGCATTGTTCAGGGTTAGCTGTGCTGTGTTATACTGTTCGTACTGTGGATTTTACTTCCTGCTTCTCGGGGAACATTTTCTCTGCTTGTGTGGACAACAGGGGCTGTAAAGGTATTTATTTCTTTTATTTATGTTTTCAGTGCACTTGTGTAGCACTATCAATGTGCCGTTTGTCTGCTCGAGCTGTTTCACTTTGCCGACCATTTACACTTTCAGTTGACAGCCTGCGTATTAGCTTTAGGAGCCATCTGCATTTGTAGGTTTTCCTACTGCTGTAGATTACCACGGCATATCTCTCTTTTGGCAGCACCGCTCTATGGTCTAGCGGTGCTGTGGCCTTCTAGTTTCGGCGATGTAGCTCGCGGGCATTTGTCTCGCGATCTACACGCCGGAACCCAGATAAGAGGCAGTAGTAGTACTGTGATTAGAGTGGAATCCATGTTGGGTAGGGGTGATTAGGTTATTTTGTGTAAGATAAGCTGAGATTTGTTTATGAATACAGTGCTCAAGAATTTTGGAAAGGGAAGAGAGTATGGTAGTTAGAGAGCTTTACAGAATCACCTCCTTTGTGGATGGGTAAGGTGTAGAATTTATTCCAAAGAGTAGGAATGGTGGATTCACTGATTGAGTGGTTTATAAGGACGGAGACAGGATATGCAGTAGAGTTAGCTGCGAGCTTTAGGAAGGAAGATGGCAGGTTTTCAGCAGATGAGGAGCATTGTTTAAGTTTGAGAAGTTTTTTAATGCAGCTGGTTGGAACATGAGTTAATGAAAAAGGGCTGTTTTGCAATAGGGGGCTGGTAGCAGATATGGGGTTGGTTGGGTTGGAGTTTTGAGTAAGTCTGCTGATGGTATCTATGAAGTATGAATTGAAAATGGATGCAGTTTCTTGGGTATGTTATTAGGGCAGGGGTGAAGTGTAGAAGGATTCCCTGGGTGGAGTATTTGGTTGGTATTATTCCTGAATATTTTATGGTGTCTGGTTTTGTTTATTTGGGGTGAAAGATAGAAGTTCATTTTATCACTCTTTATGTGTTTTTTGGTAAGATTTCAAAGTTCTCTGTATTTTTCGTAGTGTGTGGGTGATTTAGTCTTTACCCAGAATTTCCAGGCTGAATCTCTGTTAGATAAGGGAGCGAGTAGGGTTGGTGAGCCAAGGGGAGCAACGTGATCTGACTCTGACAGTTCTGGAAGGGCCAAGGGAGTTCAGAGTGTTTAGGAAGAGAGAGTTGAACTGGAGGACAATGTCTTCTAGAGGTAAGGATGAGAGGAAGGACCAGTTTATAGAAGAGAGAGAATTATTGAGAATATCAGAGTTAAAGTTGGTTAGTTTGCGACATTCTTTAAGTTTATGAGGTCTAGTGAGGTGAAGGGAGAATCTTTGATGCATATAGGGGAATGGTCACTAACTGAGTCTGGTAGGAATTCAGGTTGGTGATAGAGATTAGGTGTGGAGACAAGTATCCAGTTAAGGATAGAGCTAGTATTAGTGGGTTGTGAAGGAAGGTAGGGGAAGAGATAAGTTGTATGTAGCCATAGAGATTTAGGCAGGAAGAGGGGGAGCTGGAGATAAAGGGGAGACAATTTATGTTGACATCACCTAATACAATTGTTTCATTAGGTATATTGTCAGACATCCACTGGAGAATATGTTCTAATAAGGGTATGTTTTCTCCAAGTGGAATATAGATTGCAGCTATGGTTAGAGTTTTATGGTTGTTGAGTTTGCAGTTGGCCATAATAAGTTCAGCTGGGAGAAAAGGGAGAGAAGGGTTAGTGTGGGGGGGGGGGGGGTAAGGTTAAGAGGTTTGAGTACATAATGGCAACCCCCGCCACCTTTTTTGTGAGCTCTGTCAAGATGTAGAATGTTGTAGCCAGGAGGGAAAAAATTAATTTTTGGCTCAAATCCATGTAATAATAGTAGTAGCATTGTCGCTTCACTGCAAGAGGTTCTGTGGTTCAATTCTCAGCTGGGGTGCCTTCTGTGTGGAGTCTGCTTGTCCCCCTGCATTCATGTGGGTTTCTTCCCGGTGCTCTAGTTTCCTCCCATATTACAAAGACATGCGTCTGGAGCGTTTCTTCCAAGGCCTCTACTGGAAATTGGCTTTGTTCCAAGTCAGACTTTCCCAGTAAACACATAATAAATAAATTGTCAGTGGTTTGAGCCAGGTTTCAGAGTGAGTAATTATGTTGGGTTCCTATCAGAAGAGCGAACGCTATTTTATCAAACTTTAAAACATGAAACCTGAAAATGTCGAAGGCACAGAACATCGATTTTTTTCCCAGGGAAAAAAAAATTGATGGGCCGTTCTCCAGACCTTGCTGTTTTCTCCACTGTGGTGCGATCTCGGAGTTGGTATAGTTAAGATGGGGGAGGGTGGGAGGTGAAGCCCTCCATTTTATTTTGCCTGTACATTGTTTTTTTTTTTTTTTTTTTTTTTTTGGATCAGCAAATTCTGTGCTGATTTGTTCCTTCAACATTTTACCGTTTCGTGTTTTTAAGTTAAAAAAAAGAATGTTCGCTATTTTTAGCATTCGATGTTCTGATATAGACGCACTATGTTGGGGGTATATTGGGCTGTCCAGGAGTGGAATTCAGTAATCTTGTTAAGAATGTTATGGATGTTGACTGAGTAAAAGGAGAGATGTTTGGGACTGGGGTTAGGGTTATGGTGGAGCATTTGAGTAGAATTGTTAAGGGTAGAAAAGTTATGGTAAGGGCTAGGGTTAGGGTGAATGTCACCTGATATTTAAAGGATGTCAAGTGGATGGGTGTGGATAAATATGAAGGGGTGGCTTAGGGGAATTTCTGTTTAAGTTTGTAGTGAGAGTAGAATTTTAGAGACAAAGTAATTTTGGAGAGGGTGAGGTTTGTGCTGGAGAAGAGTGAGGGTGAGATGGGAGAGGTGTAGTGGCAGTGGGAATTGATTGAGCAGGTAGGGCAGGTATCTCCCGTGGGCCTCTGCAAAGTACCATTAGGTAGAATATGTAATGTTACACATAACTTTGTTTCCACTGGGATAGGTTTTCCATGATTTCCCTGGCATCTAAGGTGGGGGCAGTAGAAGTTGCTTATTTCTTCCATTGTTTCCCTGTCTACCTTGTATCTGTCAACAATTTCTTTTTCATGCAGGCCATGATAAGTCAAATGGGGTCTAACCAGCCTTCTTCTTCTTCTTGCCCAAGGTTTTGTCACAACAGCACCCCGAGTTAAAACCTGTTGCACATGCAGCATAATAATTGTAGTAGCAACCCCTAACATGCTTTTTTTTTCTAAGTGTAATTGTGCCTGTATTCCAAAGAGTTTTGGTGTTCAGGGCAAATAGCTAGACTGAGTGTACATGATTGTTTTTGACTAGCTACCATTTTGGATTGGTTAATTAGCACGTACTTTGGCTCTTTATGCTGTTATTAGTATATTATGCCATTTGCCTTTATTTTGCAGCTGTTCAAATTGTATAGACGTGCTTAATGAATGCCAAATAGTACATTACCAACACAATAACATCACATCATGTAGCACATTGTGTAGCTGGTAATGAATCTGGCTCACTGTCTTTTAAAAGCTGTTTATCACTTACTCCATGACAGGACCTAGCTGCAGAATTATCAAGTCTTACAACTCTGTAATATGAATGGAAGCCAATTTTATAAACACACTAAAAAAGTGTCCTTGTCAAAGTTTTGCTCTTGTCCTACAGAAACCTCATGACTCATATTTGGGATGTGCAGCAATAAAACCAACCCATTATTCATTATCATTTTCAATAAATGATTTTCCTAGCATTAAATAAAATAAATACATTCATTATATTATATACTTATGTAATGAACAAATAACCAATGCATTCATTATATCATATGCTTGTGTAATGAACAAATAACCAATGCATTCATTATATCATATGCTTGTGTAATGAACAAATAACCAATGCATTCATTATATCATATGCTTGTGTAATGAACAAATAACCAATGCATTCATTATATCATATGCTTGTGTAATGAACAAATAACCAATGCATTCATTATATCATATGCTTGTGTAATGAACAAATAACCAATGCATTCATTATATCATATGCTTGTGTAATGAACAAATAACCAATGCATTCATTATATCATATGCTTGTGTAATGAACAAATAACCAATGCATTCATTATGTTATATGCTTGTGTAATGAACAAATAACCAATGCATTCATTATATTATACGCTTGTGTAATGAACAAATAACCAATGCATTCATTATATCATATACTTGTGTAATGAACAAATAACCAATGCATTCATTACATTATATACTTGTGTAATGAACAAATAACCAATGCATTTATTGTAGTATATGCTTGTCATGTAATGAACAAATAACCAATGCATTCATTATATCATATGCTTGTGTAATGAACAAATAACCAATGCATTCATTATATCATATGCTTGTGTAATGAACAAATAACCAATGCATTCATTATATCATATGCTTGTGTAATGAACAAATAACCAATGCATTCATTACATTATATACTTGTGTAATGAACAAATAACCAATGCATTTATTGTAGTATATGCTTGTCATGTAATGAACAAATAACCAATGCATTCATTATATCATATGCTTGTGTAATGAACAAATAACCAATGCATTCATTACATTATATACTTGTGTAATGAACAAATAACCAATGCATTTATTGTAGTATATGCTTGTCATGTAATGAACAAATAACCAATGCATTCATTATATCATATGCTTGTGTAATGAACAAATAACCAATGCATTCATTACATTATATACTTGTGTAATGAACAAATAACCAATGAATTCATTATATTATATTCTTGTGTAATGAACAAATAACCAATGCATTCATTATATTATACGCTTGTGTAATGAACAACTAACCAATGCATTCATTATATCATATGCTTGTGTAATGAACAGCAAATAACCAATGCATTCACTATATTATACGCTTGTGTAATGAACAAATAACCAATGCATTCATTATATTATACGCTTGTGTAATGAACAAATAACCAATGCATTCATTATATTATATTCTTGTGTAATGAACAAATAACCAATGCATTCATTATATTATACGCTTGTGTAATGAACAAATAACCAATGCATTCATTATATTATACGCTTGTGTAATGAACAAATAACCAATGCATTCATTATATTATATGCTTGTATAATGAACAAATAACCAATGCATTCATTATATCATATGCTTGTGTAATGAACAGCAAATAACCAATGCATTCACTATATTATACGCTTGTGTAATGAACAAATAACCAATGCATTCATTATATCATATGCTTGTGTAATGAACAAATAACCAATGCATTCATTATATCATATGCTTGTGTAATGAACAGCAAATAACCAATGCATTCACTATATTATACGCTTGTGTAATGAACAAATAACCAATGCATTCATTATATCATATGCTTGTGTAATGAACAAATAACCAATGCATTCATTATATCATATGCTTGTGTAATGAACAAATAACCAATGAATTCATTATATCATATGCTTGTGTAATGAACAAATAACCAATGCATTCACTATATTATACGCTTGTGTAATGAACAACAAATAACCAATGCATTCACTATATTATACGCTTGTGTAATGAACAAATAACCAATGTATTCATTATATTAAATGCTTGTGTAATGAACAAATAACCAATGAATTCATTATATTATATGCTTGTCTCATAATTTGTTTCCTAGTCTTGCTGTTCAGCATACAGCAGTAATTCATGTAATAGCTTGCTGAATTTCTGCAGCTTAGATAATGTGAAAGGGGAAGAACAGTGACATTTGTAACTGCTATTAAACAAACAAACAAACAAAAAGATTACTTTGAGAATCAGTTTGAGATATATTACTTTTTTGTTGCAGCTATTAAACTAAAAAGGCATTTCATTGCTAGGTCACCTTTTACATTCTCAGCACATTTAGACACAGCTACATTATATTGCAGGGTCAGAGGGACATGCATTATTTATACTACAGGGACTTACTACTTAATCCGTGCAAACAGTGTCATTAAGCAATGTGTACATCGCATTCTTGGCAGTATTATGCACAGTAAAATTACTATTGATGAAAGCAATATCTTCTCTGGTTAATAACATCTTTTACAGTATTTATTTACTGTATCAACAATCTCAGAAAGTTCTAGCATTGCAGTTATTGTTTAATGGTTTGCCAGAACATGCCTGTAGCAGTATGCCTGTATTAATTGTCTATGATGTCATGCTCTTCAACAATGTACAACATACAGGTTGGATATGAAGAGGAGATGTGGGAATACAACTGAAATGCACTGTGGCAAAAGGAAGGCCTCCCTGTACAAAATAAATGACATCATTATTCTGATGCAGGTCTGTTGTACTGAGCAAAACAATATGAGACCTGTGTTGCAGAACAATTTTATTGAGGGCAAAAAACTAATGTAACTGAGATATACATATTTACATGACTGATACTTACAAATCAAACTGAAAGTGAAATGATGGGTGATCTTTGGTATAAATACATGTTATTTCTTGTTCTAGTAAGTGCAAAGAGGCAATTGTTTGTGTAAGGTCAAAAATGACAGAGGCATACTTATTGCACATTTTTCCTGCATTTTCATTTGAAACAGCAAATCTTTATGGCATCATAGCATAGCATTGAGCTAGTTTACTTAATCAAATTACTTAGCAATTGAAGCCAGACTGTGTGAAAGGACAGAGTATGAGAAAAGATAAAGCTAAATCTTTATCTAATAAGCAGTTGCTGCAGATATATTGACCATGATTTGCAATTTGTTATGCATATGCTAATATTTCCATTCACAATTTCATAACCAACTTAGCTACATGTTATTTATGGGTGTAGTGAAGTAAGCAACCATTTGAAATGTTTGAACCTGCTAGAGCGAGTCCTGAAATAAGGAGATTAAATGGTCAAAAGTTTAGACTTGTATATATAAAGTCTGAGATGCCATTTCTTACAATATTCCCTTTTCTCCAAGGTATGGTGATCTTGGAGTTGATATGTATAAGTTTGGGGAGATATGGGCGATTGCCCCAAATGTAGGAGGGGTGCAGGAGGGGCTTACCTACCTGGAAAAATAATTTTTAAGAATAACAGTGATCTTCGAGATTCGCTCTTCTGCATTTTCGGTCTTTTTTTCAGCATGTGGGCACTTGGAATTTTTAGCGCCGACAATTCAATAGGGAGCCAAAAATATCATAATGGGAGACAAATGTGTAATTTCACTGTCCATGTTTAATACAGTGGACTGGAGATGTTGCTGTTTGTTGGACATTACGAAGATGTGTAATATTTTCATATTTGCATTAATGTTGCCAAAACCAAGTGATGTACAAATTATTGTATGATATCAATACATATCATACAAACAAACTTGTCACTGAAACTTGCATTGTAAGTTTCACACTTCAGAGATGAGTGTCCTTTATATTACTAATTATACAAACAAACATACTTTTAATATCTGTGTAAATATCTCAAAAGAAGAAAAAAATCTGAAAAGAAAACCTGAATGGAATAAAAACATAACTGGAGAAAGGTGTTGATAGTTTGTCTCTAAGCTGTGTGGTTTCCAACATATGACAAATTGTGAAAATTTAGAGCAAATAAATATATGGACTTCATACATTACAGTATATTACTGTCTTGTTGTAAAGGCTTTGAATGAGTAGATCATCATCACTGTAAAGAAGCATTTTTTTTCTAAACAAAACTGCAGTTTATGTTTATTTAATAAAATATAATAATTACAAGATGTTAATATTTATTTGTCATATGCTTTTGAACTTGATATTTCAGAAATATTTCAAGAATTTACATATATATGTGAATGGATAGACACATGCCATCCCACTGCTTCTACGTGTGAGGGAGTCAAACAGTAAAGAAGTGATGTGTCTGCACTGGCCATTGCCTTGCATCTTAGTCTCAGAGCATCTATACAGATGGGGATGGTACTATGTCACAAGGAGCACTATGGTAGTGGGGGAAGCTGATTACATTTGTAGAGCTGAACAAGGCCCACCACCAGAACCTTGATACAGTTTGATTATTGCCAATATACTCTGCTGTCTCTTAATGGCAAAATGATAAGGATGGACATATTCTATAAGGTATTTGTAGAGCCCTAAGAAAACTGTAGTGCAGCCAAGAATGACACAACTCCTTCAAAAGAACCTTCACAACACCTTAACGTTCAGTGTAATGGTGCCAAAAAGCCCATACTAGATGGCTGCCTATGGCCAACATTCTAGACAAGTTCTGCAGAGTAAAAATAGTATTCTGAGTATGGCAAAATAATCCAGAAAGAAAAATGAGCAATCACGGACAAAAGGAGGAGAGATGGTTCCTTTTAAACCTTGTAAATAAAGAGAAGTAATTGCATATTTCATTTGGAAAGAAAATCACAGTGAGACAAGATGAAGGCTACCTGAAACAGATGATGGGACAATAACAAGCAGAAGTAGAATGACTAAAGGAAAACAGCAAGATATGGAGGAAGATGAAAGGTGGCAATGAAAGCTGAGTTGCAGGAACAGATTCACAACTTAAAAGAGCTAAGAGAAATAATAAAAAAGGAAAGGTGAAAAGTTGAGTGATGCTGAATATTGCTCAAGGTGGAGTAATGCCAGGATAATTGGAATACAAGAGAAAGTAAGGGACAGTAAACTGAACCTGAACGATTCATGTCACCAGGAAATCAAGAGATAATAAAGAGGATACACAGAGTGTGATAGCAAGCAGCAGCAGACAATCTCCCATTCCTTTTTGTTTCTTTCCTGTAAAGGAATAAAGCTGGCTGAGGATTACCCCAAAACACTATATAGCAGAAAAAGCTATGCTGGGGGTATTAAATGAGCTGAGAATGAATGGAACAGCAGGGATGAAATACCTGCAGTTCTGAAACTTAGCTGGAAGGAGAATGTTTTAGGATTCACAGTATGGAAGATGTTCAAAAATTTAAACAAACCCCAGGATTCATGAAGCTCGGCACAAGGCCAGTGTTAGGCGTGCACCGACCGTGTGGCGTGAAGATGGCGCAGTAGCGCCAATTGTGTATTAATGAAGGCGCACTGCCACCACAGCCACGTGCATAGGAAAGGAGCGCGAGTGCATAGGGCATGTTGAAGTTCCACACGGAGGCGTGGAAATGTCAGCTGTTGACGTGCAACATAAAATGCTTGCATATAACAATTTTCAAGCAATAGTAATCACATCTGTCAGTGTTTGTAAATACTGAAATGTATGCAAAGCATGCAAGACAGTTCCTGCGAACACAAAATGAAGAAGCAAACACAAATGCACGGTAGGGAATAACGGGTCCCTATCCCTAGAACAAATGACATTGAAAACCATGTGCCCGTAGTCCAACGCAGTTAGATAGTTATACCAAGTGGAAGTGAAACGCATCCTATGTTAGCGCGCTGCCAATAGGTACGTCCAGCCCAATGGTCAGGGTCACCAGCTAACCCATATTTTGAGGGAGGGTACACAGCTGGGCAGATGTGTCCATAACAAAAAACACGATAAATGTAAATATCTAGCGACTGTATGTCCGGATTATATCTCACAACGCAAGTAATAGTCACATACAATAGGTATGTCCATAGTTAACATACCATATGTGACAGGAAATAGAATAAGCATGTAAACGAAACAGAAGGAGCATATAAACTGCTACAACAATAAGGCAACATGTAGGCTGAAAGGAACAGTATTATCCGTAGCGCTGACTGTGGGTATGTGTTGTCCAGTAGAATCGGATATGTGTCAGAAATATATCTCATCTTGGACATAAGAAAAGGTAGCATCCTACCAATGATTAGAACAGTCGGCTAAAATCCGCACATCTGCGATCCAAGCCGAACTTGTCAGGATGTGTCACAGTACCGGGTATACCAACCATGTCATGAAAGTTAAGTATGGGCATGTACCTATGTGCGTGAAGTATAGCATGTGGAAGGTCAAACATGGCAGGGTAGTCCACACGACCATACAGGTACCTGACATATGTAGGGTATGCAATGTGTTACCTTGACCGTGTCATGGGCCATCAACCAAAGCAGTGATGGATGGAGTGTCAGAAATATGTGTGTGGGGGATGGGTAATGGTATAATCCTCAAAGGTGAGACTGTGTCATATGTAGAATAGGTGAACTGGAGGTGTATGAGGGAGCAGTGGGTGAAGCAGAAAGAAACACAAAAACATGTATACACATCTGCAATACAACCAGACAGGCCATACTGTAGAACACAATCCCACAAACATATGAATATTAAAATGTGCGATACAAATGTACAGAAATGTCACCGGCACATACCCACAGATTGGTCCTGATGGAACTGGCCATATCAAATGCAACACACCTGGATGCATAATGGACTACCCAGCATCCCCTCCACAGCACACAACCCGCCCCCATACCTGAACGTCCACCAAATCCAGCCATACTTGGCCTACTAGTTTGGCGCAGCCACATCTACACATAGTGACCACTACGCATATGTAGTAGGTAGTGTCACCCTAGGCAGTTTCAGGATTGCAAACTATGTATCCCTTGCATGTAAAACCCCCAGCACATTTTCGTAATGCCAGAAGAATGGTTGGTATCGGTCTTGTTATTATCGGTCTTGTTAAATTTTTGGATATCCCTCATGGGATAAGTAACCTGTGTAAACATTAGAATGGGTATCAAGACATGATGTCCAGTCCTGCAGACATCTGGACACAAGTTGGAATGTGCAGTAGTGGTGCACAATACTGTCCAGCCCTAGATGGTCATGCAGAACCTTCTACCCAGGATCAAACACCTGCCTGTGATGCACGTGTCCCGACACGAATAAGCGAGAGCATATATTGCACACATTCACATAGTGGCACATGGAATAAGGGTGATGAAGGCACTGACGTAAACAGGATACCCCCTGATACACTGTGTGAGGGACAATTACTGTGTGTGTAGGTGTGACCTCACCAACAATGATACAATGCCAAATGTCCTGTGATTGTGAGAAATAACTATGTACCATACTGCATGTAACAGTTGCCTAAAGCGGTCACGTCAAGATAGAATAAGCATAATTCGTACAAGAAACAGGCAAACAAAAAAAGTGCTAAAGGTATAGGCTCACAGCTAGGAAACTAATGAATGTTCTAAACCTGCACTGTCCGTGGCTATGTGTTGGCTTAACAATCTGGTGTCGACTCCCCAGAATATATCCCAACCTGTACATATGACAATGTCAATGCTACCAATGGTCAGAGCATTCGCACAATAACTGGCCAGCCTCTTAACCACTCACAAAGCCAGTGACCTTTGAAAGTGTTGAATGAGAATGACTACTTACAACAATGAAGAGTAATAGACACATTTAACTGCAGAAAATTAGTAGTATTACGAATCTGTCAACACGTTCCAAGTTAATAGTACTAATATGGTAGAAGTGTCCGTGATTGTCCCTGAGTTGTTATAGCCTTGTCCCTGTAGAAACGAGTCCCCGAGTATCACAGAGGTCCGTACACATAAGTACACCAATCAACTGTCACATCTGTTGACAGGACTATTGCATACCTGTAGTGAATTTATAACTGATGTCCAGAATAATATTCATTGTATCTATAAATGAATGAAATAGTCATATGGGAAGGTAAACACGTGGAAACCCCCCGCCCACCCTGAATTATGTAGTGGAACCACTCCTCACCCTAAATTATGTAGCACCGACCTAATAATGTGGTCAGAGGTGCCCAAACACCTGCATCTGTAAACACAGGTAGAATGTTAAAATCTGGACTAACTCTGTCCATGTGCTACATCTGATATTTGAACAGTGCCAGGGCAATTCTAGTCACCAGTCGGCCGAGCCTAAACCCGGACCAGCACATGAACACCCTGACAATCAAACACACGTATGTGCGAGGAGTTCTGAATATAATTGGAGTGAGTAGACATGCAGCATGGGTCCAGAGCAGTAGGAAACAGGGAATGTCGTAAGTGTAGTACTGTGGTTTTCCCAGCAGGAGAATGGATGACTGCTGTGTAAGGGAAGCGGTGAGGCGTATGTCAGAGTAGCTATGAACCATGGGTATACATATAAATGAGCCAGAACAACAATAGTGTAGTGGTTAGAGCATCTGCCTAACGTAAAGGCATTCCCAGTTCAAGTACGACTATAGCACATATTAATTGTCTAATGAATGCCTCTGTGCTGTAAAGCCAACATTTATACATGTAAAGGTGACTGCGTTCGCATGGGTCCGTTAACCGGATTCCATCAATCAAAGTGGTACTTTCATAAGGAATAAGGCACATGTAATCCCAAAGAAGTGCCAGTAAACATATGTAACTCAGAATAAGTAGATGCAAGTGCGCCTACGCGGGTGTACGCAGCTATTAGCATAGCAAATGTATGTTGTCTTGTACAGCTGTAACTTTTATATAGATAGATAGATAGATAGATAGATAGATAGATAGATAGATAGATAGACAGATAGATGTGTGTATAGATAAATATCCACAGACGTAACAGAAATATGCAATTATATATCTATGTATATATATATATATATATATATATATATATATATATATATATATATATATGTATATATATATATCTATATAGATATGTAAGGAACACTGAAAGATGAAAGCAAACATAAGGGTTGTGAAGGGGATCTAGAGCAAGTAAGGAATTATAAAATGCTCGCAGCATATGTCAGATAAAGCTGCACAAGTGTGAGTAGAGCACCGCTATTCACACCAGAGGCAGGGTTATACCAGTGACCATAACATCATTGAAGTGCTATGTCAACATAGTAAACAGATGGAATGTAGTACATGTTGCGACCACCTACACTTGTAACCCACAAACCGTTCGTAATCCATAACACCAGGAAAGGCACGTATGTGCAAATATGAATGGATGGTGAGCCTGTGAATACATGAGGTGGTACAAAATGTATGTAGTGCCCCAACGCTCTGGAGAGGTCAATGTGTAAAGGTGTGTCATTGCTGCAATATCAGGTGTATAATGGCTGTTATGCATGGAAACACAACCCGAGTGTGCTGGAGAAACTATGGATATGCGATTATGGACACAGGAGTACTAGGGTATGTTGCGCCAGGTGCAATGGAGCGGCCCGTGGAGGTCAGCTAGTACATAGGTGCAATTCCCAGATAGAGCGTCATTTGCGTGGAGACATGTGTGAATGGGCGTATCGTTGTCAGATGTTGTGCGTCAGGGCTGGCAGCCCGGCACGTAAAACCTATACGCCACCCATGAGGGGAACGGAGTTCTGCTGTGACAACCCCAAACCGGGAAAAGCAGAAAGACACAACTACATAAAGACATCAGTATGTTGATGTACAATCTCAGTAACACAAACACTCATTCTATCAAAAGTAATAATATGAATGTGCACAGAAACAAACACAGTAGCAGGAATAATAGGCTGCGCATACGAGTAATAGGTCGAATGACACTGTATCACATCACACTTAGCGGCACCCCAGACATGAAAACCGTGCGACATCTGTCCGCTGTATAACATGCAATATACTGATCACAAGTTCACTAGAGTGAAGTGTCGCTGTCATAATGACTAAGGCAATAGTATGCTGTTGAAGCAGGGATAAAACCCAATACGCATGTGTAAGTGTCTATGTCCGGGAAATGTATAGGTTAATGGACACACAGATGTATACATAGATAAAAACGTATATATATATATATATATATATATATATATATATATATATATATATATATATATATATATATATATATATATATATATATATATATATATGTATGTATATATATTAATTTATATACACAGATATATTTTTTACAGATATATATATATATATATATATATATATATATATATATATATATATATACACACACAAGGATATACTACGGATATATATAGATAGATATATATATACAAACAACAGGTATTGATATATAGACATACACACAAAACAAATATATATGTCATTGTAGATGTACACATATACATAACTAGGTTACTTTACAGCAATTAGGGGTAACATATCTACAGCCCGGGCATATGTGACTGGGAGGTCCAATAAATAAATGTTGTACCACCCACACCGCCCAGCTAGGCTGGTCTGACATACAGACAGGCAATACAGATCAATACACTGCCACTGTCCAAAACACCGGTAGGAAAGTACCAGTGGGAGAGATCTGCAAGGTCTACACTTTAAACATGGATAATGGAGTCCCTTGCGGGACCCCAAAAATTCAGGGTACATGTGAACCTGTTGTCATCGATGCGAGCAGGGTGTAGATGTACATGGAACAGTAGGTTGTGCAAGTGTGATAATACATGGGTTGACAAAACGTACGACATGTGTCCCGAGACGGGGAGAGTGGGCAATGTGTAGGGGTGTGCTCATACCCCAGCTGTGCTCGCAGTAAGTATTTGTCATGACTGCTGGAGAGGGGTGCCAGGTAGGTGGACCATGGGTATGCAATAATGGGCTTAAGTGTGCAGGTGCTGGTTGGCAGAGATGTAGTAGGCCCACTCAGTGGTAGTCATTAATATTCCTATGTGGGCATAGCATACGCCTACACCTCCCAAACCTGAAGAGCACATCTACCGGATAGTCTGTAAACCATCGGGGGAATACATAGAGACCAAATCAGTGCCGTGTACCCGATTAGCATGGCCGTACATAGTTATGAATCAGAATGTAACAAAGACCAACTAAACACTTCCAGAACTAGTGATATTAGGTGGACAGGTGGCGGAATACAGGTAATGACAGATGATAACATGTATGAGTCATAAACAGCATGTATCTCGACAAACGTGAATGAATACATATGCTCTGTGACTGTAAATGTGTCTGGTTAATAGAACCAATCAGCTAAATGTGTCCCACAGGGAATTATGCATTGTTCCTGATACAGTGTTCATTCATACCCATTGGTATGTGAGGTCTGCTAGTGACGGAAAGTGCATAATTTGCTGACCACCTTAGGTAGATGATAGCATAATAGATGAGGTTCAACACCCGTACGCCTTTGAGGGACACATCCATCTGGGCAGTTGTGTCCTGCAAAATGACAGTTATGGCACATGGCCTGTGAGTTCAGGAAAGGAGGCTATATAGTGTGTGTAGTGGTGTCAGAAATTAATTTGTTGTATCAGAAACAGCTACATGTAATAGGAAACAGTATTAGCAATTATAATGCTACTGAATAACCTTAACGTATGCAAACCGTGGAAGTCGTCAGTTTACCACTGGCTGTGGGTATGTGTTGCCTTGACACATGTGATAGCTCTACATATAGGATATATAGGGCTGCCACCATTCTGAATGGCCAAAGTGGAACCTGCTCTGTAGAAATGTCAGACGTACCAGGGCAGAACATACCTACAGCCATGTATAGTACAGAAATATACATATCGGCACAAATCAAAGCGTAGTCTAGCAGCAGTAAAGTTGCTTATGCTACTACATATAACATAGCGACGTATCAGGTATACAAGACCTGTAACAAGCAACCACTACAGACACATACAATATGAGAATGTCCCCTAATCAGGACGGTTGCAATGGCTAGAGTATTGTCCATACCGCTCAACTGCCCCTGATTTTCAGGAACGTCCCTGATTTTGACTGAAAGTTTAACTCTGTCCCTCTGAATCCCTCCTAAAATTAGTGACTTTTGAAGGAAAGGTGGTGAATTACACTTAATGACTAATGACAATAAGTAAGAGTTATAAACTTATTTTACTTCAGAAAAATGTGTATTAATTGATATGCTCTGATTCTATCAATGTTTCAAGTTAATAACAGTACTTTTTTAAAAGTGTCCCTGATTGTCCCTGATGTTTTCTTGACTTGTCCCTGATTCAGTAGAAATTTTTCCCGATTGGTTGAGAGGTCTGGTATTGTCACATGACATATGCCTAATGAGGGACTGTCCCATGCAAAGTGGGAAAGGTGTCACTCCTACAGTCTCCCGTCGTGCAACCTGAAAGGTGGAAAACGTACAGTAGGTATGTGGTAGCATGACTAGGCAGACAGCTGCATTAACAAAATCATATTCACATGTCAGCATTGCAGAGTATCGGTTCCCATGTGTCAGACAGATGGGAGCGGATCATATGAGGAACTCACATATAATATGATTACGTCACTGGACAGGCCGCCGAGTCCGTACAATCGAACGCCTGCCGTCGCCAAATGGTTATACATACCCGATACTGTAGTCATGTAGTCCGATGTAATACGCATCACAAGGGATTGCACACACCCAGAGTGAGTGACAAATGTAAGCAGAAATGTCGGAGAGCGAGCAGCTGTAAGCGTGTTTGTCTACCAGTATGCCAGTAGTGCACTGTCAAAGAAATGTGGAGTCTAAACGGGTATAAGGTACTGTAACCAGAGGTTAGCAGTGCTTAACACTGTGCAAACCCACGCACAACTGCTCCCACCTGCTGGAATGTGCCTTACCCTGTCCGTATCCAAAGGCGTCGGTCTGTCCCCAAACAAAGAACCGCCCTATTCACGTGTTGGTAGCAGTACCCTGCGCACATAGCTCATGTGAATTAACAATAGACCATGGCATATGTACAGACAACAGACCACACACACACACCATACAGCGCAGTCATCCAACAGTATAGCAATGTACTGGCAGATATCTCCGGACCACTGGTGCATACATGCCTGGCCATCCTGTGTTTCAGTGTGTGAGCATGCCCAGTATGACTGTTACTCATGTTGTCGACCGACATTACCATCATACCGTCATGTGTGTGAGCAGCAAAAGTATGGTCAACTGTATCGCATGTGTCACATGTCCAGATAGTTAGTACTGTGTTGCTGACCCCTCCGTTCTACACAGACAGGTGTCATGCATTGTTTGCAGGGTAGCTAATGGTCATGTGGCATTGACAGTTGCTACATGTCTGCATAGCGTGGGGGGACATCCGACCGCAACCACAGTCCTGCACAGCACCGTGGGTGGTGCACATGACTCTCACATGTTTAGTTTGGATGGGAGGCACAGCTGACAGTTGTACACATCTGCCACTACTGAACTGGTATGCCAGGTACTCCATGTCAGTGTGTGGACCTACCTAAATTGCTGGTTGGAGGGATACCAATGTACGTCAGATCCCAGCTTTAAATACGAGCACAGTGGTGTTGGACATCCTAGCTTTCACAACCTACATCAAACTGCCTGGCCTGCTGTAGTCTGGGTGTGTCTTAGGGGGATGGGGTCATTCATTGGGCATATCCATAGGCCATTGTATATCATTTGTCTGTATTGGTCCACACCTGTCCAGCTGCATGGAACGTGTGTGGGCTGTACGGACACACATGATGGTCAGCCCATAATCTGCAGTGGGTTAGGACACCCTGTGTACTAATGGCTACCATTGTGACCCCTGTATGTGCTACAGAGGTCATGGTGCCACTATGGATGTGTACTGTCTGCTGCCCTAACATTCGGCCACCACAGTCACTTGTATGCTCACATACATACCATAGCAATGGGTAAATACACATTCTAATACATCTGCCAATTGTTAGGTCGATAGACATACCCTGGAGGTGTTCAGGACCTGAGGACGGTGCTGGAGGGCTGCCTATGTCGGATGCACACAGGGCACCTCCTATACATGGCCGAGCACAGGTAGTGTCATGTTTGGCATCCATTGTACTGTGTGTGGGTCAGAGAGGGGAAATCCATGGGTACCTACTGTGTCAGTGCATATGCCTTGTGTTGCCTCTTTGCCAAGGGCAGGTCATACTGTGCACGGCCTTTTGCCAACTGTGCCCTGCTCAGGTAGTTCCTTCGCCAAGTCACACTGTGCCTGTACAGGCCTTGGCAGTGGTGTTGGGCTGTGTGGCCCTAACCCATGCTGTTCCTGCTGCAACTGTTACTGCAGGATAAGATTGTGTAGCATAGCAAATGTCATAACAACTTGTGTGCATGTAGCTAGTGAATACTGCAGGGCTCCACCGGATGTGTCCAGATACCAGAACCGTGAACTGAGCATCCCAAACACATGCACAATTATATGTCTTGCCTGTGCATCTGCCTCATTATGGTGTGAGTGTTCAGGTGTGTGTGCATTGCTAATGGGTGTCATCAGCCACGACACCAGTGTTTACCCAGCATCCCCCGCTAGGAGACTGTAGGGGATGTCCATATTGGCATTGGTGTGGTACAGCTGTGTCAGAAGCTATATATCAGAATCATCATAGCTTCCAGGGCAGACAGCACACACATTCAGTCTCATGCCCTGGCCATCGCATATGGCCTAGCTGTTGGAGGGTATGCCCCTGCAGTGACTGTAGGCCCTACCCCACTCACCGGGTGGTGCTTCCATGTGTATGTGTGTGCAGGCTATAGCACCCAGTACCCCAGGGCAGTCATCCATGTGGTTGAACTGATGCATATTGCTGGTCTACTAATCATGTGTGTTGAGTACATGTATGTGCTCACTAGCATGTGTTGACATGGTGTCTGTGAACTGGTGCAATACTCTGGATGCAGATGCCTGTGAGATACCCATGATATCCCCAGTTGTGCTGTGTGAGGTACCTGTGGCGAGTACACCTAGGCCAACACATACCGTGGTATACACTGTGATAGGTTTCCCTCAGCCTTTTTGATGTGTCAGGTGTGGCAGGCACAGGTCAACAAGCCGCTGAAGGAGGTCTCGATCCACCCAATAGTGCTCCACCATCCCCAGCTCATGTAGCCCCTGGTAAGTCACCCTGGGTCTATAAAGTCTTATGTCACCTCAGTAAGGGTTGTTCGGCAGCATACACATCCTCACTGCCCTCAGCCTCCTGCACATGTTGGTTTATGTTGCCTGCTGCAGCCCTTCTCATTTGGTTGGACTGTGTCGTGACATGTCCCCGCAGGTATACACCGGTGGTGTAGAGTGTGGAAGAAACCTGTGCGTATGCTGCTTGCTCACATTACCGTACTGTTCAGGTGCGAGCTGGCCATGTCATCTGCTGATTGTGCTGATCAACACTTGTTTGTGCAGCCTGTACACCCTGACTACCCCACCACTGCTGTCGTCCCTCCCAATGTCACCAGGCAGGTATAGACACACCCCTAGCTTAGGCGTGCTAAGGCAGGAGCACTCCTGAGGCACAGTTCTGCAATGTATGTACAGTATGCCTGACCCCCCTCCCATGCTGTCAACTATATTCGAGCCCTGCACCCGGCTAACTACACACATACACTCCAGGGACCTGCATCACACCCTGGGGATAAATGGGATACACTATTGTCAACCTCATCTGCATAGTATAGTCTTCTAATGAATAGTCATATGACCCATACCGAGCCTCCAAATTAATAGCCACTGCTCAGTGTCGCTCAGATCCATACACAACTGGCAACGGGTGCCTTACTATCACCATATTTGATGTCCCATGGTCTTCCCATCAACAAAATAACTGGTGTCTACACAACTACAACCCATGACCCTGCACACTACAGATGATGTGCATTACCACGACACCATGGCAGATGTACATACATCCCAGGTTATCACGTACAGATCATCCGGCACAAACATTCAATAGTGCTGATGTCCCCAGACATATATGTTCACATCTATGTCTATTTCTCTATATCTACATATATCATATATGTTATTTGCATACATATATACATAGACATATATATATATATATATATATATATATATATATATATATATATATATATATATATATATGTATATACATACACACATATACATGTACACACATATGTAGATATTGCATATATATCACAACCGCGGACCACATGACAGCAAAGCATTAGACAGGAATGAAAAGGAAACTACATGCGCCACCTGCATCATGTAGTGTTGTTACTATCAAGGCACGTGTGTTTTGTTGTGTCACACAGGTCAGACTGTATCAAGGGTAAGAGTAGGGCTGCTGACATTTACTCACCAGACCTATTGGCGAATGTATGTGTTGACAACCCAGTGTCTTGGCAGAACATGCGGGCTGTGGACACTATATAGGTCATCAACAAAACACACTGAACACATTCCGCAGCTAGCCACCCACAGATACCAACACATACAGTATAACTGCCAAACACACACACCTGCTATGCCTTGGAATCGAGCACCTACCTGTCTAGTCTACCACACTACAGCATTACGCAGTAACAGAATGCGCTACCGAGTTACAGCATCACCGTACTCCCACAGGCATACTTCTTGGTGGATGACATCATCAGGAAAGGCAAAGACGCTGATAGCGAATGTATGGGGAGTGAGCCGTCTAAAAGCATCACTCTGTCTGCAGGCAGCTGGAAACACAAACACACACACACACACACACACACACACACACACACACACACACACACACACACACTTGGCAGGGCTGGGAGCATGCACATGGAAGATAGGTCCATGACTGTTCAATGCTAACAGTACATAAGTTAGCAATGTTGACCAAGGTAACATTCCCTCTGTACTAGTTACCCATGACAACCATCATATCATACAACAGTCCATGTGTTTTATATGTCATCACACATGTCCACCAATTGCAAAGTATACAAACATGGCTACATGACAGGAATGTAGGACCAACACACATGTACATGTAGTGGTGTGCATGCAGCTACCATGCATGTGCAGTAGCTGATGTATGTCATTCATCTGTGCCTAACTACAACATGCAGTTGCAATGCAGCCCCATCTTTGACACCTGTATATGGTAAAATACTGGCAGTATGGTATGATGTACATCAGGTATGGATGGATGTGTGTACATAAAGTGGTGATCCACCTTTGCAGATGGATGTTTGCTGAAGACGGCTCACAGGTGTGTCACAAGCCATCCTACCATTACATGTGCAAACAGTACGCTATGTTACTGTTACTTGAAGGTGAAGACATACAACTTACACAGAGCGGTCAGGGTGTTACTGACTGTAAATCACTTGACACCTGTAACACTTACATCCTCCCGTGTGCATATAGCAGCACAATTGCCGAAGGTAGCGTTGGCACACATAAAGCGGCCAATACTGCTGCTTGTCAGATGTATCATCATATAGCAGGTGTATCATTCACAGTACTGCCATGTGTGTTTGCTTGTGTGACCATATATGCCATGTATGGTGGGGAATACATCCCAATTTTTACACACCCCTGTACACTGTTGTAGAGATCTGTACATACTGCAGTGTAGAAAGCATGACGTAGTCAGGGGTGGTATGTGTCTCTCACACATGTCAGCTATCTGTATGTGAATGATATTTGTGGACTCCACAGTGTGTGTGTGTGTGTGTGTGTGTGTGTGTGTGTGTGTGTGTGTGTGTGTGTGTGTATGTATGTATGGCTGTCTGGTGCATGGAGTGAGGGTGTATGCTACCATACAGAACAGACAGGATCCTTAACCCCTCATGGTGATACAGTCTACTACCCTGTTGATGCCATCGGTCTCAGCTTTACTGGCTACCTGTACATGTTCATTCTCTGTGTTGCATCGTGTGGGTGCACAGTACTGTGAGGGTGATTACCACATAGGCAGGGGTCCTCACCTCAACACTATCAAGTGTGCGTTATAGTGTTGTTGACCTCGTGAGTGTGGGCAAGTTACTGTGTGTTTCTGTGTATGTCTGTGTGTGGTCTCATCCTGTAATGTGACAGTGTATTACTGCTACACAGTGAGGCCTCATGCTATCAAGTGGCCTCTAACGTTATCATCGGCCAGACCGCTGTGTAAATCCCCCGCACCATGTCACCATACCTGTGATGTGACCTGGTATGGATGTCACGTCTCCAGCCACTGTAGCCTATTAAACAGCCCTCATGCTTCTGGATCAGTAGATGTGTGGACATCTGTGGAATGGTAGCCTTTCTAACAGTGAGGTTGAGGCTACGTATAGCATGCTGGTATTGCCATACATGCCTGTGAGTACTCCACATTTACACATGTGAAACTGCAAACACTGCTACTTATTGGCACATGCAAGTAGACCTTAAGGAGGGGAAACAGGGCATAATTACCAACATGCTGTTACCATTGTTACCAAGACTCATACTGTGAACATATAACAATGCATTATAAACCTGTACTACATGGTATGTCGGGTGCATGTCAACAGTACACAACTAATGTAATATACACTTATCTCACTATTCTGTTCACCCTTTGCATCAGACCATATGAGCATGTCCCTGCACCAATGGTGTGGATAACAGGGATGCGGCACAGGCATCATCATATGCACAAGGTGATAATGTTTGCCAGGGGCATAGGCTGCACCAGTGAATGACATCATGTGTGTGGGTAAGGGCTGGTGATCTGATTGGACATGTGTGGCATTATGCATGTCGGTGTTGTGGTGCCCTACAGATGTTTCTGCTGTGTGCGTGTATGTGTGCACACAATTCTGCCTTTTGTCAGGCCTACACAGGGGTATTATTGACAGCTCCAGATTATACAGACCAGGATGTACAGCTCACTGTGTCCGGCCATGGCCATGTGACCTGTGCCTGCCAGGGGTTGCACGGGCACTACCAGGTGGAGGTACAGATTGGCTACTGTCAGATGACACATGTCCACTGGTACCATGTCCCTGCTGAGAACATCCAGGGCCACGTCCATGTGGCCTGCTGTGTCCTGGTGTGGACAGCGCAGCACCAGCTTCACTGCTACTGCTACCGGCACTATGGGAGTGGGCATGTGAGGTGGCTCGTTCACATTGACCTGCACTAGGTGGTGTAGCTGGCCTACGTCCATCCACGTGGCCTACACCTCACTCCTACCAAATGTTCCAGCACAGACAGCTCACATTCGCGGATTGCCATGCCATGGTCAAGGATTCCAACATGTCACCCAATAGCCTGTCCAGAACATCAGCAATCTACTGTTGAGCATTTGCCAATGCCTGGATGTTGTCATTTAGAGTGCGGATAGCAGCCCTCTGAAGAATCTGCCCTTCTCTGTTCTGCCATTCAGCATGTGCCTGTGCCACCATTACAGTCTGGAACATGTGTCTGGTGACACCAGCTGCTGCGCTCTGTCCTGCAGGTGCATGTCTGCCAGAGGTCCTCCTACGAGCAGCACTGGCCACGTGCCTGTGTGGCACATCTGCAGTCATTACACTGACACCATGGTGTGGAGACACACCTTCTGTAGCCACCACACATTCCTGTTCCAAGCTAACACACACTGACTGTCCTTCCTCTATGGCCACTGGTGATGGGGTATGTGTTGGCATGAGAACTGTGTGTGGGGAAGAGGGGGGCATAGCTGGGATGGCAACCATTGGCACAGATTCAGCCCCTGACAACCCTGCCTGTACCTCATGCATATGTTCATCTCTGCTAGTATCTGTGGGGACACTAACATCAGATGGCCTGCAGGAGGGTAACGCACCTACATCACCTGTGAATGCAAAGAAAGACTCTACATTACAATAGACACACACAGACACATACACACAGACACACACACAGACACACACACACAGACACACACAGACACACACAGACAGACACTCACAGACACACAGATGCACAGACACACAGATGCACAGATGCACAGATGCACAGATGCACAGATGCACAGACACAGACACACAGTCACACCATGCATGTGATTTGACAGACGGCATGCAGCTCAGACATTAATAGTGGTAGTTAGCATACCTCCCTGGGTTGCACACAGCAACAAGCAGGTGTCATATCAGTAGCCATGCAGTTCACACAATCATGGTAGTAAGCATGCATCCCTGTGATACACCATGTGGACCAGCACAGGTTAACAGTACACATGGCTGAAGTGACCTTGACATGTAATCTGCTGACGTGTGCATTGACATGCATACATGTCTGACACAATGGTGTCCTGACACATGTATAGTGTTGTAATGGGTATCACATTGCAGTGTTGTCTGTATGCCCTACAGATAGAATGCACTTTTAGCAAATGTGCATGAGCATTGAAGGGTAGTGTGAGGCATCTACATTGCTAAACAGTGTGAAATACAGACACTGTGCCATTGCATGGCATCATGAGGCATCTATATTGCTATACAGTGTGTAATATGCACACAGTGCATAGCCATAACAGCATGCATACACATTACATAACTGTGGATTGTGACCCACGTCGCTGAGGTGTATACACACCAAACCATGCTGTGTCATGTGACAGGTCACTGGAAGACCTACGGATGACACCCCTGCAAAACTACTACAAAGTCTTAGCTGCCTGGTAACCATGTCCACACATGGCAGACTTGTCAATACACCATGTCCCACATGACATTAATGTACCGCACACACGAGGTGCACAGCTGACAGTGATGTCCTACAGCAGCAAGAGAAATGTACGGCATCTGTGGCCTGATGTGGTGTCAATGTCTGTGGAAGCTGTACAGGTGTCTACTGTCATGCTATGACACAGTCATGATGTTCAACACATCTTATACGGTCGAATTAAGTGACACCTCCACTAGCTGTGCACAGGCTTTTAGGATGTCCAGTGTTCCACATCAACTATATAATCAGTCAACTAAGGCTATAGTTGGACCATGTGTGGACAATGTGCAACAGGGTGTATACACATTACACCTACTGTGTGGCTTACATGTCTCTGGCCATCCTCCATGGCCATGTGTGAACATGTGTTGGCCAAATGTTTGTGATGGCCATCTATCTCACATGTCTGTGTTGTCCCATATGATATACACCCATAGATGTCAGATATGTCACTGTCCACAGGGCTATGCAGACAACGGGTTGTATGTTTGGTATGTGGGGTATGTATTATGGGATAGTGAGACAATATTGCAGCCGGAACACTACATGTCTGGGACATGTCAGATGGCACATCACAATGTGTGCACCCATTGCAGGGGCATATTACACAATGGTGACTCCTGTGGGTTGCCCATATCCCAGCTCACTGTGTGGTACTGTTTGCGTACCACACATGTGTTGTTCCAATGTATAGTACATATGCCTACATTGAACATCTCCACCATTGTATGCACAGCTGTCCACACATCTAGCAATGACAGATACTGTGGTTTCATGTCAGTGTTTCATTTAGTTTGTATATATTGCACATGGGTAGCCAGTGTGAATGATGACAGAAGCGACCTGTATATCGTGACTGGACCATACATTCTGTGTACATGTGTTAACTGTCCACATGGTGAATAGATATATGCATTAACATGCCTGATACTGATAACTGTCTCATCTGCAATGGACTGATGCCTGTGCGGCACGCCAGAGGTACCTGAATAGGAGTGACACAGCAGTTTGAACATTATCCACGACTGTATGACAGCCACAGGGTGCACTGTGCATGTTAACACATTCACCTGTACAATAGCATATAGTATGCACATGTGTGCATACACAGGGTAGCATACTGTAGTATGCAGCATGTGTGTAAACATACCTTGCATATGATGTTACATTACATATTGTACAGTGACACATGCAACTAAATGGGATATAATAGTCATATGTGCAGTAGTGACTTACCAGGCAACTCCAGACTCATTGGTTGGGAGACACCCACCTCCACGATGGCAGCTAGTGCTTGTGGATGCTGTTCTGAGGGTGTCCCCAGGCTGGCCAGTAGCTCCTCGGTGGGTGTGAGTGGGGGCTGTGTTGGTGGGCCACCACCTGTTCCACCTTGTTCCCTGGTGATTGCATTGGCACACTGTTTTGCATGTCGTATCAGGTCCGTGCAGTGTCTGCACACCTGCTGGTAGGTGCAGTTATGGCCACCCACATCATTAACCCTCCTGCGAAGGTCCTGCCACAGGTCATCACGCTGCTGGGCATGCTGTGGCACATGGCTGAACAACACCTCATAGTTATCATGGAGATACAGGATGAGGGCATCATCCTCCAGGTGGCTATACGCTGACAGGTGTGAACGAGGCATTATCTAGAAGACATAATAATGGAGACAGGTCACAGTATCACAGAGATGTACAGAGATACAGCTGCACATACATTTGTATTAAATCTAGTACATCTGAGGAGTTATCTTTGCAAATCGTCATGACACTGACACAACTGACATGTTTGTGTCACACACATGTAACACCCATTATGCATTGGATATCATCAACATATATGTGTGTTACCTCATTACATTGTTCATACTCCATGTGAATGCTGTCTTGATGTGGGCATGTCTGTTTGCCTGTACTGGTGTTCTTACCTATCAGCACATGCCTGGATGTGTCCACAGTAATGCTGCTGACCTTGATGCTGTGTATATGTCACATATCAACACATACACTGCCTGAATGGACATGAGCAGTGACAATGCACACTTACACATGGAAACCTTTACATGCATGTGTTTTGCCATATACATCTACATGGCACTGTACAGCAGTTCAACATCCTGCCACGTATCACCTGTGTTGCACATGTGATAGACATGGGAGAATGGCTAGCTGGACATCATTTGCAGGGATGGTTATCAACTATAGCATGTACGGGCAAGGTTTTCTAGCTGTATCCGACAGCCATTTTGCCACCGCGAGGTACATCAGTGCCACATTACTAATCCAGACAGTTAATAATACATCTACCATGTGGTCATCACACCATGTATGACAGAGATGACATGTGCAGCTTTGATGGACAGGGTTGCATGGTATGGCAGGAGTATGTAACATGTATGGTACAGGGATCTGTCCAGCATGTGGCGATCCTTGTAGTAGGATGGTGGCTGTCCATGACGTATATCTTTCAGATCAGGATATGTACGTGTAGCATGTCCAACATCACAGTGTAACACATGTCTTTCTGCAAGGTAGCCAGCATGCTGCATAGTGGAGGTGAGGATTGTGAAGGCTGGTATCGCCCATCCACGCATGACCAATACCTCTTAAAGGTGATATGTGATCCGATAGTGGTCATCAGAGTGCTGAGTATGCCTGTCCAATGATCTCCATGCTCATGGATGGCACCCTGTCATAACATGGGTGCCTCGTATGACTACCTAATAGGCCTGGAGACGTCACCAACTCAGGGAGATGAACTGCACAGCACCATCCCTTACACAGTGTCCATAATGTTGACCGCTGCCTAGGTGGTAGATAATGGGTACTGCGTTATTCACCTAGCAGTGACAATGCTATTATCAGCTGTCAGATTGTGCACATATGTCACACACCTCACCCAGAAAGCCCATTCTGTATGTTGTCCACAACACTGAGACAGCTATTTCTCCTAGGTCATGGCCATTCACATCCTTACATACACAGATGCCTCCCATTGTCTGTGTGGTATGGGCTACAATGAGGGGGGAGTACAAAACATTAACCCTGTTTTACTGTAGCTGCCACTGGTGTGATATGCACATGTCACTCAGACACCTTTTGTAGTGTTGCTTCTGTCAACAGGCCACTGGTAGAACACTCCTGTGACATATGAAGGTATAGCTAGTATACTCAGTGTAGCTGGAACACGGTATGGGTGATGATGTCCTATGACCTGTCACAGGTATGCTATGCAGTGTGAAATCATCCGTACTGTCATCTACTTCTGTACTGCTAATATCTACGTTGATAAAGGTTCATAGACTTGCACACCATACTCAGCAGGGTAATAGTGCAGTGCCTCCATTTATGACTGTCATCTCCACTTGTGGGTTGCAGTGGGTTGATATTATCCAACACCCTATCTGTATTGCATATTCATGCTCAGCACTTGTTCAGAACATGTAAGCACTTCATGAGCTACTAATTACTATAGCACCCATTCCAACTCATTTCTTACAAGTACACTGTCTGTCCTTACATTTCCAGCTTGCTTACAGTACAACAGCTGTTGTACACACATAACTCACATATCTTGTGAGACATGGTTGAATATACAGGCATGTCCAAGTGTCACTTACCAGTGCTATTGCCTGTCTATATGATGAATATGGCAAACATGTGGCAATAGAGCAATTGTCTCATGTACACAGTCAATGCTCACCTCCCAACATACGACACTACAGCCTGTGGGAGATGCACATATGTAGCCATGCTGGGGGTAATGCTCTCACCAGCCCAGACTGAACCTGACATTAATGTGGGGACGTTTAACATTTGCAACACACCCCACTCATCACATAGTCTCACTAGATCTCCACCACCACAGGCCCCACATAGTATGAGTACGACATTTGCAGAACCTCTCCATACTCTGTGTAGGCACCAGAGGCAGCCCCCATCACCAAACACAACAACAATTACTTATAGCCCTCAGACTCATGTGTGCCTATCAACTACAGCCAACAGGGTGTTATAACATACCCAACACACCGGTCATAGGTGACTCTGTAGGCACTCACACTGATACGCCAGGGATCACTGCAGTGGCTGTACTGTACAGAGGTGCAGGTAACACATGGCTCTGCTGTTCACAGACAGGACACTACCCTAGAGAGGTGCCACCGGTGTAACACTGTAGTTGGGCTTACACATAGACTTGCCAGACAGCATAGTACCTCACTATGAACCTGTGAAGCTATTACATGTCCTTTGTGCATGGTTAATTGAGTAGCTCTTCCATTTCGATTAACTATCATGCTGTTACAGTGTCCCGTGACTACAAGCCATATGTATCCTGTTATTGTGTATTGTACATGCCAATAGATGATACCTTTTGTCTGCATGATATAACAGTTATGCTGTGTAGAATATCTGACATATCTACCTACAATACTGTACATTACACATATTTTACACATTATCCCATAATGCAAAGCATACTTGCACAGCAGGACCACCTTAGGCATGTTATTGTCGTTATATGCCCATACACATGCCTACTGTGACAGTATATCAACATATACTATCCCCTGCTATGGCACATACTTGTTGACATACCCTACCACTGACGGCGGGTGGTGTGGAATTGTTCTGTTTAAAGCCCTCATGTAACATCCCTTGTGGTGTATGTGATGTTTACTTTGTGGCCCACAGCAGGACACACAACTTCTACAAGTGTTACTATGCTCAACAAAACATCACTACATAATATCTTTTCCCACTTTATGCATTGCGTACACTTTTAATTAATACAAAACAGGCTCTACATACACTAACATACTGAGTGTTCTACATACCTTGTTAGCATTCCAAATCTCCGTAAATATCTCTCTTACACCTTTACTGTTTAAACGGTTCTATGGTATGAGCATACGGTTTGAATGTATGGCAAGTCATCCTTATATACGTCGATACCTGTAACATGTGGTTTCCTGCCGCCAATTGGTGTTCCTGAGTAAATTATTATATGCACATCAGCTGTGCAGCTACTCCATTCGCCAATTACATGGCAACAGTGGGGTATAATTGAATTCTCCACTTGGGCATTGCCCTTTTGCCCTACCTTTGGGGAGACGGCCTGTATGTGTTTTGTTGTGAGGAATTGCAACTGCCATTTGTAGAGACACGGATATTTTGAATTCATGTCCCCCGTGGATTGTGTGTGATGGCTAGAGTATGTGGTTCTACATGTGAGTGTACCTGTCATCTCAACCATCTGATAAGGGACTATTGCAAACAAAACCTGTAAGATCACCATCTGTTCCATTATACAACAGCTATGATTTCACATGGCGCCTTTACAAATGTGTCTCTCACAAGGTATGTTAACGCTTCTGCAGATGTAATTGAATGAGTGGATGTTTGTGATGTTATTACAGTCTGTACTGCAATTTTTTCGGGTGTGGGGGAGATGTAGGTGGGTGTACATAGCATATACAGGTTTGTGGGGACTGCATTTCTATATATTCCATATATGTGTGTGGGCTCCTTCCCTAATTGAAGACCTATCAGTTAGTAGACTGAACTATGGTTGTTACGGGCTTATACATTGAGCCATTGTTAATCGGTTTCTATATAGTATGCAGGTGAGGTTGATACTTCCATACCTCCGGAAATACAGCGATATGTAAAGGAATGTTACTAAATGACAGCTGTCTCATGTATTTCTGTCACAGATATTTGCACTCATTGCAGTTGTGTTGGTGAATGAACCTCTTTGGCATGGGTTGCCACCTTTTCAAATGGCCATAGTGGGACATTTGCAGGACACACATCGGTGTTTACAGGCCGACATATACCCACGGTCAGTACACAGGATAGAACATACTTTTATCCTGAATACATACTTATTCTTGTAGCACATTAGCTACTTATCATGTTTCATGTAACATTTACGTTTTGTAGATACAGGCATAACTATTTAATGCAACTATTACATAATATATGGGACATAATTATGTCCTACAATCTCGGACATTTACCCTTTTTAATATTTTTTGTCAGGACACAACTGCCCAGGGAGGGGCTGTCCCTCTTAAAGTGAGACAGGTGGTAACCGTATGCCTACGGCCAGCTATAACCACACCTACCGTAATGATCTACCTCCGAGTTAGCACTAACAGACACACGATGCAAACACACACACACACATTACAGTCCCACGGAAATGCACATGGCACCCTCAACACACACATACACAGACTACAGCAATCACAAACACAGTTGAACACAGTACCTACGTGGACCGCAACACCAGTAGCGATAACTAAATGTCCTTTAATATCGTGATAATATTACATGCGTTTCCAGTGTTCTGGTACTGTGTTCTTTCGGTTTTTAAGCCTCGTGATTACGCGTGTCGGTATGTGACACATTCCATAGTTGGCAGTATCCCATTTATTTCTACCTCCATGGTTGTGTACATGTCGTTGACCTATCTATATATCTGCAGATATAGGTGAATCCGTATATATCAACATATATCTCTCTATCACCCTTTCTATCTCTATTATATATGTGTATATATATATATATATATATATATATATATATATGTATACATATAAGAGAGAGAATACACCTTTCATTGTGTACATGTCGGTGTATACTGTTTCCTGGACTCCGCACGTTTGTGTTTGAACCTGTCACATTACACACCTGCCATTGGTACATCTTGGGTAGCTTAGTGTTAGGTGATTGTGTACATGATTGGGTGTTCTACTTGGTTGTTTTACCCTTCAGAGCAGGCACTATTAGTACAGGGGTGAATAATACTAGTTTCACCTGTTCTGGACATCATTGACCGTGATCTGCAATATATTCAGAGAAGCTTAGCCCTGTTTCGCGCATATCCGTATAGTCATGTCTAAACAATGCTTACCAGCACTGAGCAACGCATATTCCCACTAACATGTGCTAAACCTGATCTGATGACCTGCATCCAACATCCATTATTCGTGCCTTTGGGATTACGTAACATCCCTTGCAGGACGTGGAACCAGCAACATGCATGACAGTCAGTGCATTTACCACTTGGGCATCTGGGATTTCTACACATGTTATGGCGTTTTGTATGTGGACTGTACTATGGCTGTTACTCCATACTGCAATCAAATGGGTAACTCAGTTAGTTTACATATGGATGAGACCTATTAATGGTATGTCCAAGTGATGTTTAATAGATGTGCTCCAGCACTGGGAATGTATGTCACAGTGAGCCACACACTATAATGTGCTACACCTTCACACAACCATAGGTGGAGCATGCTGGGGTGACATATACCTGTCATGGGTACACCCCATGCTTTGCCACTACATCTATGATTACATTATATGGAGCCCCTCATTAACACACCAGGGAATCCGTGCAGAGTGTGTGGGGAACAGTGATTACACACATGGATCCCGCAATTGGCTCTGCTCCACTGAGGGACAGTTGGTTACTCAATGTGGTGGTGACAGCAGACACTGTTTGCCTCGATAGATGAATGGCCTCTGACAATCGGGCGTGTACCTACCGATGTACCTAGGAACCTTTACATACAGTACCAACATATGCTGATAGGTGCGTGTACTGTTCAGGTGTTGACATTCCTTGTTCCAATAGCTGTTGTGTGTGCAATGGTTGAGGGCTGCCTATGTAGGATTCACACAGTAGGCCACCTATACATTACAATTTACAGGTGGTCATGTGTGTGTGCCATCCATTTTACTGTGTGTGCAGGTGGAGAGGTGTGTCAGTCCGTAGGGTGCCTACACTGTCAGAGTATGTGCTATACGTTCCCTCTTTGCCAAGGCATAGGCACATTGGGCACGCCTCCGTCTGCCTACTGGGGCTGGCACAGGATGTTCATGGTCTGAATCCCTCTGTGCCTGTGATGGCCCTGGCAATTGCGGTGGGCTGTGAGGGCCTCCACCATTATGTCCCTGCTGCAGCTGTTTCCGCAGGATCATATTATGTAGCATGGCACATACTATGAAGATGTGGGCACAAGTGCCTGGAGAGTACTGCAAGGCTCCACCAGATATGTCCAAGCAATGGAACCATGATTTCAGCATCCCGAACACACGCTCTATGATGATTCTGGTTTGTGAGTATGCCTCATTATAGCATTCTTGCATGGGTGTGTGTGCATTTCTGAATGGAGTCATCATTCACAGCTCCAGTGCATAGCCAGCATCCCCCACAAGGTGGCCATGTGGGATGTCCCCCCTGACAAATTCCTGATACAGCTGTGAGGCATGCCAGATGTGGGAGTCATGGTAGCTTCCAGGGCTGCCAGCACACACATCCATGATAATGCCCTGGGCATTGCACACGACCTGGCAGTTGATGGAGTGGTATCCCTTGCAGTTTATTTAGTGCCTACCATGCTCACTGGGTGGTGACTTGATATGTATGTGAGTGCAGTCTATCGCACCCAGTACCTCCGGGTAGTGTGCCACATGGTGGAAGAGACGCATATTGCTGGCCAACTCCTCCTGAGTTCGGGGGAAGTATATATGCTCATTGGCATGTGGTAACATGACATCCAGGAACTGGTGTAGTACCCTGGATGCTGATTCCTGTGAGATCCCCATTATATCTCCAGTTGGCCTTTGAAAGGTACCTGTGGCTAAAATTTGCAAGCTTACACATACCTTCATGTCCACTGGGATGGGTTCCACTCTGTTGTTTCTGGATCTCAGGCGTGGCTGGCACAGCTCAACTATTTGCTGTAAGATGTCCCTGTCCACCCTGTAATGCTCTACTATCTCCAGATCATGTAGCCCCTGGTAGCCTACCCTTGGTCTGAACACTCTTCTCCTCCTCCGGGGCCTGCGGTAGTTGCCAGCATCATCCTCCACAACACCTTCAGTCTCTAACACATGGTGATGAATCACAGCTATGTTACCTCCCAACATGTACATTGTAAAAGTTCCCCATCTGTTTACACCGATGGTACAGTGTTTGGGAATACACAGGTGTGTGTGAGGTGCTTTCACACTTTATACTATTGTGCTGTGAACACTGATGATGTCATAGGTTGTGTATGTACGATTGTAGCTACAGGGTATCTTATGTGTTTTATGACAGGTACTACTATTGTGTTGCCTTTGGTGTTGAATTACATTTGGCTGCTGTGGATTACCTCTTGCCCTTCCCTTTACATTTCTTAACGTATCACCTCCCATTTTCTGGCATGCATCCAGCAGCCTGCTTTCATTTGTACTTTCCTAAACCTGGCTTATCTTGCGTAATGGGTTCTATGGCCAGTCTACTGCAGGTTTGCTTTGCTCTGCTATGACTGTTCTCTTTTCTTTGCAATCCGACACCTCCCCTATCCTGTTTTGCAAGTTTCTGCGAGCAGACTTGTCAGCTGCTGTTGATTGCCCACTGTGAGTTAACAGATGTTAATTGCTCAGTTGTACTCCAATTACCCTACTGCAGCATTTCCTTATTTTCTTCCCCTAACCTTCCTGTTTGAGCTATAGTGCGTGGCGCATGCATCCGCTTATGGGGTTTCAGGCACATTTTCATCCCCGTACACATGCGCTTTCGGGTACCATATGTGCTCTTAGCTAAACAATGCTATACCTACATCCCCACCCCTGTCCTGCGGCTTTGCTTAGCAATGGCCAGGCTGGATTTGCATTGCTCCAATGTGCTTACAGCTACGGTGGCACATCCCACTGCTGATGTCATGTATACCTCTAAACCACTCCTCAGTGTTGTAGTGCTTTGCCGTATGGTACATCCTTAGTCCGGCGGGATGTTTGCGATTCACTATTACTTGTCTCATTTGCATGGCATTGACTACTAATTCCTAGTTACCGTGCCGAACACTGTCACAGACCCTTAGCAACCCTTGCAGCTTGGTTATGGTGTACCATGCATACCATTGAGTATTATGGTGAAATAATGATTTGTATTACATTGCAATTTTATGACATTTGTATATATTTTCTTTGTGTTCCCATTTGCGTACACATGCCCTGCGGTTGTACTTTGCGTTACTGTGGACATGACATTAAATGTTGTTTTTTAGGTGTTGTGCATCTTTTCTTATGCCATTGGCTGTATATTTAGCCATTGGCATATGTTAACTTTGTAAGATATGAGTCTGGTCCTCTTTCATATCTCCGATGTTCTGTTTGGAAAAATGTAAACCGTTTTTTTTTTTTTTTGGTTTACATTTCTGTGGGCTTATGCTACACCTGCACCACTTCATGAATCGCTATGTACCTTCATTTGCATGGTGCGGCACTGCGCATGGGGTGATTAGCATACCTAAGCCGAGGGCTGCACAGATCTGGTGTATGCTGGTAGTGCACGTGGAATTGGATCATACCTGAATCGCTCGGTGGCCATATTTGGCATTATACTGCCTATGCTACGCCTGCGCCTGGCGCAAGCTTCATGAATCCCGGGGAAAAAGCATCACAGAGACGTAAATAACACAGGTAATAAAAAGTTGAATCTCTTGCAAAATGTGTCTTGGAAGAACAAGTCATGAAGGCAACTACAAACAAATGAGAAAAGAAAAAATGATAGCAGATGCAAGCAAGTGAACTATATCAAATGAATGAAGTTAAAAACACTCAAAGAGTGTAAAAACACATAACAAACTAAAAGAAAAAAAAAAGAAAAAAACTGTACCGCCAGCTGTAGAAACAGTCTCATGGTTTAAGAGATTATTTATTTTATAAAAAATGAATTTAAAACTTTCATTTTTTTTATTATTGACAATATTATCCCTACTGAAAGGGAAGGGGATATCAAAACAAATTTAGAGAGGCTACAGCTGGAATGGCAGTTAAGACTGAATGCCACCATTAAGCCAGGTATTAAAGAAAACTGTTCTTTGACCAGTGTTTTGAAATTAAGGTCATCTAAATTGTAGTATTCAAATTGTAGGCTGGTTTCTTTGTTATTGCAGTATAGTGAGTCTTTACTGCAAGTTTGGACCAATTGGTAATTTTAATGTACTATTAAGTTTTTCTGTGTATATATGTGCTTACATCTGGTATAGTTAGAAACATGAGATGAACACTGTTCCCCTTTTTAGGTTTTGATTATGTACTTCAGTGTTTTTCTTTTAACATGTTTCTTTAACTTTTAACATGAATTAATGAGTGATCAGGTGATTTGTGTCTATTTAAACGAATTATTTATGTCATGGCTTTACTCTGAAGAAGCCCAGGAAAGTATTGGGTGAAAGCGCTAAGTGTAAAGTTTTTTTAATTATTAAACCATGATACTGTTCCTACAGCTGGCAGCGGCATTTTTTATTATTTTTTTCTTTTAGCTATATCAAAGGGACTTGAGAATATAAGCCTCTTTCAAGGGAGAGTTAGACACAAATATGGAAAGAAAACCAGAAGCAGAGACAGACAAGGTGTGTGTGTGTGTGTGTGTGTGTGTGTGTGTGTGTGTGTGTGTGTGTGTGTGTGTGTGTGTGTCTGTGTGTGTGTGTGTGTGTGTGATCCAAGAAGTATAGGGCAACATTGTGTTGGATGTTTTAGGCAACTCAGAAGTGAACAGTCGGACAAGTGGGGGACCTAACAAGCTGGTTCAAAGCATTTATGTTGAATGTCAGAGACAAACAGGTCAACGCTGGTAATATAAAAGGAATGATAGTGACCACAGAAAATGGGAATCCATAAATATGTGGATGCACTGGACACTGAAAAGAAGATTACTGTGGACTGGGTAAGAGAGATATAGTCAATGAAATAAGGCCTTACCTTGCAAAATGTGCCACATGGTACACAACATCAATGCTTTTATAAACAATTAGAGGCAATGAAAAAATTCCCACGACAATAATGAGTAATGCAGTCATGTGAGGACATGAATGCAAGCGTACATACATACATATTACATACATACATACATACAAAATATTTCAGAGAGGAAATAATTCCCATCTAGCCTGCCAATATACCAAAACAGTCACTCCTATAATAAGCATCTAGGTTGCTCTTAAAAATATCAAAATTGTGCTTTTTTAATGTAAGTTGGCAGCCTATTCCATGCATCAGGTACTCTCTCACAGAATGAATTAGTACACCTTTCATTCATATATAATCATCTACATAAACTGCTGATGATTCTCTACTACTTTTTGATAATCCAAACATTCCCAGAGGTAGTTGTCTGTAAATGCCATATATACCTGAATACGTTCTCTTCTTAAGTACCTATATGAGACATTGTATGAGTTCAGATATTTTAGCCTTTCATAACAACTTAAATTTTCACATTGACAGATGTGCTTGGTATATTTTGGTACATTTCTGCTGTATTTTTTCCAATTTTTTTACGCTTGTTTCTTATAAAGTTTCCATATTGTTATTCCATACTCAAGTTTGGGTCTAATGTATCTAACCAACAATGATTTAATTATTTCTTATTTCCCAGACTTTATAAATCCAAATGTCAGGCTATCACACAAATGAAATTAGAGTGCCACATAGGTGAGCAATGGTGTGGAGGGGTGAGCAATGAACAGAACTGCTAGGATATGAATAGATTGTGATATCAGTACTGAGTTGGTGTGCCATGTATTACTGTGAAGGATATTGAAGGGGAACAAAATAAAGTCTTAAATGTCTCATGTGCAGGGCATAATCCCAGAACATGCAAGAACAAAAGGCAGAGATCTAGAGGCCGGGGTGGGCGGGGGGGGGCAGATCACAGGCAACTGCCAAAAATCACAAATGTCCAGCTCAGAGGATATGCCCAGAGAAAAGTTTATATGCTGGATAACAGCAATAGGGAAAGTGGGGTAGGGAAAAAACACACCCCAAAAGAAAAAACAAGGAAAATACAGATAATTGGAACATTTCATGTTTATCAAATCCTATTAGAAGAAGGGGAATAGTGAAAAAGTTGAAGAAAGTGTGCATGGGGGAGAGACAGTGTTATATTAAATGAAAAAAAATTAAATCAGAGAGGGGAAAAATGTTCTGTTATAACTACCCAAAGTGAGTAATGGACACATAGGCAGGGAGAGGAAAGAGAGGAGTAGGAATTGTACTTTGTAGGGGAATCTCAGACAGCTATAGAGAAAAAGTGATAAAAAGCAAGATAATCAGATGGATCTTCTTGTAAAGAAGGGTGGAAGGTACATGCTGGATGCAAGGAAACATATATACATCAAGCAGAGATGAAGAAGGATTCTTCATCAGTGTTTTTGCTAATCAAGCCAGACTAGAAATGATGGAATAGAGGTGTGTAATTTCATCACAGAAATGGCAAAAGAGAATATAACAAAAAATGAGGTAAGAACAAGATGAAGGAAAGAAAGAAGGAGGTTGGCTGTACCTATAGAAGAAATGATATCCAACAGAGAGGGTACATGCATTCACTTTAAGCATTTTAGTGCAGGTAAGTAGTTTAGACAAGTTCTGAGGGAAGGGTAATCCAACAGAAATAATGGAAAAGGTGCAAATAGAGTAAAGACACATACCAGATCATGTATCAGTGAAACTTAAGGTAAGTGTGGTTGAACAGAAAACAATGAGAAGGTGGTGGAGATGGGGTCTATATTAGAACATCGAAGTTTCAAAACTTTGAATGTTCTAATATCGACCCCTATTCAGTGAACGCTGAAAATAGCGAAGCTACAGAAAACCTAATTGTTTCCTAGGGAAAGAATTCAGTTGTCCGTTTCTGTCACGTCGCTATTTTCAGCACTGTGATGGAAAGTTACGGGTGGGGTTCAGGTAAGTGTGCGATCGGGCATGGGTTAGGTGAGTTAGGGTTAGGGCGCGGGTCAGGTATGTGTGCGATTGTGTGGACATGAGGGTTAGGGCGGGTTAGGTGAGTTAGGGTTAAGGTGCGGGTCAGGTAAGTGTGCGATTGTGTGGACATGAGGGTTAGGGCAGGGTAGGTGAGTTAGGGTGCAGGTGAGGTGAGTGTGCGATAGTGACAGACCTTAGGGTTAGGGTTTGGGTTAAGGTAAGTGGATAGTTAGTGGTGTATGTACAGTTTAGTGTAGGGTTAGATGTAAGATTTTAGGTGTATGTGTGTGGATTGCTGTTTGTTTGGTGTGCTTGTGTTGTGTGTTTTGGAACAGCAAAATTTTTCCCTAGGAAAAAATTTGCTGTTCTGCATGTTTGATGTCAGCGTTCATTGAATAGGGGTCGATATTAGAACATTCGAAGTTTTGAAACTTCGATGTTCTAATATAGACCCATGGAGATGGCCTAGCTGTACACAGGAATCATTATAGGACAACATGAAAGTCAGGAACAAATTGGAAGAACGCTGATGGGACAGGATCAAGGTCACTCATCATCATCAACCCCCTTCTTACCATTTTCTACATGGGGTGTCATGTTAACTGTCAGCATCTCTTTTGATTTAGTGCTACATGCTAGCCTTCTTCAAAACTCATGCCTGACTGTCGCAGATCGTCTCTCACACAATCAATCCATTTGCTGGATGCACTAGTTTCCTCTTACCATCTTCCTGTCTGTCCCAAATCTTCTTCACCAGATTCTCTTCTGCTTTTCTGCACATGTGCCTGGACCCCTGTGATCTGTTCTCTTTGATCTTTTCTGCAATTGGAGCTACATTGGCTTCTGTTATGTCCTTATTTCTTCATTTGTCCCATAGTGTGCATCCTACCACCCATCTCAGTTACCTCATTTCCATCACCTCTAGCTTCCTCATCTGCTCTGCCTTTATTGCCCAGGTTTCTGTACCATACAGTAGTACTGTTAGCACCACTGTTTTGTACACCTTACTTTTCAGGTTCTTTGATATTCTTCTATGATACACTACACCTGACACTTTATATCAGTTGACTGCAGCCCCTCTGATTCTAGCTTTAACCTCTTCATTCACACTTCCCTTCTGTTCAACCACCCCTCCAATATACTTGTAGCTGTTAACCTGTTCCATCATTTTCCCTTCTATCTCAATTCTCAGCTTCTTCTAATTTCCCCAATTTGCTGCCATTACCACTGTCTTATCTGTACTTAGTTTCATCCTATGTGCTTTCAGTTTTGCATTCTGTTTCCCTATCCTTTGCTGAAGTTCTTGCTCAGAGTCTGCACGTAATGCCATATCATCTGCATGCAGCAACTTTGTTGATCTGTCCCCTGCAACCTATTTGCTAATGTAGTCCATCACCAGTATGGACAGCAGTGGATTCAGAGATGACCCCTGGTGCACACCCACTCCCACTGGGAACCCTTCTGTGAGACTGAACAATGTTCGTACTTGAGTCATTGGTTCCTTGTACGTAGCCCGCACTAAATCTACCAATGTTTCTGGGACTTCACCTCAGTACTGACAAATCAGCTTTCTTGGGACCTTGTCATACGTTTCTCCAAGTCTAGGAATGCCTATTTGAATTCTTTCCTCGTCTCTAGCTTCTTATCAGCTATCTGTCTCACTGCAAAGATCGGATCAGTTGTACTGCATCCTGATCTGAATCTGAGCTGCTCATCTCCTATCTTACTTTCTACTATTCTGCATATGCATTTATCGATCACCCACTCCAGAACCAGGCTCAAAGTCACTTAATTGGGGGGAAATGGAAGAAGGTAAAATGAAAGAAGGAAGGGTTATTGACAGGCTGGAGAAAATTGTAATAAAAAAATTACACAGCATATATGCAGGCATCATAGCATATGCACCATATTATTAATGAGTCTGGATCAAAGACACAAAAGCATAGAAATAAGAAAAAATAAATTACAAACTTAAATACAACAGACTACAATAAATCAGATGAAGGATGAAAAAAAAAACAACAATTCAAAGGCCATATTATAACCATATATGCATACCAAGTCATGCCTGCATGTCACAGCCAGCTTGACACAGGATATGAGAACCATAACATGAGGCATCAATATTTGCAACTTCAGTAGAAGCTTAGTACCAAAGATTAATTTAAAGATCATTTTAAGAAAATGCAAAGTAATAGACAAACCTGTACCAGGATACAAGTCTTATCTTTCTACAGTACTATTTTCTGAACTTCTGGAAACACATTTCTTACTCAGTATTGTCAGGGTTACAGCTATAATGTTACAAAAACAGGGTGGGTGATGAGGCAAAAACACTAGTATAAGTTCTTAAGCTGACATGCTTTCACCATCCAGTCTATATGGATCTTGAATCAGAGATGCAGGGTATGAGCTGTAGCTCACAAAAACAAATGCATTCATACAATAAATGTCTTCTACTCTACAAAGGAAGATTACAAAGAAATAACATAAAAACTGTTTCAAACAGAGCAGTACAAGGACAGGGAATTGCTGTGCAATATGGACTATGCTTATTGGTAATGAAGATATACTAGAGCAGCAGACCAGCAGAATATATACATAATATACATAATAGCTTCGTCAAAATGGTCACTTGTTGGATGAACCAAATTTGAATTCAATGGCTGACGATACTAAGATGATGAGCTGAAAAGACTGGTCTGAGTTTGGGATTAGAATATTGATGGCATTTCATTTTTTTGCCTGTGAATTGTTGTTGTCTATTGACCGAATTTGGATAATCAGTATTTAATGGTATTGTTCATGTAAGATATGTACAACTTTTGAGTGGCATGAAACAACTGTACCAATATCTGAATCCTGAATGTCCTGACTGTTGACATCCATCTAAAGCAAATGCTTACTTTCCCAGTGCTGTACTGGTCCCCTGAGCAGAACCTGTACTAACACTCAAAAGATCCAAAGTTTTGTCCTGCCACGTGCATATCATTCCCTGGTGTATCCTGCCTTGAGATTTCCTGAATTTCCTGACTGTTGACATCCATCTAAAGTGAACGCTTACTTTCCCAGTGCTGTACTGGTCCCCTGAGTAGAACCTGTACTAACACTTAAAAGAACCAAGGTTTTGTCCTGCCACATGTATATTATTCCCTGGTGTATCCTGCCTTGAGATTTCCTGAATGTCCTTACTGTTGACATCCATCTAAAGCGAATGCTTACTTTCCCAGTGCTGTACTGGTCCCCTGAGCAGAACCTGTATTAACACTCAAAAGAATCAAAGTGTATGTACCTTTTTAGAAAGTTGTCTGCGCATCCAATAGCAATATTGTAATACTATGTGTGCATGCTAGCAGCCTACTGCAGAGCCCACTCAACCTGCTCTCTCGAGTCCCTTACCCCTCGTAGGTGCCTAGCCCTCCTCTGCTGTTAACTGATCTATCCACTAGATGGCAGCATTATCCTACTTTTAAATAATTTATTGTAAAATAAATCAAGCTACTGGATATTTGTCTGTCCTTCTTGCTCTATTGCCCTGCCCTAGCTTCTGTAGACTTCCCTCTCCTTCTCCCCCTCAATCTCTCTTAGCAGAACTGCACCTTACTCCTGAGCCTTGCTGCTCTGTGCTTACTGCTCACCTCACTGATAGTTCCTCGCTGACTTGCTCTTCCATTTCCTTGTTTCTGACCTGCTCTGTTCACCCTGCGGGCTCACTCCGCTCCCCTACCCTACCCCAAATTCCACCCACCCCCAGTGCTCCTACATTTATTCTCCTCCTAACATCCCTCCCTCTCTCAACCGACCACTCCTCAACAATTTCCCTCCACCTCACCTGCCTCTCACTACCTCACCCCTTCCCTCCTAAGTCCCTTAACCTCCTCTAATGCTTTAATGCTGCATCACATCTGTTACATCTGATAGATGTTCTCAAAGATGTCATAGAGGGCATGCAGGATGACAAAACTATCATAAGGTGGAACTTGACCAGGTCAAGGCATTTAACACAAATCTACACTGAGGTATTCAATCTACACTATCAGATGTGGCCATAAATAGTTATATCAGCAAATGGGTAGACCAGTATATGACATATGTGGCATCTCACTATGTTGACATTTGTGAAGTGACGTATATCTCCAGTCCAGTGATCGGGTACATACATCAGGACTGTCTGCTAGGCCCTTTTCTGTCCATTATTTAAGTGATGGACATCACAGTTGACATACACATCCTGTGTCCAAATAGCTGCCTAAAGGACTACAGATTGTGGGCAATCATTGACTCTTACTGTGATATTAGTATAATACAGACAGTATCAACAAATACCAAAGATTGCTACCACAGCCATGACAACACCTGCAATGAAAAGAAAACATAGGGGGATTTATTACATCACGAAAACAAGCACACATCCCAAGTATAACATGGACATCACACCCTATAATCAGACCAATAGGTATGTCATCTGTGTCCTGGAGTAGACGGTAAGTAGAACGCCCACCAGCATGTGATCACAGTGCTGACTACTCCCTTGTATGTAACACAAATATTGAGAATGTGAACGGCATCCACATCAGAGGCCATGATACCTCCATAGTTCCCAGCATTCATCACACCAGTAACTGAGTACAATGCACCCTTCTTCATGTACCGCCCGACACATCTTCCACTGATGTGTAATTGAAGTGTAACACCTTTGTCACAGTGAGCTGTCACACAGCTTATTGGCCATACCTAGGTATTCTTTTTGTGGTATAAATATGGCTCTCTGATGGTGTGGAACACCGATGAAGTTGTTACACCAAATGCATGTCTGCTACCTGTTCTGGTGATGCACACATTACATACATAGGTGCTTGACAAAATGAATGGCATGGATGTCATTCATGTCAGTGTAGACTGTGACATATACATATATATATATATATATATATATATATATATATATATATATATATATATATATTTGTGTGTGTGTGTGCCATGCACACCAGTCAGCTAGCCTGTATTGCTCATAATGTTGCATGCAGGTATAGAGGTGTCCCTCCTATCAGCTCCAGCAGATGTTACAGCACCAGGACAGTGACAGTGTGTGTGATTACTTTCATAGAGTGTGGATGTATCATAATAGTTGTACAAGTGTGTTTGTTCAGAATAATCTCTTATCACTCTATGCCACATATGTTATGTCAGAGGCATGGGATTACTGGTGGTATTATTTTGATATTGTCCATGATTGTGGTTCCTTCCTTTAATGTTATCCATAACTCTTTACCTATGTCCCACTTACTGGAGACCTTTGCTGTGATTACACTCATATTCAATCATATCTATTTGCGCAGCTTCACAATATGCACCCTACCCCAATTGTATGTCAGATCCCTGATGTGTTTTGCATTATTCATGTAAGGATGCTTATTCACACAGGCATCCTGCCCATTGTAATGTCACCTTCAGTGACAGTCACATAATACACATTTTCACTGTGCAGTCCCTACTGTACCATATAGATATGTGATTGTTGTTGCTTCTACAACCATCTTCGATTGACATGCCCTCATCTGCTGTACATTAGGTTGTTTCACCTGTCCTCTTTCCCTCTGTATATTCCTGCAATTCATCTGTGTTACCTATTCAATACACACACTTCCCTGAGTGTTTATTGTACAAGCAGTCAATGTACCGTTACAGACCATTTACACAACTTCAGTACAGAATGCCAAGAATGGGATTTAACAATACTCTGCACTGTAAATATACTGTTCCGTACTGTGTTAGGACCATATGCTTAGCATTCATACCTCTCAATGTCCCAATATTCACAGGATGTCCAGATGTGGTCCTTATCAAATTTGTGGCTTTCTGCCAGATCACTGGGATGACTAAGGACTGATGTGACTCAGTATTACATACATTTGAGTATCATATCTCTCAACTGTCCAGATTTTTCAGAATGTCCACATCTTCGTCTCATATTTATGATCTTTTCCTCATAAAAATTTGCTTTTCTAGCAAATCACTGGCATGTCATCGTGGATTGAAGTCAGAAAATAATGACAGACATTTGAGTTTCAAACTTCACGGTCTTCAGAAAATTCATGGTAATGTAAAACCTATTATTTTAATCAACTTTATAAGCTTGTAAGAGTAATATTTCTAAAATTTCCCTATTGATGGGCCTTTGTCCCCTCATTATGTATGGCTTTGTACAGATTTCTTGCTCTAAGAAGTTGAAATTTATGTCTGAGCTTCATACTTCATCCTTCAGAACATGTATCTTAACACAAACCCCTTGTAGTTCTAGTACATTTCTATAAGGCATGTTAAATATGTCCCTATTTTGGGTCCTTGTCCCCACATTATGTTGGCCTTTATCCAGATGTCTTGCACTAAGAGATTGAGAGGTATATGTGATGCCCTGGTGATTATTATTGCATTCCATGCAAAACCATGGCCTGTCAGTGCTCCAGATTCAGCAGATGTGCTCTTCGTGTTTGCTTACATGGTTTCATGGCCGGCAACACTGTTGCCAGCCATGAAACCTTGCTTAAACAAGGTGAGCAGCATGAATATGCATTGCACCCAGTTGCTTGCCTTGCACCACCGTTCACACATGTAAACACAATGTAGGCTATGCACAAAGCTTGGAGTTTATTGAATCCAGGGGAACAATATAATGATATGTTTCCCCTATATGTAGTTGAACCCACTGCATCCCAAATCATAAGCATGTAGGCCAGTTTCTTTACAAAGCAAGTTAACAGGAAACACATGTTCCTTCTTAGCAAACAGGTACTATGTGTGTTTCTGTTCTGTATTCCTGTAGATAATGAATGAATACGTAAACCTCTGGCACTTTTTGGTCATTATAATCTAAAGAAATAACAGTTATCAACACATAACTGAAAACATATGTGTAAGCAGTTGGACAGGCATTCCTCTTGGGTTAAACAAATGTGAATATAGTAAGAATGGTCACTTTATTAAGGGGAATGAAGAAAAGATGTTATCTGTTAGTTACTATCCATATACAGGTAGAATAGGTGATACTTTCATAGTTTCAAGAATAACTGTGAAATGCATAGTCAGTAGCAGCCTAGGCACTATAGGCATCAGTGATACACGACTATAGTGGATGTTTGAAATTATGTTTTATATTGGAAAACAGATATGCATCTACAATGTTCAGTATTATGTATATTATAAACATTATTAAAAACATTAACAGCATAGGACTAGAACCCACACTTTTATGGAGATCAGTCACTACGTCTTCTTAATTATCCAGATGAGCTAATTGTCAGAACAGCTACTTAATGGGCATAAAATTTATGTATCTGATATCTTTAGGACAAAGCTATATCTCTAAATTCTGTAGGAATGCTCGAGTATAAGTAGGATTGTGACACCTACTGTAGACATCCACCAGCTGTTTCCACACATCAGTGACCCTTCAGAGCAGCTCATCTGTGTCCATCCAATGTAGGTCATTGTAGAGGTGGCAAACCTGCATTCCAGTCCTTTAGATCCATGTATGACATTGATGATCCTTTGCAATCTAGTTCCAAATGTTAATCATCATGAAGTTCCTTGGCCTAACTCTCATCTGATGCTCTTCTTCAGCATAGATGGTCACTGTCTAGTTAGTCTCCTCCTCAGTTCATTTGGGCACCTGGACACATCAAAGCCTCCTGGAAGTAGCCATCTTGATAATGTTGATACTCCAATGGAAAATGTAATATGATTTGAAAATTGCTTACTGAGGTCCCATTCAGTTTGCAGGTAACAACAGTCTGACCTGTAAGTGCATCAAAATCAAAATTTAAAAGTGGCACATGTTATCAAATCATTGGAAGATAATGGGCATGTGTGTGGCACATGTTACCAGATCATTGGAAGATAATGGGCATGTGTACGGCACATGTTACCAGATCATTGGAAGATAATGGGCATGTGCGTGGCACATGTTATCAGATCATTGGAAGATAATGGGCATGTGCTACTCATGGTACCATTTTTTGATACCTATTAGGTACTCACACAGAGAACCTTCCTGTAATTCCAAGCTATTGATTAATGCACCATCGTTTGAGAACTTATGCAGGCAGGCACAAATTTTATTTCAAAACCTGGAATTTTAATAAATCTCATTAGTTAGGTATAGCATAAATGACACTTACTCATAAAAAATGCACTTTAGGTGTTCTTACCTTTCATTATACCCAAGTTATAGGTAGATGATAAGGTAAAATTAGCACCTACTAGCCTTTCTGTTTTGGTGTTTTGGCGAACATGAGTTCTGTTAACATTACTCATTCTCAAATGTATCTGTTTACATTTATTTATTTATTTATTTTATTTTATTTTACATTTCTTGTCTGGGAGTGTCCGGCTGAGCTATTGCCCGTTTTCAGCGGAGGCCCGGGGAGAAAAGCTCCAAAGATATATAATGCAATAAAAATAGCAATACAGATACATTTCAGTAAAAATAGCAATAGAGAATTTTGATACGTAAGCTATATACATGTATATTGCTGACAGATAAAACAGTTCTATAAACAAAACAGAGAATTTTAAAAAAGTAGAATAAGTTGTATGTTTTGGTTTAAAAAGACAGTTGAGTAAATATAAGGTTTTGTATGCAGAGTAGCAGAAACTTAAAGGATTACATAAGAATTTCAGGGAAGAAAGTATAGAAGCAGCTTTGGAGGTTGCATAGGGAGCATATGATAAAGTAGTTAATGGTAAGTTCTAGTAAGCTAGTTTGACTGTACTATAAAGGTAGGTAGTAATCAGGGAGGGTGAGTACAATGGCAGGACCAATGTTTTAAAGTGGTGTTCGGTTACTAGCTTAAATTGTTTGGGGTGAGTCAGGGTCCTTATTGCTAGTGGGAGGTTGTTCCATGCAATAGAGGGATGGTAGCTATATAAGTGGTACCCTGTATTGGATATGGGTTTATGGATTTTTAGTAGGTCTTGGGTTGAGCTTTGGAGAAGCCTGGTAGGGGAGTAGTGAGAGATGAGAGAAGATAGACTTGGGCAGAAATCAGGCTGATATATGATGGAGTATATGATTTGATGTTGAGATTGTAGGAACAGGTGAGGTAGTTCAGGCCAGTTCAGGTATTTTAGGGAGAGACAGAGGTGAGATTTATATGTCTGTTGAGCTGCAAATCTAGCTATTTTGTGGTAGGTTGATTCTAATTTGGTAAGTAGGGAGGAGTTCAGATTTGTGAGTATTTAGGAACAATATGTTAAGCATAGTAGAAGGTAGGCATGGGTAAGAGAAATCTTAGCTTCAGTAGTTAGGAATTTGTTGTTCCTATACAGTAGTCCTAGCTTTTGGTGGTTTTTTTTGATGCAATTGTTAATGTGAAGATCGAATTTTAGTTGGTCATCAATGGTAATGCCAAGGAGTTTTGTCCTAGTTTCGACTTCTATAGAAGTATTGTTTAGGTACCTTATGGAGAAGGAAAGTTTATGGAGAAGGAAAGTTTAATGTGGTTTGCAGATTAAGGTAGAAAGGGTAGTAATTTTGTTTTCTTAGGGTTGAGGATGAGCTGATTATTAGTGAGCCATGTCTCTACTGAGTTGAAAGGTGTCTGGGTATTTGTTAGGAGTTCTATGAGGGAATTAGCAATAGTTATGACTGGAGAGTCATTTGCATATTGGACAATGCTAGATTGAGGACAAGAGGAGCGGAGTGAGTTGGTGAAGATATTAAAGAGTAGAGGTCCAAGAATGGAACCTTGGGGAACACCAGTTCTTACTGAGAGAGGGGTAGATAGTGCTGATTCCCATTGTACTCACTGCAGCCTATAAGAGAGATAGCTAGATAACCATGCAACTGTATCAGGGGAGAAGTTTAGGTCTACAAGTTTACTAAGTACCAGAATGTGTGAGACAGTGTCAAAAGCCTTAGAAAGGTCAAGGAATAGAGGATACGAGTTTGTGATCATCTTTAGCAAGGGCTAAGGTGTTGAGAAATGATAGTAGAGCTGTGGTTGTACTATGTTTGGGACGGAAGCCATGCTGTGTTGGAGTGAGAAGTTTTTCTTGCAAGAAATAATACATAGCTTATTTGTGTATACATTTCTCAAGGATTTTGGAGAGAGGGGAGAGGATAGCGGTAGGTCTGAAATTAGATATTTCTGTGGAGTTACCTCCTTTATGAATTGGAAGAGTGTAGGCGCAGTGGTGTAGCGGTTAATGCTGTCGCCTCACAGCAAGAGGTTCTCTGGTTCGATTCTCGGTCGGAGTGCCTTCTGTGTGGAGTTTGCATGTTCTCCCTGCGTTCGCGTGGGTTTCCTCCGGGTACTCCGGTTTCCTCCCACATTCTAAAAACATGCGTCTGGAGCATTTCTCCCTCGGCCTCCGCTGAAAACAGGATCTGTGGAACCTAGTCGGACTTTCCCGGTCAACAAATGTTAAATAAAATAAAATAAAATAAATAAATAAAACTGTTTCCAGATAGAAGAAACTTTAGACTAACAGATGGAGTGATTGATTAGTATAGATACAGGCATAGCAAGGGAGTATGTAGCAATCTCGAGAAAGTAAGAAGGAATATTGTCTGCTGATACAGAGCATGGTTTGAGCTTTGAGAGTAGAGTTTTGATATAGTCAGTGGAGACAGGTTTGAGAGAGAAAGAGTTTATTGAGATAGTGGTTGAGTGGTGTATAGGGAGGTTTGAAGTGTTGCTGTTTGAGAGGTTGGGGTTAAATAGTTTGGAATTGGATTTGATAAAGTAGGTGTTGAAGGTATTGGCAGTTTCTTAAACTGACTTGTCAGGACATGGGTTTGGTGAAGTTCGCTTACCTGGATGTAGTATTTGGTTTATAGCATTCAAGAATTTTTTTGGGATCAGGTTTTAATGATTTTGGGGGATTATAATAAAAGTCTTTTTTTGTCTTTGTTGATAAGTTTTTTTGTCTGATTTCTAAGTTGTTTATAATTTAGGAGGCCAGCTGGAAGTTTGGTTTGTACCCATGTTTTCCATGCCCTATCTCTGGATTTCATAAGGGTACAGGTGGTTTTAGTTAGCCAGGGTGAAATGTTTTCCTTTAATTGCATGTTTCTCAGTGGAGCTACAAAATTTAAAATATTTAGGAAAGTTGAGTTGAAAGCATCTACTGCTTCACCGAGTGGAAGCCGAGTAAGGAAATTTCAGTTAATTCTAGAAAGGCGGGTTTTAAAAGTGTCTGGGTTAAAGGTTGAAAGTTTGTGGCAGTTGATAAGCTGGTGTGGTTTGGGGTGGTGGGTGATGTATCATAGCACTTTTATAGGTGAGTGGTTGCTCAGGGCATCAGGTAGAGTTTTAGGGTTGTGGTATTTGCTGGGGTTAGAAACAAGTATCCAATCTATCAAGGAGCTTGAAGAATGGGAGTTATTAGTATGGGTAGGTTTGGAGATTAGTTGTGTAAATCCATGGAGGTCTATGTGTTGTGGAGGGTTTGGATTATAATTATTTTTATGGAATATGTGTACATTAAGTCAAATGGTTTCAATATTGATTTGACTGTATGCATAAAGGTGTTGACTTCTAAGGACTTGTATTAATTTCCTATATTCAGTTGTATAGATAGATTTACACAGCAAAAGTGATCAGGACATAAAGACAGATTTACGGGGTATCCTTATGTCTTGAGGGTGCTCCATACAGTCTGTGGTGTATGCAAGGAAACCTACAAAAAAAATGACATTATCCATAATTACTATGCCTTTTTGTTGTTATGGATATTTATTCATTGATGGTTCTTAAAACAAGTCTTATGACTACTGGTTAATAAGAAGGATCCATACTCTCTGTGGTCTGCTTATGGATACTGAGTTTTTCTGACACTTTCTGTAAGTTGTTCAATTGATAATTTACAGATACTTTGTGCTGAAGTGGATGGCATGCACTGCTCAGTAATGACTGAGTTGATCTGCCATGTTTTGTGATTCTTATCTGTTTAAGCTGCAGTTGCATTGCAGCTACAGCAACACACATTTCTGTTATATACATATGTTTGTGTAATATTTTAATGTGTTGCAATTCTTGTATGTTTAGGCTGCAATTTCAATACAGCTATAGCAACACACATTTTTGTTGTATACATATCTTTGTATTTTAAACAGATGTAGAGTGAAAGGGGTTTGAATCCCACAGCCAGCCTCTACAGATAACACAAGTTATGTTGATTTTACATCTGTTATGTATGCAGGCACTGTTGTAAGTTTTTATATTTCACATTACTATATGTCATATTGAGTATTTCATAGACTTTTGCATTGCACAGGTAAGCACAATGTTTATGGTGACATAAGCTTTCCACATAATCATCTGCAAAACTGGGCCCCTACATGCATATGAACATGGATATCATTGTCTTTCAGATGGCAAACAGACTTTGGCGCAACCATTTCTTCTCCATAGGAAAATGAGATTATAATAAATGCTCTGTGACAACATGGATGGAGACTCCTTGGACAGGCAGTGAATACAGTATGGAGAAATTAAGTGTGAGCCAACATCACCAACATGATTAATGCAGTTGGAGGTCACAGTAGATCCTGTGAGGCCTGTTGCTGACACTGCTGACATGATCCTCCATGTATCCAACAGGTTATGATTGTATGACAAATCAAGGGATGCCATCAGTAGTGGCCCACCATTGACCCCCCCCCAATGAGATCACAATATTTCTTGTATCCCTGCATATGGCAAGTGGGAAGTGATGCATATATATAGGGGAGGGATAGAAGCAGCAGTTTCAGGCTAAACATGTATGTCTTACTTTGCAGGACATGGATGGCTATAGAGTAACTCATTGCATATTCATGTATTGTCATTTTGGATTTACAGCAGTAGAAATGAACCATGCACAGAGATCCACATAGGGTGATAATAATCAGTGTAAGTGTAACTGTAATGACATGTATTCATACAACTGTAGTACAGACAGAACAATGCAACCAAAATGTGTAATGCTGTCTGCATTCATTTCCACAGGTCCATCTACTTCTGGACAATACTAGAGAATAGCAGGTGAATTTCTGTACACTGTGTTACTGTGATCACTACCTGCTATTACCTCAGCCTCATGTCATGGCACTGGTGTTTCCTGTCATATTGATATTTCCCTAACATTGTACACTACAGGTACATCCAGTGGGGCCCAAGCCATGCAGGTGCAAGTTCAGACAGACAAGGTATGTTACTGCAACAGGTTCATAGTTTGCATCAATGTGTAACATGTGATACATTAAGGTTACTGTCTCTTGACAGAGGGAAATCTGGTCAACAGGTACAACATCCATCATGTGAGTATCAGCAGCCCCTGTTTCTTGTATATGTCATGCTATCTGTATTCTATTGCCTAATGCATGACTATGTTGTCTTTCTCTTTACTTTACCACTGCAGGATCCACAGTACAACACACTAAGTCACAACAGTGGAAGTCTGTCAGTGGAATGCTATTACCTTTCACATGTCATTGCTGTTACTCCTGTTGTTGTCCTCCATTAATACTGTGCATTTCTACTCAATCCTGAGACAGACTGCATCATCATTAAGTACACAAAGAAGTGGTATGTCCATGTAATACCTACTGTATGTTTTAACACTGCTGGAATGATCCACGCTGGCACTGATGTGATTAATGATGTTGACTTTGTTTCCCTGCAATAGTTGAAGTTCATCCATCTTCTGCCATGCTGTCTTCCCATGATGACTTGTCAGGTGTGTGTTATGTTTGCATTCACCACGTATGTTGGATATGGAACCTAACTGTCAACTCCCTGTTATGTAGACTCCATGACCCATACACAGACAAGATCTAATGGTAAGTCAGTATTATCTGTAACACTGCAGTGAGATATATGTGTGATATGTTTTTAATGACATATAGTATGTAATGTAAGCATGTTGTCCTGATCAGTGCCATCTGTCTCTTCTTTTAGCACAACTTCCTATTTCTTACATTAACCCATCCACTGATCACAATGTGGGATATGATATGTCTCAGTATAGCAGCATGTCTCCTGACACATAAGACAGTTCATAGGTTCATAGGTCCATAGGTTCATACTAGGCTATCTGCCCGAGAGCATTTATAAGCCTAGCCCATAGTTTTGTGGCTTACGCCACCCCTTTAGTTTGGAGAAACTATGCCCATTATTTTGCTGTGCCTCTGTCGAGCAGTGACACTGAGGTAACCCCTGGGGTGTATCTGCGATCTCCCATCCATTGGTCAAGATTCCTCTTGAACAAGGCCAGCGAGGTGCTCTGCCTCACATAAACCGGGATTTTGTTCCACAGCATAGGGAGTCTTTGGGTGATGAATCTATCCCTCCAGCACGTCCTATTAATAACCGTGTCGAGGTTTAAGTCTCCGCCCTTGTGGCTCTGAGGGATCTAGATTTTTGAGATGAAGCATGTTCATCAAATCTGGGTTTGACATGGCCTTGTATGTCAGGCATAGGTCACCTCTGAGCAAGCGGTAAGCAACTGAATATAACTGGAGTTCTTTCAGTCGGGCAGCATAAGACAGATTTTTGAGACCCTTTATCCTTTTGGTGAGGAACTTTTGTGGCCTCTCCAGCTGCTGCAAGTGTCGGGTCAGATACATTCCGAATGGGGCATTGTACTCGATCATTGGTCTGATGAGTGATGAGTATAGGGAGACTATGACTTCCCTTGATCTAGATGTGAATCCCTTCATGATAAGGTGGGCAATGTAGAAGGTCTTCCTAACTACTTTAGCAATATGAGTGTCGAATGAAAGGCTACTGTCAACCTGGGTTCCCAGGTCCCTAATAACTTCTTCTGTGTTCAGGGATTGCCACCTATATGGTAGCTAGGGGTAACCTTATTTTTCCCGAAGGGTATGACTATGCATTTCTTGGCATTTAACTTTAGGCCATGGCTCTGGCACCAGTTATCCGTTTCTGTGAGACCCTTCTGAAGGATATCTGTGTCGGATGTGTTTTCAACTACGGCGCCCAGTTTGCAGTCATCTGTAAACTTTGTCAGCCATAACCCTCCTGTGTTTGCTTGTACTTCAGAAAAGTAGATGCCAAACAAGAGTGGGCCCAGGACTGAGCCCTGTGGGACACCACTTGTGACAGGCTTTGAGTCTGACATGGCGCCAGCAACTCTGACCCTGTGGGTTCTGTCACTCAGCCAGTTTGCAACCCATCTTGTAATGTATGGGTTTACATTTAAGTTGATGAGTTTTCAATGATACCCGAGTGAGGTATTGTATCAAAAGCCTTTGCCAGGTCTAGGTAGGCTGTATGGACTGCCTTTCCCTCGTCAATGGCCTTGGTGACTGTTTCGAAAAAGTCAACCAAGTTTAGAAGGCATGATCTGCCTTTGACAAAGCCAAACTGGGTTGGATCCAAAGTCTGCAAGTTCCCTATGTCTTTATTTATGAGATCCATTATGATCCTCTCCATGGCTTTGCAGATAAGGCTTGTCAAGCTAATGGGATGGTAATTTCCAGGGTCGGTGGAGGCACCGCCTTTGTGGAGTGGGACCACAGTCACTGTGCGCCACTCCCTGGGTACGTATCCGGAGGTGAGACTAAGATTAAACAGCTGTCCTAACTGTGGGTTTAATTCCTCATTGAGTTCATGGAGCACACAGCCGGGGACACCATCAGGTCCCATGGATGCTGTGTTCTTTGCCTTGGAGAGAGCAATTCTCACCTGGGCGTTAGAGATGTTTGGGGGGCTACAATCATTTGGTATAGATATCTCTCCTTTAGGGGAGTTTGCACTGAACCTTTCAGCCAGTATGTTGGCAATGTCTGTAGGATCAGTAATCTTCACATCATTTTGAACTAATTCTGAGCATATCTGGGAGTTTCCTCCTAGGTTTCTGACATAGCTAAAGAATGCCTTATGGTTGTCTTTAGAGTCCTTAGCTATTTTTTCTCAAAATTAGCTTTGGATGATTTTATGAGAGCTCTTTGCTTTTTACTTATAGTGATCAGCGGTGTCTTACCTTTTAAGGATTTTGCTCTATCTTGTAGTAGCTTTCTCCTTTTGTTGTAGAGTTTGTTTATGGCTGGGGTCCACCAGACTGGACGCTTGCCTTTGGTACAAAGAGTCTTTGTTTTGCTTGGGATTGCCTGATCCATGCAGCCTGCAGGTGCTGGTAGAAGGCATTTGTAAGTGATTCAGCGGTTTGAGTAATGTTAACCGCCGGCTCAGGGGCCTTAAAGGAGACCACACTAGTCTTTAGAAGTGTGAAGTCGGCTTTCGAGAAGTTCTTTACTGTGGTCTTTTTCATTTCGCGTGGGGGCGGGATGAGGACCTCCAGCGAGATTAGTTTGTGATCAGATCTCACCAGTGAGGGGTATACTTCCGGCGTTGAACATTGTGCTCCCATGTTCGTGATGATGAGATCAAGTATGTTTTCTCCTCTTGTGGGGATGGTGACTAGTTGTTCCATGGCATTTGAGTTTATGAATTCCAGGAACTTTTGGGCTAGAGTGTTTGGGCTTGAGTAGTGTTCCCAGTCTATATTAGGGTAGTTGAAGTCACCTAGTATGATGGTGGTCGGAGATACATTTATCCCCTCCAGTGTTTTCAAGAAGGCCATATGAGGTTCCCGAGTTTGCGAGGGTGGCCTGTAACATGCTACAAATTGCAGAGCAGTCTTGCCTATGGTTAATTGCACCTGGATGGTTTCCGATGCATCGTGCGATGCCACCAATCTTGAGGTGTGGGTGTCCTTGATGAATATGGATACCCCTCCTCCTTTCTTGGTATTGTCCAGGTTTTGGGGCCGGAACGCATGATATGAGGTAAAACCTGATAGTGCTGGGGTGTTCTCAGGAGCCTTGAACCAGGTTTCTGTCACAGCACAGACATCGATGTTCTCCATACTGAGAAGGGCCTCGAGTGCGTGCATCTTGAGGTTGAGATTTCTGGCATTGAGCAGCATTACCCTTAGTTTTTTTCTTTGTTTTGTTCTAGGGTGGTAGGTTTAGAATTTGAGCCTTGCCTAAAAAATGCACTATGGGGGTGGCAAGAGCATTTGCCAAAATCCGGAATCCCAGGGTGACAAGTGCAAGCCATCCCTTGAAGCAGGGTGGCTTGTCCAGCATGTCATCCCAGGCAGACAGACATTGGATCCCCTTTGAATGACACCAGAGTTTAAGCCAATTGTTAAAGCTGATCATCTTATCTCTGTATTGTGGCATCATTCTTGGTGAAGGTAGGATACTGCTCAAGGTCAGGGTCATACCTGCTTGGGCTACATAATCAGAGAGCTCCTCTATGTCTCTTTTCATGTAGTCCAAGGAGGTACGTCTCAGGTCGTTAACACCAGCGTGGACAATGATTGAGTCGTACTTGTACCTGCTGTTGAGAGACCTGAGTGCATGCGTTATGTGGTGGATTCTAGCACCCGACAGACAGCTTACTGTGACCTTCTCCTTACTCAGTCTGGTGAGCGGGATGTCAGTGTGTCTGACTATGGAGTCACCAATGACTAGTGTGTCTGGCATTGTGTTTGGCCTTAAGGGCTGTGACTGCTTGACACTCTGACTGTGTGGTCTATGTGTTGCAGGTGTTGTGTTCTGAGGTGGTAGTTGTTTGGGTGTCTGCTTTGGTGGCCTCTGCTGTTTTGGTAGATTTTTGATCAGAGCCTCGAGTATGTCTTTGTGTGTTTATGTGTATGATTTGAGGTTGTGATGGTATTATGTGAGACTGGGTCTATAGTGTGTGTGGTTACCTTCTCCTCCTGTCTGGTCATGCCAGTCCTATGTTGAGAGAGCTCAGCCTCCAGTTTGGCCGTATAGTTGCATCTCTCGCATGTATTTGTGTTTTGTGGGAGGAGGAGAGGGTTGTCTGTGTACATGAGGCAATTGTAACATTGCCTCAATATTCCCAGGTTCACCAGCTGAGCAGGAGAGGACATTAGCAACTGATCCCTCGACATGCTAGAAGGAATAGACAGAAAAACTTAAGAAAAGGTTCTGGGCGATGTGGGTGACAGAGAAATGGGGTTTGCTTTTTTGGGGTACTTTCTATAACAAGAGTGCTGTATCGAGGTGATAAGTACTGTAGGAGCAAGTGCTTCGCTATACAGATAGAGAATAGTCTACTTGGGAGTCAAGTAGAGATAATTTATAGTTGTAGGATACACTAAATAGGACAGTAGTATACTTTGAGGAAAGTAGTTTTAAGGGAAAATTTGAAGAGTGGACTTTAGGTAGCCCTAATAGTTTAAATCTGATTAACCGGCGCTGCCCTAGTGTGCAACGGTAGCAGCTCCGCGCTAATTTGCGCTAAATCGTGCTAATGCGTGCTTTATAGCAGGGGGCTGGAAAAAACAGGAAATGACCCAAAATGGCCGACGAATTACTAGTTGCTGCTTCTAACCACTCCTCTGAGGACACACAAGCAGCTCAGTACTCCCCACTCCCACTGGTGAGTAAAGAAACTACCTCTGGCCACACAAGAAAATGGAGGAACACAGAAACCAAATACAAAGCCCAGGGATCAGCAGAATCTGATCACTGGAACAACTAGCTAGGAAAGTTTAGGAAAGGAGAAATATTTTTTTGTTTTTTTGCAAACAGACAGAAAAAAATGCAGTAAATGCTTTGTTTTCGACTAAATTTCTATCAAAGGCTGGTACACTTGAGTGTATTAGCCTGTTTGTTACTTTTAAGCAATACTTTAGCCCACACGTGCAATCAACAATATAAGCTCACAAAAACAGGAAAATAAGGTAATAAAACAGTAATATAGGCACAAACAGTAGTCGAAAAGCTCAAAAGATCGAAAAATGCAAACTAAAAAGTTTAAAAATACTTATGATCAAGAAAGTTGCTTTTTCTGCTCTCTGCTGGCTTAGGAACTCTGCAGGGGACCACGAGGAGCTATGCCTAGTTCTCTAATGCCAGAAAAGCCTGCCAAAGCGTGCTTTATAGCAGGGGCTGGAAAAAACAGGAAATGACCCAAAATGGCCGACAAATTACTAGTTGCTGCTTCTAACCACTCCTCTGAGGACAAACAAGCAGCTCAGTACTCCCCACTCCCACTGGTGAGTAAAAAAACTACCTCTGGCCACACAAGAAAATGGAGGAACACAGAAACCAAATACAAAGCCCAGGGATCAGCAGAATCTGATCACTGGAACAACTAGCTAGGAAAGTTTAGGAAAGGAGAAATATTTTTTTTTTTTTTTGTTTTTTTTTGCAAACAGACAGAAAAAATGCAGTAAATGCTTTGTTTTCGACTAAATTGCTATCAAAGGCTGGTACACTTGAGTGTATTAGCCTGTTTGTTACATTTAAGCAATACTTTAGCCCACAAGTGCAATCAACAATATAAGCTCACAAAAACAGGAAAAAAGGTAATAAAACAGTAATATAGGCACAAACAGTAGTCAAAAAGCTCAAAAGATCGAAAAATGCAAACTAAAAAGTTTAAAAAATACTTATGATCAAGAAAGTTGCTTTTTCCTGCTCTCTGCTGGCTTAGGAACTCTGCAGGGGACCACGAGGAGCTATGCCTAGTGACAGTCATGTGGAGGCAGCTGTAGCCTCTGTTGTGGAGAAAAACTTGTCCATCCATTCTGACAATGAGTGGATGTTGGATGGTGGACAGGATAAGGCCTGTGAACAAAAGACCCATGTGGAGACTGCTGCTAATGTTGACAGATCCCCACAACACACTGATGCTGCCTCTTGCAGGAGACATAGGCATGCAGCTGATTTGAATGGGCATGAGTCAGAGAGTGTCTGCCTACTCCTACAAGCTAATGAATGTTCCCAGTAATGTCACGGATCCCTCTGTCATATACTACACCTAACACTCTGTGCCAGTTGGCTGCAGTCCCTCTGATTCTAGCTTTCAGCCTTCCCTTCTCTTAAACCACCCCTCCCAGATACTTGAAGCTGTTAACCTGTTCCACTATATTCCATTCTATCCCAGTTCTCAGCTTTTTCTTAACTCCACCTGCCTTTACAACTATCTTATCTGTACTCAGTTTCATCCCATGTTCCTTCAGTTTTTCTTCCCATTCCCCTATCCCCTGTCCTTTGCTGAGGTTCTTGCCTAGACTCTGCCTGTAATGCCACATTGTCTGCATACGGCAACTTTGTCAATCTGTCCTCTCCAACCTGTTTGTTAATATAGTCCATCACCAGTATGAACAGCAGTGGGCTCAGAGCCGAGCCCTGATTCACACCCACTCCCACTGGGAATCCCTTGGTAATACTAAACACTGTTCATACTGAGTCATTGGGTCCTTGTACATAGCTTGCACTAGTTCTACCAATGTTTCTTGGTCTTTGAACCACTGCAGGGCTGCCAAAATCAGCTTCCTTGGGACCTTGTCATATGCCTTCTCCAAGTCTAGGAATGTCCAGTTGGACTCTTTCCTTATTTCTAGATTCTTCTCAAGTATCTGTCTCACTGTAAACATCAGGTCAGTTGTGGGGCATCCTGATCTGAATCCAAATTGCTCATTTCCCATCTTACTTTCTACCATGTGTATTCATTTATCAGTCACCCTCTCCAGAACTTTCTTGCAGTGTGAAAGGACTATGATACCTCTAAACTACCCACGGTTGTGCATGTCCCCTTGTTCTTGAACACTTGCACTAGTAAGCTTATTCTTCAGTCATCTGGGATAGGCATTTCCTTCCATACTGCAATGAGTACCTCAGGAGGTGTGACCTCATCTGAGTTGCTGCTTTTCCTGACTTTGTTTTCCTTAGTGCTGTTCTTCCTTCTTCCATGCCCCTCCTCTTCTCTCATCATAGGCTGTGCAAGATAGTACAGCTTCTGTGGGGTTTTCTTCATTCAGTAACGGCTGGAAGTACGCATTCCACCTGCTTTTGATGTAATGTGGACTGGTGAGCAGGTTGTTGCTGGCATCCCTTATGGGTGTCTGACTATCTTCTTTATCTTTCTTTCCTTGCCTTGTAACCTGATAGAGTTTATTTTTGCCATCCACTGAGTCACTTTCCAGAAGTTTGTAATGTGCTTCTGATGTCTTGTTCTTTGATATTGCAACTCCTGTCTTTGCTTCTTTGTTAGCCAACCAGCATTCCTTCCTAGCATAGTCTGTCTTATCTGTCTTCTACTTTTGCCTGCATTCCTTCATTCTTTTGATGACTTCCTGTACTTCTGCATTCCACCACCAGCTTTCCTACTGTACCTTATTTCCGTACCTGGCTTGGCCGCATATCGGTTCTGTAGTCCTCACACATGCTGTTTTGTTGTTGCCTGTTCATTCTATAGTCCTCACACATGCTGATTTATGGTTATAATGCCTGTTACAGAAAACATCATTTATAACCTCCCAGAACTAGATTCTATTCATTGTTCTTTCATAGGTTCATTGGTGTATACCAGGCTAATGACCACTAGGGCTCGTATTAGCATATCCATGCAACCCAAATGTGACCCCAAAATTTGGTTTATGTAAGGGGTAATTTTCTTACTGCTTCTGTCTATCAGAGATGTAGGCACCAGACTAAGGGTGAATTTCCAGTTACTATCTATTGGTCCCACTTGTGCTTAAGTAGGGTTATGGAGGAGTTCTGATTTTCATGGATGGGGAGCATGTTTCAGAGAATGATAATTCTCTGAGAAACATTTCTGTCTCCAACATGTCCTATTTATGTCAGAAGCAAGATTTAAGTCTTTTAATCTAATATTTCTGATGCTGATTGTTTTGCAAATGTGCAAAATATTCATCAATACAGGGTCTGGGGATGCCCTGTACACCAGGCAAAGATCACCTCTTAGAAGTGTCTGTGATACCGAGTAAAGAAGATGGACTTTGAGATGAACAATGTAGGATATTGTGTTTACACCCTGTATTGTTTTTGCAAGGAACCTTTGTGGATGTTACATTTGCTGTATGTGTCTGGTCAGATACTTATCGAAGAGGGCATTATACTCTATGTTGTGTCCAGTGAGGTCAAAGTAGAATAGTACAATGATGTCTCTGAACTTAGATGTCATGCCCTTACTTATAAGTTGAGCAATATAGAAGGACTATCTTACTACCTTCGACACATGTTGGTTGAAGGCTAAGTTACTATCTATTCAAAAGTTCCCAGATCTCTGATCAGTGAATCACCTTTTTGTTTTATTGGTGATGTAGTTACCTGGGATGGCTGGCTTCCCAAAAGGTACTATAATGTAACCTTATGTTTAACATAAAACCTTATGTTTATTGCAAACTTATGGAGTTTTTCTCCCCAGGACTCTGCTGAAAATGGACACTTGCTGCCCGGTCGGACTATCCTGGCAAACAAATGTTAAATAAAATAAATAAAAATAATAATGCACTTCTTGGTATTGAGTTTTAAGCCGTGGTTTTGGCATTAAGCATTTGTCAGTGTTAATTTTTCCTGAAAGGTGTTCTTGTTTTCGGGGGATTCAATGACTGCTCCCAGTTTGCAATCATCTGCCAACTTGGTCATCCCTGATAAACTCATTGAATTATCACACCTATGTATTCTAAGGAAGTCTTGTAAAGACAAAAGCACTTAATACAAATTATATAGAATATTTAGCAGTGTTTGGCATCATCCTTTGACATTTTGTGATAATTCAGTGAGTTTATTGGTGGTGCTTTTAATTGGTAACTTACCCATGTCGTTCAGTTCATTGCAGCAAATTTGGTTTGCCAGATGCCTTTGCCATTGGCTATGACATCCAAGAGGTAGATACCAAAGGGGAGTGGACCCAGCACAGAAATCTGAGAGACTCCATTGGTGACAAGCCTCTTTGTAGAGATGGCCTCACTGATCCTAACCTCTTAGGTCCTATCCGTGAGCTACCTAGTTATCCAGCAGGTTATAAATGAGTTTATGCTTAGTTCCATACGTTTTTTGACAATGACAGAGTGGGGTATTCTATCAAGGGCTTTAGCCAGATCAAGATAGACAGTATCCACTGCTTTCCCCTCATCCATTGCCTTAGTGGCCCTTTCAAAGAAGCACATCTGGTCAGTAAGTATGACTTCCTTTGACAAAAAAAAAAAAAAAAAAACTTGGATGAATCTGTAGGTCTCCTGCATCCTTGTTGATAATTGCCATGATAATTCTTTCCATGGCTTTGCAAATAAGACTAGTCAAACTAATAGGTCAGTAGTCTCCAGGATCTGATGAAGGTCCTCCCTTATAAAGGGGGATGACCATTGCAGCCCTCCATCCTAATGACATAAGGCCTGTTTTAAGACTATAGTTAAACATTGACTCCAGGGGTCCTGATAAGTTATATTTTAGACTTTTCAGGAGGAACCCCTGGATGTTATCAGGGCCCACTGAGGGTGTGTTCTTGGATTTAGTGAGTATAGGCAGTGCATGCTCCCTTAGTTATAGTTGGAAGGTTTATGTCTGAGGCTATTTCTTGCAAAATGGTTTGCTGTGAGAGGAGATGAAGATGGAAATTAATTTATCAATTAACAGGTTCACTCTATTACCAAGGTCAGTGAATGTGGCACCATTAACCACCAATTCAGCACATTGCTTTGTGCTGTCCTTGAGGTTTCTGACATAGCTGAAGAAGATCTTATGGTTATCTTTCAGCTGAGAAATCTCAAAGTTGACTTTGTCTGTGCTAATAAGCCCTTTTCATTGCCTATTTATTTTGAAGAGTTTTTATCTTTATGGGAATTGCCCTTCCTGATTTTTGCTATATTTTTCCTTTTGTTGTATATATCCTGTTTAATTCTGGATGCCACCAGGGAGGTTAGTTTCTGTGGCTAGATCTGGGCTTACTTGTAGGTATAGCAGCCTCTATTCAGTCATTGACATGGTTGTACAGAGTTTCTGAGATCAATTCAGTGTAACCTGCTCTGTTTTGGGGGTTTTGATGGGGCTTTGAATTTTGACAAACCATCACTTAATAAAAGGTTGCTTGCCTTGGAGTCACTCCTAACTTTTAATTATTTTATTGGGGTTATGCAGCTGATTTTGATTTTGAAGGAGACAGCTTTATGGTCAGACCTTACCAGTGAGGGTGAGACATTGGGTTGGAGTGCAGTATTCTCTCATATTTGTGAGTACAAGGTTCAGTATGCTGGAGCCTCTAGTGGGCATATATACTATTTGGTCAAGGGTATTTGTATTTATGAAATTCAGGGATCTCTCTGTCTGTATATTTGAGGCCATGTAGAATTCCCTGTCTATAGACTGGTAATTAAAATCTCCCATCAGTAGGATATTAGGTCGGATGATGTGTCTCCAGTAGATCCAAGTATGCATTGTGAGCTTCTTAGGTGATGGAGGGTGGCCTATAGCTGGGTAGGATATGGTACAGAATTTTGTCTTTGGTGATCTGCATGTGGAGGAACTTTAGATTGTCATCCTGTTTGACCACCCGAGAAGTATGCTTGTTATGGATGTATACAAAGACACGTCCACTTTTAACCCTTGACTGTGCAGTTACTTGTCTAAAGGTGTGGAAGGCAATGAAACCTTGCACTACCAGGGTACTCTCTACTGTTTTAGGCTATGTCTCCGCAATTGCAAAAATTTCTATATTCTCAAGTGTAAGGAGGGCATGGAGGGAGACACTATCATCATTAACCCCCATTTTCTCATTTTTCTACATAGGGTCAGGGTGTCATGCCAATTGTAATCATCTTTTTTTATTCAGTGCCACTCTCCTGCCTTCATTGACACTCATGCCTGATTGTCACAGGTCTTCTCTTACACAATTCATCCACTTCTTTGCTGGATGACCTTATTTCCTCTTGACTTCTTCTTATCTGTCCCAAATCTTCTTCAGCAGATTGTCTTCTCTTTTTCTGCACATGTGCCAGAACCACCATAACCTGTTTCTTTGTCCGTTTCTGAAACTGGAGTTACTTTGGTGTATGCTCTTGTTTTCTCATTTCTTCATCTGTCTCACAGTGTACATGCTACCACCCTTTTCATGCACTTTATCTCCAACACGTCTAGCTTCCTCAACTGCTCTGCCCAGGTTTCTGTACTATACAGTAGTACTGATCACACCACTGTTTTGTACACCTTATTTGTATGCTTCTTTTGCATTCTTTTGTCATATACTACACCTGGACTCTGTGCTAGTTGGCTACAGCCCATTTGATTCTAGCTTTGACCTCCTAATTCAGACTTCCCTTCACCTCATCCCCCAGATACTTAAGATGTTAGCCTTTTTCACTATTTTGCCTTCTATCTCAATTCTCAGCTTCTTCTAAACTCTATCATTTGCTGCCATTACAACTGTTTTATCCGTACTCAGTTTCACCCCATGTGCCTTCAGTTTTGCATTCCATTTCCCTATCTTTTGCTAAAGTTTTTGCTCAGAGTCCGCCTGTAATGCTGCATAGTTCATAGGTGTTTACTAGGCTAATGACCACAGAGGCCTTTTTAAGCCTAGCCATACATCAAGTTCTGATACCTTTAATAAGTATAAGCATGAGCCTGGGAGATGAACCATTTACAGGTTATCTGTTTGCATCAGAGGCATAGGTGCAAAACCAGGGATGAATTTCTGTTTCCCTTCCAATTGTCTAAGTTGCACTTGAATTGGGTTAGTGAGGAACTCTGCTTCACATGGATGGGGACATCATCTGCATACAGCAAGTTTGTTGATCTGTACCTTTCGATGTGTTCATTAATGTAAATCATCACCAGTATGAACAGCAGTGGGCTCAGAGCTGAAGCCTGGTGTACACCCACTCCCACTGGGAACCCCTCTATGAGACCAAACACCATTTGTACTTGAGCCATTGGGTCCGTATACATAGTTTGCACCATACCTCTCAACCTTTCAGTGCAAGAAATCTGGACAAAGCCAGAAAAAATGTGGGGACAAAGGCCGAAAAATAGGGACAGATTTTAAATATTGCTCCTATAAACTTAGAAAGTTGCTAGAATGACATATTTTACATTATTATATATTTTCTGAAGGATAGGAAGTCTAAAATTCAAATGTCTATCATTATTTAGTATTATTTAGTGACTTCAATTCTCAACAATTTGCCAGAAGACCTCAAATGTCATGAGGAACAGATAAAAATTAAGAGGCAAAAATCTGGACACTCTGCAAAAATCTGGACAGTTGAGAGGTATGGTTTGCACTAATTGTTCCAATGTCCACTGCAGAACTACCAAAATCATCTTTCTTTGGTGCTTGTCACATGCTTTCTACAACTCTTGGAATGCCCAGATGGACTCTTTCCTCATCTCTAGCTTCTTCTGAACAATCTGTTTCAATGAAAATATCAGGTCAGTGGTACTGCATCCTGATCTGAATTCGAACTGCTCACCTCCCGTCTTACTTTTTACTACTCTGCATATTACTTTATCAATCACCCTCTCCAGAACTTTCATGCAATATGACAATAATTTGATACCTCTGTACTGCCTATAGTTGTGGAGGTCCTCTTTAGTTTTGATCATTGGCACTAGTATGTTTATTTTCAGTTATCCAGGATATGCTTTTTTTTCCATACTGTTATGATAAACCTCAGGAGCCATTCCTCCCCATCTCACTTGGATGGTGTGTACTTTATTATTTAGATACCTGGCATTGAGAAATAACACTTTGAGTTCAGCTGAGTGGATTTTGCTAAGTCAGTAGGTTTGTCAATTTGGCATTGCCTAAAAAGACATGGGGGGGGGGGGTGGATAAAGTTTTACCCAGTATTCATAACCCTATAGAGGACAGGTGCAGACCATACTTGGAAAAGCAACATGATCTGTTAAGTATGTCCTCCCAAGCTGGCAAATATTGGATCCCTTTGAAATGTCACCAGAGAGGCAGCCATTTGTTGAAATCAATCATCTTCTGCTCATTTTGTGGCATCATTCTTGATGGTAGTATACTGCTCAGTGCTAGGCTCATACCAGCTGGAGACACATAGTCTGAGAGCTCCGCAATGTCTGTCTTCATATAGTCCAGCATGGTATGTCTCAGATCATTTACACCTAGATGGATTATGGTGGGGTCATATTGGTACCTGTGGTATGATGACGACTGCGTGCATGATTTGGTGGACTCTGGCTCCAGATAAGCAACTAACTGTTATCTTCTCCTTGTTTAGCCTGATTAAAGGGGCATTGGTACGTCTTAAATGGAGTCCCCTATGACAATGGTCCTGGGAATTATGTTTGCTTGGCTTAGAGGCTTGGTGTTTTGGGTTCCATTGCAAGTGACTTCATGTGTAGTGTTAAGTGTTGCTTTTTCTGAGTGCCTTTGGGCTTGTTTAGGCATAGCTTTGCCAGTGGCCTTCTATGCGAACTTTGTTGTTTAAAAATATTTCTGTTAAGTTCCTCAGAATGTGTGTGTTGGTTCCCTATTGGAATGTTGGCACTCAAAGTGCTAAGTGTCAAAAATCAAGACATTTCAAGTGGTATGTTTTGTGTGCTATATGAAATGAGTGTGTGGTTTCAACAACCTGATGTGATCTCGTATGTGAAAGTTTAGTCCCCAGTGTCACTGTGTAAGTATACCTCTCACATACTGTGTCTGATTCTTTAAGGATTAAGTGATAGTCAGTTGACATGAGACAATTTCTACATTGCCTCAAGATGCCCATATTCACCAATCTGGCACCAGAAAAGTTAGGAAATTACATTTCCATCTGTCCAGTCCTTTGATTGGTGACCTACAAGAGAGTGGTGTATTGTGGTTAGAAGGCTATTAAGGATGTTTTGTTGGTGCAGACTAATAAGAGTGCTTTGTCGGAGCAGATTATGCTAACACTTCTAATTTCTACTAACTTTAATGTTTACACGGTACTGAATTCTACTAAATGTGAAGGTACTTCCACTGAACTAGCTGCTCTAAGCTTGTCAGTGCATAAGGTATTTGCTATGCATTTATTGCTCTACAGGGTACAGTGTTATGGACTATTCTATAGGGAAAATATCCTTTCTAGCTGTTAGTTACAGTGGACCTCTAGTGCACGGTGATAAGCTGAATTTATAGCAGCACATAAAAAAACAATAACTAATGAGCCCTATGACCAATAAAACAACTAGATTATGAGCCTTTTTGTGTGTTTTCCAACTGAAAAAGACCAGACAAACACCCCCTGTCACAAGGTAAATAAACCTAGTTCTCCTAATGTACAAACACAGTAGAAGAGACCCACAAATGCTATACTATCACAAGCCATTTAGACAACTAGCTGTAAATCTCTTGCTGAAGGTGATTTTCAGACAATGTTACAGCAGTATCAGTGAGAGGAAGAGTAGTGTGTTTTTACAAAAATACAGTTAAATGTACAAATAAAAGCAAGAAACAATAGTCATCACACAAATAACGAAAGAAAGTGTGATTTAGTAATAAAAAAGTACTTGTTTCACAAGAAATAACAACAATCTTAAGTGAACCCAGCAATTTTTCCAATAATAAACAAAATGCTTTATTACTAATACTCCTCAAATTAACAACCAGTAGAGACATATCATATTTTGTTATTTGTGAAAATTACATTTCTAATCTGGCAAAATTCTTGTTTTGTGTCATTCAAATATTGTAATAAATCTGTTTCAAAAAAGTATCTTCTTTTGCCTTGGCAGGATGACTCCATCCTACCTAATACATGTGTACCCCAAGTTAGGCCTGGCTTGTGTAAGTATTTACCAATTTTTTTCATTCATGCTAACATGACTCTCCTTTCTTTATATCATTTGTGAAAAGTACTCCATTACACCTGTAGAGACTATGTTAATTATAAAAGCTGAGACGTTCTTACTAGCAGTCACTCAGTCCTTAAAATGAGATAATTTGATAGAACATGAATAAATAGAACTTCCTTTTTATTACATTTAGCCATGCTTAAGTCCTACTCACATCCTGTATTTTTGATGATGGCTAGTACAATGCTATTTTGAGGTTCATTATTCTTTCTCAAATGTAAGTATCAGTTCCTTAAACATAATAGCTGAGTAATACATGCCTTATGTCTAGAGATTTTACAAGTATGAAACATGTTCTAAGCCAAGACTTCTGTTAAATGTCTCAGAGCCAAGCTGTGTAATTTTCCAAAATAAAGAGCTAAAGGACACTGCCCAGCAAATTCTTAAGATCATCACTGAAGCCATAACTCTTAACTGTCCAAATTCTTTCAGAATGTCCAGATTTTTACCTCATATTTTTGGTCTGTTCTTCATAAAATTCTGGCAAATCACTGGGATGATCTGAAGAATCAAATTACCAAATAATGACATACATTTGAGCTTCAGACTTCAAATCCTTCAGAAAATGTATGTCAACACAAAACTTGCTACCTTAGCAACTTTCTAAGTTTATAAGAGCAATATTTAAAATCAGTCCCTATTTTTGTGCCTTTGTCCCCATTTTGTCAGGCTTTGTCCAGATTTCTTGCACTAAAGGTTGACCAGAGTTGGTCTGTTATGAGACACTGTATGTGTGGTCCTTCATCATTATCTGAAACTTAAAGAGAATAGTACAACTCTAGTAAAGGAAAGCAAACACGGAGCTGAGGATACTATTCAGTATGCAAACCCCGTGTAATAGCATGACTTTGATGTAACAATGTGCAAGATAAAGTAACATTGTAATAAAATCTAAACTAACCCACCTAACATATAAAATTATACAACAGAATCAAACCGCATGAAGACAGAACTTTTCTGTTTACTATGAGGCAGGTGCTAGTAGAAATTATTTTCCCCACTACGGACTTTCAAACTCCTTTTAGCAATCCTTTAAACAATTTCTGTGGAATCATACCCTACTATACGCACACACAGTCACAAAGAGTTTAAGGATCCACAATTTATTGTGGAATAAAAATGTCAGATTCAAGTTAAAGTTCACCTAATACCTATTTTCCTGCAATTCTTTTGTCCCGGTTCCAAACCATGACTTTTCTTATGCAAAATCTTGTACATTCAGTTTGCAACTTTTTTCTCTTTCTACTAGTTTCCAGTGAATGTAGCACTGTTTTCTACAACTGCAGATTTTATTGTTTTTTTACCAATTCCCTGATGTCCAGTAATCTCTTCTGAAATACTTCCAAATCATTCATTTCCCTTTATCTTTAGGGACTCCAGAAAAGCAGGCATAATTTCAGATTCAGTGCAGTCTCACCAAGTCTGCAGTAGATCAGTAACAATGTCAATGTACAGAATGCAATTTTAGTAAAGTACCTCTGTTTTAGTAACTCAAGGTAAAAGGTGGTATATCATATTGCAATTCTGGGCAAATATTATACACCTCTCTAATTATATCTATATCTATCTATCTATATCTGTATCTATATATATATATATATATATATATATATATATACACACACACACACACACACACACACACACACACACACACACACACACACACACACACATATATAATAAAGCCAGGACTGTAGTTCTTTTACAAACAAGCTTACAGTTACTTCTTCTTCTTTACAACTCAGACTTAGCTGTGAAACTGCACAACCAAAACATTGCTTCTTATATTGAAATATATTCAAAGGATCCTTTTCTAGAAATAATCATCAAAGTGGATTTCTTCTCTTATACAGTTTTTGTTTCTCTTTCAGCAGTTTCAAATGAAGCTGAAAAATAAGCTTGTAATATCATTCTTAAGATGTTTCAGTTGTGCATAGCCTGCATGTTATGCATTTATGGGTTCCAAGTAATTTTTCATCACTAAATAATGATGCATATAGACATGAGATAACAGCCTCTTGGAGGACAAGATACATTTATAACTGAAAAAAGTCTACTTTGCTGAAACTTTTTGCCACTGCTAAACTGAGATATGTAAATGTCAGTAGATTGCCACCTAGTATCTGTCTATGTGCTTGCATGTGTTGCCAGGGGTCTTCTTTTTCTAACATATTTAATGAAAGATACTTGTAACTGTTTTTTTTTTTTTTTTTTTTTTTTTCCTAGAGGCATTTCTTGTAACTTACAAATATTAAGACATTTAGGCATTCTATATGTGTTAATGTAAGGCTAGAAATATGGCTATTGCTTTTTTTATCTGGCTGAAGGAATACGTGGCCATAACAACTTTGTGGTTAAAAATCAAAAGCAATTACAAAAACTACATAACTTTAGAAAATTAGATTTCTGCTTACTTACATATGACTCTGTGGCTATGTATTCCTTTCATTAGTATCAAGCAAATACAAAGTATCATAGAGTTTTGTTAAATTATCATCTGGTATCATGGCACCCTCTGTCACCTATGTGACTGTAATCAGTTTAAATGCATCATACACGATGCATATGTTTGTTTCTTTTACATATTTAATATAATATTAATTTATGGTCTATGCATAACTTTTTCCTAAACCTAAATAAATGCACAGAGCAAAGACATTACATTTAATTCCTACATTATTATATTCTAACTGGACTTATAAATAAATGAGACACATCTAATATTGCATAATGATCATAAATGTGCAAGGAGCTGAGATGACAGTATAGATCACATTATAGTGTGGCATTTTTACACAAGTGTAAGACATTTATATCTAAAGAAATACAATTGTATCACATATATATATATATATATATATATATATATATATGTGTGTGTGTGTGTGTGTGTGTATAGAGGGTGTATTGGATGATTTGATAGCCTGTGGATTGTGTCATAAAATGATAAATCTTAATTAATGTCTCTTCTAGCTGATGGTAATTTAAGGTTGGTGAGAGACTTAATAACAGGTTTTCAAAAGTTATTTAACCTTAACTAAGATTGCGTCAGTATGTAAAGTGTTGATGAGATGGAGTATAACCAGAAACAGCATATATGAACAGATATACTTGCTATAGCAGTAGAACTTCAAGGGGAGTTCAATGTAACAGTAAACCATAGCATTGGGGTTATTTCACCTTGTAATGTTTCATCTGAGTCACACGTTTTACCTGCAGCCCTCTGACTCTATGAAACCTTGTACTCACTCATACCAATATTTCATGGATCATGGATCACTGTCTAGTGCACAAGACACACACATATAGGTAGTTGAACTGGAAAGTTTCTTCAGTCCTTCACACCATTCTTACCTTTATAGGTAATGATGGTCTGATAGTCTTTTGATAATAGAATAACCACATAGTGTCATTGTAAGCAGAACGCAGCTCTAGCCTATTTTAATTAAACATTATGATAAAACTGCATAAACTCTGCTAGTAGAAATGATATACTGAAGCGTTACTGTTACAATGATTAGTGTTCAAATACGACTGTTATGGTAAGTTTACTTAAACCCCCAACTTCACTACCCTGTCTTCAGTAAATCATAACAGCTGGACAGAATCCTAAGCAATGTCATACTTTCTTAGGAGTAAAAACATGAAAGATATGATAAGTATCCTTTTTAAATACTAAAAGAAATGCATCTCCCACACTGTAAAATATACATTTAAATGTACCTAGTTAAGACACTGGTACCTACTTAGGTAAATAAACCATGTATATAAACATTGTTCAAGGAACATAAAATCTTTGTGTCAGTATGCTTTTCTTTGCATTGAGAATGGTGAAACAGAATATACATACAACATTCGCTCAAACCTTTTTGCCTATAGAATTCACAATTTACAGGAATATCCAAATTCGATAGCAATTTGTACTTCCTGTTTGATGTTTTCATGCAGCAGATGCATAATATAAACAATTATTTAAAAAGTGGAACATTCCTATAATTAAATCACAAATGCAGTCTAAAATGGAGAAAGACAAAATACTAGCATCATTAAGAAGAAGGATGTTACTTATACCCAAACTGCCCTTTAAAAGGAGCTTCAAATCTAAAGTCTCATTCAGCACTGGAGTGGCGGCACTGGCAAGTCTCTGAAAACAGTTTACTTTTCGAGTGGTAGGATCCTTTCCTGAATGACAGACAGATGATCAGTCTTCTCTCAATTAATTAGTCCACTTGCATGAATATGTAAGCTTTTTGTGGATGAGCATTTCTAACAACTAGATAGACTAGTATGTGAATGTTGTAGCTAGTGGTTACTTCTAATACTAGATTTTATGAAAGAGGGACTTGAGCTCTTTGTAACTATTTTATCTTGGAATATCAAGCAAATTTTTTATGCATCCTGCATACTTTGCTTGCTTGTTTTATTGCATCAGCATGTTTTGACTGTCAGGCTCTGGAATGACCATCACAAAACGTTGGCTATGAAATGGATACCTTCAGTTTCTGCTTCATTCCCTAATACAAACTAAGCAAATTTATTATTCCAGGGAATGGGTAATTTATATATGCTCATTTTTGGGAGTTGCACCATTGTGATGAAATTATACCCCTCACGCACACATTGTAGGTAAACATATGATTTTCCCATGTCTCTGCTAATACATGTGATACAATTGTATTTCTTTAGATATAAATGTTTTACACTTGTGTAAAAATGCCACACTATAATGTGATCTATACTGTCATCTCAGGTCCCTGCACATTTATGATCATTATGCAATATTAGATGTGTCTCATTTATTTATAAGTCCAGTTAGAATATAATAATGTAGGAATTAAATGTAATGTCTTTGCTCTGTGCATTTATTTAGGAAAAAGTTATGCATAGACCATAAATTAATATTATATTAAATATGTAAAAGAAACAAACATATGCATTGTGTATGATGCATTCAAACTGATTATAGTCACATAGGTGACAGAGGGTGCCATGATACCAGATGATAATTTAACAAAACTCTATGATACTTTGTATTTGCTTGATACTAATGAAAGGAATACATAGCCACAGAGTCATATGTAAGTAAGCAGAAATCTAATTTTCTAAAGTTATGTAGTTTTTGTAATTGCTTTTGATGTTTGTCCACAAAGTTGTTATGGCCACATATTCCTTCAGCCAGATAAAAAAAGCAATAGCCATATTTTTAGCCTTACATTAACACATATAGAATGCCTAAATGTCTTAATATTTGTAAGTTACAAGAAATGCCTCTAGAAAAAAAGAAAAAAAAAAAACAATTACAAGTATCTTTCATTAAATATGTTAGACAACGAAGACCTCTGGCAACACACGCAAGCACACCGACACATACTAGGTGGCAATCTACTGACATTTACATATCTTAGTTTAGCAGTGGCAAAAAGTTTCAGCAAAGTAGACTTTTTTCAGTTATAAATGTATCTTGTCCTCCAAGAGGCTGTTATCTCATGTCTATATGCATCATTATTTAGTGATGAAAAATTACTTGGAACCCATAAATGCAGAACATGCAGGCTATGCACAACTGAAACATCTTAAGAATGATATTACAAGCTTATTTTTCAGCTTCATTTGAAACTGCTGAAAGAGAAACAAAAACTGTATAAGAGAAGAAATCCACTTTGATGATTATTTCTAGAAAAGGATCCTTTGAATATATTTCAATATAAGAAGCAGTGTTTTGGTTGTGCAGTTTCACAGCTAAGTCTGAGTTGTAAAGAAGAAGAAGCAACTGTAAGCTTGTTTGTAAAAGAACTACAGTCCTGGTTTAATTTTTTGCTCTTTGCTCCATCAGTAATAATATCTGTGAAGTAGATTCTCCTCCCACCAGTAATTCATCCTGCTATAGTACCTCCCTTGCTGAATCCTCCAATGACTTTTGGAGTTTTATTAGGACTATTATATCCACTAGCTTTCTCTGCCAGTAGATGTTGTGGTACCACTGGTGATCACTAGGAGATGAGATATATTCTAACTTCCTGTCTTTTAGCTGCCCCTCTTTAATAGTGCTACTGCTGAATTTCTACAGTCTCTAACAAAAAGTTGATCATGTGTTGATTCACGTGTGTTGCCTTGGATGGAGATATCCATGATCTAACTCATATCCTGGAAAGATCTACCTCCCAACCCATTATGTACCTATTTCCACAAAAAGTATGGCAGCACTGTGACCTTCTCATAACCCCAACCACCCCCACCCCTGGAAAGTGAGAACTTGCTTGTAGCTGGTCACCCAAGTTACACTATCCAGGATGCATATGGTATGTTTACTTTCTGAGCTCACATCTGCACCATCAGTGTTGACTACCTGTTACGATGGCAACTCACCATCCAATTAATCACTTTTGGTGAAGGCTATCTCGCTGAACTGGCATTCAAAGAAACAATTCAGCAAAATAATTAGTTTTACGTACTTGCAGTTTGGCAGTCTAACGTGAAAAAAATGGTTACACTTCAAAACATCTAAAACTCATAACATCTAAATTCAAAACATCGAGAACATAACATCGAAAACCCAAAACATCTAAAACCAATAACATTGAAATTTCCTAACATTGAAACTTTGCATCACAACATCGAACACTACTAATCACATGGAAATAACATCCCCACCACCTATAACAACACCAAACTAACAAACACACTCTTTACTGTGTTTTTAAAAGGGGGCAAGCCCCCCTGCACCCCCCATGTGGGGGGCTCTGCCCCTCACACTCCCTGTAAATTAAATATACCAACTCTGAGATTGCACTACAGTGGGAAAAAGCTAATTTAATAACCCCACTGTATCGCGATCACCATAAAGAATGTACACATACTGTCTATATCACTTACCTGTATGACCTAAAAAACACATACAGAGTGGCAAAATAAACACTATATAAATAGTATAAATTCCTACACTATATAAATAATAACTATATAAATAAAAACTACAACATCTCATCCTGATACCACAAGAATAACAGATTAAACTATAACATTTACACATTTGATGATACACTATTCCATATTATACATTTTAATGTTATGAAAATCGATGTTATGGGTTTTCGATGTTTTGGGTTTTCGATGTTATGGTCTCGATGTTTTGAATTTAGATGTTATGAGTTTTAGATGTTTTGAAGTGTAACCGAAAAGATATAGAGAAGCACAGAGCAAGGATGTTGATCAAGAGATATCTGTAACCTTCCTTAAGCAAAGTAAGGAGGAAGGATTACACAGGTGAGAGGCAAAAAAACAGTTCCTGCAAATAACTATGCATGGCCTGACACATGCGTTCAAATCTAATAGTAGTCACTGCAGTGGACGTAGCACTTATACTTGACAGATCCAAGAAGATCAAGGTAAAATATATACTTCAGTTTCTGCACTGCATGCAGTCTATAGATTTCACAATAACCCAGGTAAAGTGCATTTCAATATGTATGGAAAGAGGTCACAATGAAGTAGACCTAGTCCAACAAATTTACAGCTCAGCAAAGCATTTTCATAAGTAGCCTAAATGGAAACATGCATGATGTTTTTTTATTTTTTATTATTTATTATTGATTGCTACAGACTGTCCACTATCTGTCCCATTTTTTCCACTCAACCTATCTTCATGCAGTTGTGAGACAAAAGCCACATGCTGACTAGTCACATGTCAGGCTTTGCAAGGATTAGTCCCCATGTGCCAAGTGAGTTAGTGCAAAGCACGCTATGCTTGTCATTTCCAGCAACATGTCTGCATGTTTCATTATGTTTGTAAATGCTGTAAGCTGTTTGGTTCCCTCCAGGAACCCCTTAAATTCAAGCAGCAGTTCTCCTGGCCTCAGTCAAGATTCATATCTAGTTCAGGGGTTGCCCTGCATCCTTACTCCGCAGTGCTTTAACAACCTTTGTCTCTAACTCCTACCTTCCTTAGCTGGATCTTGATGATCAGTGACTTACTGTTCAAATAAATGTTACTTGTACTGCAGTCATGGTTCTACCTGTGTACATGAGGGAGTTAGTATAAATATATACCTTCATCACAGAAAACACTAGATATTTCAAAATATGCTGTCAGAAATTACAATGCCAAAGCAAGGTATTAATCCTTCTAAGTCTGCATTTATCATCTGAGAGTGTCATAACTCATATTTTTTATTTCTCAGCTGAGCCTCTATAAGTGAATTACATAGTTATTAGACCTGGAAAGCATTGTTAGAAGAAAAGTTTTTGTTAGACATAGAGTTTTGGTTACATTAATTAAGCTGAGAAGACAATACATTAACATATAAAGCACAAGGATATGGTAGTGATGAAATTATAACCAGGAGAATTCCATGAATCAAAGCAGAATACAAGATCACCAAAAATACTATCTCTGTTACATCTGTGATTATGAAATGAGCAACTGCAGAACACTATCCTGAATCAGAAAAAGTAAAAGTATTTCAAAAGTGTCTTATGGTATTCGAAGGATACTTAAAAATCCAGGAGAAAGAAAATTGCTTTGTTCATCAACATATTGCTTGTAGAAACTATAACATAAGGCAGGACTGTCATTATATTCCATTTCCTGAATTCTGATGGTAAGTTAGAAGTATTTAAGCAGAGACTCCAAACAATGAATGCCAACCACCAACAGAATAATCTTACCAATAAAAGGGTAGATTAATAAAAATTTGAATTTACACCTGTAATTCAACCAATATTCTAAAGGTCTGGACTACAACCTCTGTAGTAGAACTGGGAAGCCTAATCATCTGTAATAGTATTATGGCAACTTCAGAAATGACCAGAGCAAGCATGTCTAGCGACTATGAAGTATTCATTTGTAAATAGATAGTCATACTCTGCCCTTATAAAATCAACAGGCATTGCATAGATAAACATCAAGAAAATATGAAAGTAAGTACATTTTCATCCAGTCACTCAGGGTTATGGAGTACAATAAGTTACCTGTATCCTTTCTGCTGCGGACAGTCATGTATACATGTTCCTTTGATTGGAGTACAATAAGTTACCTGTATTCATTCTGCTGCTGACAGTCATGTATACATGTTCCTTTGCTTGGAGAACAATATGTTACCTGTATCCTTTCTGCTGCTGACAGTCATGTATACACATTTTAAAACGCATCAAATATTCAATTCTCTAACTAAAATAACTCTCAGATTTATTCATAATAAATTATTAAATAATAAAATCCATTAATCTAGGACAATATCTATAAACAAATATCTTACTAACACCATCCACTGTTAAGATTTCGTAAGTCTAAATATATCATAAATATTGGACATTTCAGACATATAATACCTAATTTAGAATAAACAGTTTTCACATACATATATTAGATAGACTAATATTACTTCAAAAAGGACTAAAGCTTTGCTGATCTCAGCTTAAGCACAGGTGCCAATGAGATGGCATCATTTAGCCCTGGGAATTTGTTAGCATCCATAAAAAGTTGCCACAATAATTCTTTATATTCAATTGAAGTTTCCCATGGGCCACCCCTTACATCTTTTTCCACAACTTCCAAAACAAAGAAGCTAAATTTAAAATTATGAATAAATCTGAGAGTTATTTTATTAATGATTTTAATATTGAAGCATTAAATTTTACTGTTTTAAGTTAGAGAATTGAATATCTGATGCGTTTTAAAATGTATTTAATTTATTGCTGAATGCACTATAGAGTAGCTTCTAGCCCTTTAAATGTATAGGAGGACTGTTTTTTCGCTTTAATTAAATGTTTTAATTAATTAATTTGAAGTGTATAAATTGGGTGTGTTTAGGTATGCATTTGTCTCCATCTGATGAAGTTCCTTGAAATGAAAACGCAGTGTGTGTTGAATTGCGTTCATGTGCTTTACTGGTGGACTGAAAAGTCGTTTTATGTATTTTCTCCTTTGGTGGACTGAAGAGTCGTTTGTTCATGAAAGCATAGTGTGCTGAAAAGGATTTGTGCCTTCTTCGATCTGTTCTGGCTTTGAAACTTCCCACCTCGGTCTTAAGTAACGTGAAGTTTGCTTTTGAAAAGTTTTTCACAGTGGTTTCTTTGACTGGGGGTGCTGGCGAAATGTGGATATCCAGAGTGATTAGTTTGTGGTCAGATCTAACCAGCGAGGGGTTGACCTCTGGTGTGGAACACCAGTCACCCATGTTGGTGATGACCAGGTCCAATATGTTGTCACCTCTGGTGGGGGTGTCGACCAGTTGATCCAGGATATTTGAGTTTATAAATTCTAGGAAACGGTGGGCAAGGGAGTTTGTACTTGAGTAGTTCTCTCAGTTAATGTTTGGGTAATTGAAATCACCCAATATCAGGGTGTTTGGTAGGACCTTTATGTTTCCCAGTGTTTCCAGGAATGTGGAGTGGGGGTCCTGGGACATGGTGGGTGATCTGTAGCAAGCTATAATTTGAATAGCAGTTTTGCCCATTGTTAGTTGCACGTGGATGACCTCTGAAGCATCGTGCTGTGCCACTAACCTGGAGGTGTGGGTATCCTTGATGAATATGGATAATCCCCCGCCTTTTGTATTTCGGTCTGGGTTTTGTGGCTGAAATGTATGGCATGAGTTGTAGCCTGGTAGTGCTGGGGAGCTGTCTGGAGCCTTTAACCAGGTTTCTGTTACTGCACATATATCGATTTTCTCCATACTGAGGAGTACCTCGAGTGCGTGCATTTTGAGGTTTAGACTTCTGGCATTGAGTAGCATTACTCTCAGTTTTTTGTTACTTCTGCGATTTACGGCAGTGGGTTTGTCTTTTGAGCCTTGCCTAAAAAGGCACTATGGGGGTGGCAATAGCCTTGGCCAGTATTCAAAAGCCTAAGGGTGACAGGTGCAACCTGTCTCTAGCAAAGCAGTGTGGCTTGTCGAGCATGTCATCCCAGGCTGACAGACACTGGATCCCCTTTGAATGACACCAGAAGCTTAGCCAATTGTTGAAATTGATATTTTTTCTCTATACCGTGGTATCATTCTTGGTGAGGGCAGGATGCTACTCAGGGTCATACCAGCCTGGGCTACGTGATCAGAGAGCTCCTCCATGTCTCTTTTCATGTAGTCCAGGGAGGTAGAGCTCAGGTCATTCACACCAACATGGACAATGACAGAGTCATATTTGTACTTGTTCTGGAGTGACCTGAGTGCTTCTGTTATGTGGCGGATCCTGGCACCCAACAGGTAGCTAACAGTAACCTTCTCCTTGTTCAGCCTAGTGAGTGAGACGTCAGTGTGCCTGACTATAGAGTCACCTATTACTAGTGTGTTGAGTATGTTATTTTGCCTTAAGGGTTGTGATTGTGTGGCACACTGGTTTTGTGAAGTATGTGTTTCATGGTTTGTGTTGGGGGGTGGAGGTTGCTTAGATGTCTGTTTTGGAGGTCTCTGTTGCTTCTGCAAATTTTTATTTAGAGCCTCCGAGTATGTTTTTGTGTATTTATGTGTGTTTTTTGCAAGTTCTGGTTTCATAGGTCTATGTGTGACTGGTGGTGTGATGCAAGTAATTCCCTTCTCCCCTTGACTGCCTGGTCCAGTCTTGGGTTGAGAGAGCTTAGACTCCAGTTTGACTGTATAACTGCATCTCTTACATGTATTAGTGTTTGGTGGAAGGAGGAGTGGGTTGTCTGTGTACATGGCACAATTGTAATATTGCCTCAAAATGCCCAGATTCACCAGTTGGACCAGAGAGTACACCTGAAACTGCCCTTTGGACATGCCTGGATAGGTACAGTGAACTGTTTTACTGATTGGCTGGTAAGGTCAAATAGACAGCCTTGTCCTTTTCTGCAGTAATGGGGGGGTTCTAGTGCTAAGGTTTATTAGTGCTTGCTATGAGTTTTGAGCAAGTGCCGGTATGAAAAGTGAATGGTTTGAGTGCTTAAGTTGAAAGTTTGTCTAGCTCCAAGGGAAAAATTAAAGAGTAGACTTTGTGGAGCGGGAATAGTTATACCATAGCTAACTGGCGCTGCCTGGCACGCAAAACCTTGCAAATGCGGGTTTTATAGCAGGGAAATGAAAGAGATAGAAATTAGACAAAAATGGACAATAAAGTACTAATTTCTGGGCTGAAACCACTCATCCAGGGACAGATAGGATGCTCAAAGCTTCCTCTCACACAGTGAAAAGAGAAACTTCCTTCTATCCAAGTAAGGTATGGACAAACACAGAAACTTGTAACAGAGCCCTGAATTCAGCACTGACCTGAAAACTGGACTATACTAGCTTAGAAAGGCGGGAAAACAAGTATTTTGTTTTTTGTTTTTTTTTTTTGTTTTGTTTTTTCAGAAAATAAAGCAGATACAATAAAAAAAAACACTTTAAATACACAGAAATGGCTATCACACTTGAGTGTGTAGCCTACAACAGTTAAACAGGTAATTTAAACATAAAAATGACTTTGTTAAAAGTGCAGGCAGTAAAATAAGTACAATATGCAGCTGAATCGAGCTTTTTAAATCACAGAAACTCTAGAAAATCAGCATTTTAGGTGGAATTAGCTAAAGGCAGCAAGAAAATGCAGAAAAACGATACATATACATGTTCCTTTGGTTGGAGTACAATAAGTTACCTGTATCCTTTCTGCTGCTGACAGTCATGTATACATGTTCCTTTGGTTGGAGTACAATAAGTTACCTGTATCCTTTCTGCTACTGACAGTCATGTATACATGTTCCTTTGGTTGGAGTACAATAAGTTACCTGTATCCTTTCTGCTGCTGACAGTCATGTATACATGTTCCTTTGGCTGGAGTACAATAAGTTACCTGTATCCTTTCTGCTGCTGACAGTCATGTATACATGTTCCTTTGGCTGGAGTACAATAAGTTACCTGTATCGTTTCTGCTGCTGACAGTCATGCATACATGTTCCTTTGGTTGGGGAACAATAAGTTACTTATATCCTTTCTGCTGCTGACAATCATGTATACATGTTCCTTTGGTTAGAGTACAATAAGTTACCTGTATCCTTTCTGCTACTGACAGTCATGTATACATGTTCATTTAGCTGGAGTACAATAAGCTTTCTGCTACTGACAGTCATGTATACATGTTCCTTTGGTTGGAGTACAATAAGTTACCTGTATCCTTTCTGCTACTGACAGTCATGTATACATGTTCCTTTTATTGGAGAACAATAAGTTACCTTTATCCTTTCCTGCTACTGACAGTCATGTATACATGTTCCTTTGGTTGGAGTACAATAAGTTACCTGTATCCTTTCTGCTACTGACAGTCATGTATACATGTTCCTTTGGTTGGAGTACAATATGTTACTTGTACCCTTTCTGCTGCTGACAGTCATGCGTACATGTTCCTTTGGTTGGTGTACAATAAAGTACCTCTAACCTTTCTGCTGCTGACAGTCATGTATACATGTCCTTTTGGATGGAGTATAATAAGTTACCTGTATCCTTTCTGCTGCTGACAGTCATGTATATATGTTCCTTTGGTTGGAGTACTATAAGTTACCTGTATCCTTTCTGCTGCTGACAGTCATGTATACATGTTACTTTTATTGGAGAACAATAAGTTACCTGTATCCTTTCTGCTACTGACAGTCATGTATACATGTTCATTTGGTTGGAGTACAAGAAGTTACCTGTATCCTTTCTGCTACTGACAGTCATGTATACATGTTCATTTAGCTGGAGTACAATAAGCTTTCTGCTACTGACAGTCATGTATACATGTTCCTTTGGTTGGAGTACAATAAGTTACCTGTATCTTTCTGCTACTGACAGTCATGTATACATGTTCCTTTTATTGGAGAACAATAAGTTACCTTTATCCTTTCTGCTACTGACAGTCATGTATACATGTTCCTTTGGTTGGAGTACAATAAGTTACCTGTATCCTTTCTGCTACTGACAGTCATGTATACATGTTCCTTTGGTTGGAGTACAATACGTTACTTGTACCCTTTCTGCTGCTGACAGTCATGCGTACATGTTCCTTTGGTTGGTGTACAATAAAGTACCTCTAACCTTTCTGCTGCTGACAGTCATGTATACATGTCCTTTTGGATGGAGTATAATAAGTTACCTGTATACTTTCTGCTGCTGACAGTCATGTATATATGTTCCTTTGGTTGGAGTACAAGACGTTACCTGTATCCTTTCTGCTACTGACAGTCATGTATACATGTTCCTTTGGATGGAGTACTATAAGTTACCTGTATCCTTTCTGCTGCTGACAGTCATGTATACATGTTCCTTTTATTGGAGAACAATAAGTTACCTGTATCCTTTCTGCTACTGACAGTCATGTATACATGTTCATTTGGTTGGAGTACAATAAGTTACCTGTATCATTTCTGCTGCTGACAGTCATGTATACATGTTCTTTTGTTTGGAGTACAAGAAGTTACCTGTATCCTTTCTGCTACTGACAGTCATGTATACATGTTCCTTTGGTTGGAGTACTATAAGTTACCTGTATCCTTTCTGCTAATGACAGTCATGTATACATGTTCCTTTGGTTGTAGTACAATAAGTTACCTGTATCCTTTCTGCTGCTGACAGTCATGTATACATGTTCCTTTTATTGGAGAACAATAAGTTACCTGTATCCTTTCTGCTACTGACAGTCATGTATACATGTTCCTTTGGTTGGAGTACAATAAGTTACCTGTATCCTTTCTGCTACTGACAGTCATGTATACATGTTCCTTTGGTTGGAGTACAGTAAGTTACCTGTATCATTTCTGCTGCTGACAGTCATGTATACATGTTCCTTAGGTTGGAGTACAATACATTATTTGTACCCTTTCTGCTGCTGACAGTCATGTATACATGTTCCTTTGGTTGGCGTACAATAAGTTACCTGTATCCTTTCTGCTTCTGACAGTCATGTATACATGTTCCTTTGGTTGGAGTACAATAAGTTACCTCTATCCTTTCAGCTACTGACAGTCATGTATACATGTTCCTTTGGTTGGAGTACAATAAGTTACCTGTATCCTTTCTGCTGCTGACAGTCATGTATACATGTTCCTTTTATTGGAGAACAATAAGTTACCTGTATCCTTTTTGCTACTGACAGTCATGTATACATGTTCCTTTGGTTGGAGTACAATAAGTTACCTGTATCCGTTCTGCTACTGACAGTCATGTATACATGTTCCTTTGGTTGGATTACAATAAGTTACCTGTATCCTTTCTGTTACTGACAGTCATGTATACATGTTCTTTGGTCAGTGACTTGTTCATGGCACACCTTTGGCTGAGACTTCCTGACTAAGCAGGTAGCTTACTGATTTTTAGAATGGATAGAAATATTATGCATTATGTAGGGCAGCACCTGTGATAGAGGAACATCTCCTTATGTATCCATTTTTAATCGGAAAACGCTATAGTCCTAAAATGAAGAAGTAACTTCTTTGTCAACTTGTCTTGACTGAATGGTCATTTGTGGATTTTTTGTTAGCTAATTACCACATACTTAATAAGCTCAAAATAAATAAATCTATCAATATTTTAAGCAATTGTCTCATACAGTGCATTAATACTTAAGTTTTTTTTAACAGCTAAATCCGTTATTTATAGTTTCATTTTACACATTTCAAAATTCCATGTTTGCTTTGTCACTACTAAATCACAATATTTCTTACGCGAATTTCTGCATAGCTGAGTTCTGGTACCTGTCATCAAATAATATATATATATATCTATAATATCCATTCTGAAGAGTTATCCATCATTTACCCATAATTAATACACTCAAAATAAATAATTCATTAAAGCAATAAAGCACCTGTCTCTAACAGTCCAGTAATACTGTTTTATTCTAGCAGAGACATATTTTATTTATACTTTCATTTCAGACATTTCAATATTCCACTTTTCCTTTTGTACTACTAAATCACAGTATTTATTAAATGGGATTCTATATAGATGAATTCTGGTCCCTGTTAGCAAACAATATCTATTCCCAAGAGTCAAAATCAAGAAAAGTTATTTTCATAGATGTTTTAAAAATGCAGTACATACATATTAAATGACCCATTGTAATGAAAAAGATTTTCTTAGCTTCATAGATATCCATCTTTACATTAACTCTCTGCACTTTTATGTAATATACACATAATTTACTGCAACTTGAGAGAAACATCATATGAGAAAATTACTGGCATATTTGTTTTGTGTGTATGCTTACATATTTACACACACACACACACACACACACACACACACGCACACACGCACACACGCACACACGCGCACACACACACACACACACACACACACACACACACACACACACACACACACACACACACACACACACACACACACACACACACACACACACACACAGCACTAATGTCAAATAGAATGGGCATTACAGACAAATATTATCCCAGCAACAAGTGTACTGAGGACTGATGGCACCTGTGCAGGATCTTCCCACCCCTGGAAACTGAACTGTTTCCTTAAAATGCCTTCTCTGATGGAGGTTTATTGTGCCTAGAAAATTGTAATTTCATTTGTGTTTTATTTATTCTTTTTTTTTCTAGGCTGTGTTAATTTTTTTCTTTTCTTGATTAAATGTAAAACCTTTCATGTTAGTTAAAACAACAAAGAAACATGCAGAAATGGGTTATAAAAATAGAAAATGCAAGGTAATACAATAAAAAGAAATACAGAGGTTAACATTTACAATCTTTCCCAGTTTAGTGCTGATAATACGTTGGTTGCAATTGGACAAGATCTCTTGAAGAATCATTAACCACACGATTTTTCACAGATCACATTTGTCAAAATTCCTGTTATTAGCTTGCTCACCCTTAGTTTTATTGATGTGATGCCTTACACTGCATCTTTCCTGTAATTTAAATAAGGTTTAATCATTTATGCTATTCTTCCGGAATTTTAACAAAGAGGAAACTGGAAACATGGAACATTAGAAACTGTAGCAAGGGATCTATGTTACATGCAAATAACAAAACACATAATTATTTTATTTTCTTTAAAAGTCATATACAACACATTTGAAACAGAAATAATAAAAATGTTCTGTGGTAGAAGTTCAGTTCACATGTGATTGTAATTGCTATGGTGACAAAATAAATCAAAACTGTCGTATCCAGTTATTCTCATTCAAACATTACTTAGCTCATTCAAATCTTTCCTTCTTTTAAACCTCATTCCTCCTCTGCATTTATTGTTCCCGCAATTCCCATTTTTTCCTATGTCATTTGCTCCTACCCTTTTCTAAAGATCTCAATACCAGATGTTTTATCTCTGCTACTATATGCACTATTCCTAGTAAAGTTGGTTTAGGCTTTGATTTCCATTTTCTAGTAATTGCTTTTTTGCCAGCCAGCATAATTAGACTCAACAAGGCCTTAATCTGTCTAGGCAATTCCAATTTTGTATAATAGCTCAAAAAATAATTTCCTTAGTTATACCAATTTGCTCACCCACTATCTGATTGATCAGTCTGCAGGGAATCTTTAAAGTCTGCCAACTCATTACACTCCCAGAAAATATGTTCCCAGTTATCTCTTTCTTCCTCAACACGCCTCCAACATTTGCTGTCTACCTGAGGAAAAATTCTTTGGCGTCTACTTGGGATATGAAAATACCTATGCAAACACATCCAAGCAAAGAATTTAAATCATCTGGACTTTGTTGTGTAAACACATCCAAGCAAAGATCTTGAATCATCTGAACGTTGTTGTGTATTTAGGATACATGCATATAACTTCCCGTTGTTTCTTTGTGAATTGCTTATCCAGTCATTCGTCCCAATCCTGTCTAACCTCCTCTGATTGATACTTATAGTTATCATGTAATATTTTGTATGGTCTACTAATTATTCCTTTTTTTAACAGCAGCTTCTTTTTCTTGATTCTACTAAAAACTATACCAGTGCTGGTCTTTTGCTTATCAGCTGCCTATTTCTTTCTGTTTGCCTATACTCGGATATCATTCCTTGATAGGGGAGGCAATATCTTTCCTGCAGTCCAAATAAAGTATTGGCCTCTTCCCATTCCATCACCTTTCTCTCATTAATTATTTGCTCCTAGTTCATTGGTTCTTTTAAAAGTTTTCTCTAATAAATTCCAGCTCCCTATTGCCCATTGTTTGTATCCCTAATTGCAGTCATCCCTACTGTCAGAATTTTCTTTCCCCATTCCGTGTTGGCTTATTTCTTAGAATGCTTTCTGCTACTTTATAAATATAATATTCTGCATGTTTATTGCTATTCCTCTTAAGGATTTGCATCCAAAATACCTGTCTCTCCTTGTTTCTTGAGCAACCCCCCACTTCATCATCATCCCTTTCAACTTTGAATTATAGGTTTCTACTTGTGCAATGTATAGGAGCTTTAACTATGTAGGTCTGAAATACCCCTTTAAATCAGGTAATCCCAAACTGCCTTGTTGAAATGGATGAATCAGCTTATCCCACTTGCTTCTTGCTGTCTTCCTCTCCTAGACAAAATACTTCAGCTCTTTATTAATTGCTATCCCCAGCTTCTCCTCTAGTTGATAAAAACATGCCTGATCGGTGTATAAAACTAAAGGGACAAAAACATTTTAACTGCTTGTATCTTGCAGTCCATATCCATATAACAGGGCTTCCAATTTCTCAGTTTTTGTATTATATTTTGTTTAGTCTCTTCCCACATATCCTTAGCTGCCACACCAGAATAATTTTTAATTCATACACCTAAGTACTTCATTTTATCATGTCCCCACAAGTATGGATATTACTGAGCCATTTCATGTGTGGGTACATAATGTACAGTTATTGTCTTTGTTTTAGCTTCATTAATTTTGTATACTCAAAAGATATGAAACTGCCTCAAACTATCCCACAACACTAAAATGTCATTTTCTGGCTTTATCAAGTATAAAAGAATACCATCTGCAAAGAGAGCCAACAGTTCTTGACTACCATAATAATTATATCCTTGAATTTCTGACTCTTTTATTTTCTTTGCCAATGGTTCTAAATATAGTGCAAATAACAAAGGGGAAATAGGACACCCCTGCCTGATACCTCTGTTTTAACAGAAATTATCAGAAAGGAACTCACCCACTTTAATTTTCACCTCCAATGCCTCATATATCCTCATAATCAACCTTATAATTTTATCAAGGAATGCAAATGCTTCCACTGCCCTGCTGATAAACTCCCAGCTTACTCTACCAGATGCTTTCTCTGCATCAATGCCAACCAACAGCAGTAGTATTTTCCTACATTCTGCTTCCCCTCTGTACCATCAGTGTTTTGTTAACGTTGTCATATGTTAGCCTCCCCTCCACAAAACCATATTGATCCATTTCTACCAATTTTGTCATCACATTTACCATTCTTTTAGCAATTATAGGCATAAACACTTTATAATCATGGTTTTGGATTGAAATGGGCCTGTATAAAGCTGGATCTGATTGGTATTTGCCCTCTTTAGGTATTACAGCCACTACCACTTTCTCCCAGGAAGTTGGTGCTTCTCCTGCTCTTAAACTACTGCTAATCAAAACCTTCCAGATCTTTATCAGTTTTTCCCTCCTAGCTACCAAACTTCCACAGGGATATCACGTATTCCAGGGGACTTTCCTGTTGATTGGTTATACATCACCATTTTTGTCTCATCTCCTCCTATCCTATTAGTAATTGAGCTTCATCTACATCAAACCTTGTCATATTTAATTCTTTCATAACATTTCCATTTGTATCTTTTCTTGATCTCCATATTTCTCTGCTTTATACATACTTTCATAACATTTCCAAAATATTTCTAGTACTTCTACAGGATCTCTTGTTATCTTTCTTGTTATAGGCTCCCTAAACTTGTTGACAACCTTTTCTAATTTCTGTTGCCTGAGTCATTGTGGTAAACGTTTTTGTGCCCTGGTAGGCGTTATAATCAAAAAACAGTTGCTTAACAGCAATCTTTCTAAATTCATGCATATTATTGAAATAATCCTTTATTTTTTTCATAGCACTCTGCAATTTCAGCTCTTCTTGTTTTGTGAAATTCCCATTATTCTGCAATATTTAACATTTGTCAGTCCTTCTAAATAATTATTGTTGCTTCTTAACCATATTACTCTTTCTTTTATTTCCACCCTATTTTTAAACTCCACTTTAATTTTATCCCACTCCCTAGCTATATTTTCAGAAGAAATTTCTGTCTTCTGTAATAACTCATGAATAATTTCCACTACCCAGTCCTTAAATTCCTCTCTGTTCAACAGATAGCAGGAAAAGCACCAGTGTCTCATTTTTAATTCATTACCCTGCATTTTTATTTTAGTTATTATTGGCACATGATCTGAAATAGTTATTGAATACGTATTAAAACTTTCAATTAAATGCACACATTTCTGTGAAATGCAAGTTCTGTCTAGTCTAGGCCAGTTTTGTATCTTGGGGAATAATATGTAAATTAACTCTGAACTCCTAATACTGAACTCATATCTTCCATGACAAATATTTTCATAAATTTCTTCAAACATCTACCCTTCTTTGTTATACTTTCCCTTCTGAGCCGTCCAGACACATCTTCACTGCTTGCAAAACAAATTCCAGTCCTCACCTATAAGTAGTAATCCCTATTGAAAACTGATTATTTCTCAGATACTTTTCTTAATCTCCATTATAGCAGTTTTAGGTGGACTATAAATACATGTCAGTGCAATCCTCCTCCCTTGCCAGTAGCCCCTTAGTATTACATATCTACAGTTATTGTGTTTTTTTTATCCTCTTCTATCACTATCGGAGTGCATTTTTCATTAATATAAGTACTCCTCCTGTCCTTTGTCCCAGGTATCCCACTGAATAACCATCCCAAAATCCTTTCTTTATCAAATTCACATGTTCATTTCTTTCCAAATGTGTCTCCTTTAGCATAGCTATTTGCATTCTACATTTTTTAATAAAATTTACTACTCTTTCTTTTTTGCATATATCTGTGAGACCATTAACATTTAAATATAATAACAAAAGATTCTTACCTTTTACTTGTAACAGTTTTATGTTACATTTGGCAGGTTGATCTTTCATACAGTTGTTTCTTGTCATATCCATTTGACCCTATGTCACATCTTATAAAACTTTTTGTTTTATTAAAAGCCCTTTAACAAAAATCAAAGCAAATGTACCCCAATATACCCCCCAAAAAACTATTAACTTAATATTAGAACACAAAACTATGTACATCTTCAAATATTGAAATTTCCCTTCATAATAGGAACAATTGTCCCAAACTGACAGCCACCCTCACATACTTGGAGCATAAAAGGAAGGTTATCCATGCTAAGATGCATGGTACAGTCTGTGCTTCTACTAAGTGCTGTGTGGTTTTGTCTTATATTTATTGGTCTCCCAGAATGAGAAAACACTTGAATGCTTTCAGAAAACATCTCCTAGCCATTGAAGGAAAGCCATTAAAAAAGGATTCTGTTTTTATTGTTCTTTATCAGATTATTTCCATGGAGACATGAGAAACAGATATAGGGCTGCTTCTACAAGTATTTATTTATTTATGTATTTGCTAGAGGAGAGCGTTATTATACTCAATGCGCTTTTTCATTTGCTTTCTCTTAAGACTTGTTAATTCATAAACTCAAGAGTCTTAATTCAGTTATTCTTCTATTCAACAATGAGAAAAAACACATAATTTCTTCTTGTGTCATACTCTTTTGAATAGACTTTCCTTTTCTTTTTTCTTTCTTTTTTTTTACAGTGGGTGCCTGTGTTTCTTAAAACTGAGGAGAAAGAGAAATGAAAAAAACCCTGTTTACTTTGGTATCCCATTTACACTTGAAAATAATGGAGAAAACTTTACTTTATAGTATACAGATGTCAATGCACTATACAAATATTACTAAGAACAAATGTGTGTTTTACTTATAGTTATCTCTTTCCTACTTCTTCCCCTCTCCTAAGTGTTCCTCCAAACATTAATGACATGAAATAGGGCATATGCTTTAGTGTCCCCTACAGGTTTTCTTGCTCTGTCTTGTTTTCAAATATAATTAATGCTTTATAATCCCACACTTATTTGTCAGTTTCTGAGTTGCTGATCTTATTCCTATCTCCATCTCCCAAATTCATTCTCTGCTTCCTTTCCAATGTACTCTTGGTTCTTCTAGTTACCTCTTGTGTTTTTTCTGTCACTCAAGCATTTTCTGTTGAAACACTGGACAAGATTTCACTGGCAGAGTCTCACTGTGGTCTTTATTACCAGAAGAGCAAGAAACAGAAACTCCTTCTGTTTCACAGATCACTCTTTGTTGGACAAACTATTGCATTGCCTCCTTAGCATGTTCTGCATCAGAAATGATTTTGTCTCTCCAGGAAAGAATATCCTGAAGATAGCTGGATACAGCAGCTTGAATCTTATACCTGCTTATCCACATTCTCTGATTAGTGGAATAAATGTACTCTGCTTCTGTCTGGTGCACAGTGAGTAATCATTTTCCACACTCTACTGTCTCCCACTTTTAGCACTTTGCCTTTCTACCAAAGTTTTGTCAAAATCAACTCCTGCTGTTCAGAGAGCATCTTTACTATTAAAAGTCTAGGTTGCTTTCTCATGGCCAGGTTTGGAGCATACACATGATGTGCCCTTTCAATTAACAACTCCTGCTGTGGAATACCAGTCCAGTTGCTTATTTGAGCTTTCATAAAATTAATGCAGTCTGTTCCTTCCAGCTTCTTTGGTACAGCAGAAAATCTCAGGTTTTTCTTGTGTGCTCAGTCCTCTATTTTTTAAACATCTCTTCTTGAGCAGTCTCATATTCAGCCAGGCTTTTCTTCATTTCAACCTCTGATTTTTGCAGTTTTATCACCTCATCTGAATATCATGTACAAGCTTCTTCCATTTTACCAAGCCTTTTGTTATTTGAGTTGTTATACTCCATCAGTGTTTCATTTATTTTAATCAACTCTGAGTACATTTGACTTATTTTTTTCCTCTAAGTTACTGGAAGTCATTCCTTGCAGAAAAGCTGGAGCTTGCACTGATTTTTGTTGAACAGCTACAGAATTCTTCCCAGTTAATGTTTTTTCATCACCTTTTGTGGCTGATTTTCTTTCGGGTTCTCTGAATTTCTTTTTTGCTGGCATCCAGGTAGTGCACTTACTAACCAGTTATTGAAATTTACCACCCAAAATATGAGTTAACTGGCTCTGTCTTCTGAATTTCTGTTTTCAAACTGGGAGGGCTGAAATTAAGCTGTTAATCAACATGCAACCATCTTGGAAGCCTTGAACCATCACTTCTTATCCCTTTCTTTGCCTCAGTCCAAATTGATTTATCATCTATCTCTGGTTTGTCACACTCTGTCCCTTTATTTGAATGATCTGTTAGCACTTTCTTTTTAGCAATTTCTTCTCTTGCCCTCACCTCCAACATTACTCCCCAAAACACAATAAAGCCTTTACAGCAGTTTCCCCTTCATTAAGGTATGCTTTGAATGCAGAGCTGGATCCAGAACTAGGCAACTCAGGTAGCTGCATAGAGCACACTGGCTGGAGGGGGGGGGGTGAGGCTACAACATTAATGTAATTAAATATATATATATATTTTTCCCTGATCTTTTTTGATTAGCAGCAGCAGATACTAGGAAACTTGATTTCCAAAGTAGATTTGCTGCAGGTATTTGGTGTGTGTGTGTGTGTGTGTGTGTGTGTGTGTGTGTGTGTGTGTGTGTGTGTGTGTGTGTGTGTGTATGTAATGCCCTTGTTAGAGAGGGCAGGCTAGTTAACTAGCTTGCTCAGGTTCAAAACCTGTACCTTATTTGCAGGATATAAGAGCCTTAATCTTCTACACCACTACCAGTTGGCTGAAATGTTCTGAAATAGTTTTTTTTGCCATTTATTAGTTCATGCATTTTGTTTCACTGCTTGATGGCAAAAATGTTCAAAACTACAAATTTAAAATGCACTCTGATAAATGTTGCTGTATTTAACAAGAAATACATTAAATCACAAAAGTGAATCAAATAACATATGCATTTATCCATGGTTGTAAACATTTTTAAGGGGCCCATGGTTTGAAAACAGCCAGGGGACCAAGATACACTTAATCTGTCACTTGGAAATTTTCAATGCATTTTCAGTCAGTGTGAGTTTCAATGCATTTTTAATGAATGTGGGCTTCAAGGGAAGAGAAGTTTACTGTTGCTCATTCTAAGTCTGTTTTCAATGTGCAACTGTTTTGTTTTACAAATGGCCACCAGTGTTTGAGCAGTAACATTTGAAAGCAGTGTTTTAATAGTGCAGCAGGTAATAAACTCACCTTTGGTACAGAAGGCTGTGGGTTCTATGCTCACACTATGTAGACAGATTGCTTACACTGCAGTGCAATATAAGGGAGTATATGGGAGGTGTTGTACTCCTGAGTGTGTCATTCTTTAGCTGAGATGTTAAACTGAGGCTCCAATTGCCTGTGTTGGAGGTAGGTGCTGTGAGATATTTTATAATCACCTGAGCTATCAAAAGGAGTAGGGGAAGCTACCCCATGGCTTTCCATATTCCCCTAGTAGTATAAATACCACCAAGGCTCTCCATTGAAAAGAAGCTACTAGCCTAGTAAGACTAATGTGGTCAACAAAGGAAAAAATATTTAAACGTTTTAAATTAAATCCAAATATCGGTCTTCATTTCAAAAGTTAAGAAGAAAATAATATACATGCTGACAGTTTTGAATAGTATTGATGGTAACTGTGGGGAGAGTGACAAGAAATGGGACACAGGAATGACTTTGTAGGGGGGAGGCTGGTCCATAACCCTGCCTTTTGTCCATGATCCAGCTCTGTCTGAATGTTCTGCATCCTTATCTGTTATCTTTCTATCTCTGTCTTTCCCTGCTCTATGCATCCACAAAGTCCACCATGATAGAAGATATTCTACATTCTCAGGGGTCTTTCATGATCCTCCCATATTCAATACACTTACACTTTAACTTACTCTAAAACACGTCTGACCCACCAGACTCTTACCTCCTCACTTAGTCTTCTCCTTCTTTTGGCTTTTCCTGGTTAGGGGTCAACACAGTGGAACAACGGTTCACAGATGGATTGGCAGTGGAGCTTTGACAGTGTCAAGTTGTGAGCCTGGTGCCCAACCTTCCACAGAAGGCACACACATGCACAAACGCACACCTAGGGCCAATTTAGAGTGTACAATCCTCCTGCAGCATGTCTTTGGGATGTGGGAGGAAACCAGAGCACCCAGAGGAAACCCAAGCAACGACAGGGAGGACATGCAGACTCTACACAGAAGGCACCCCAATTGAAAATTGAACTGGAGAGCCTCTTGCTGTGATGCAGCAATGCTAATCGCTGCACCACCGTGGCCGCCCACCTCCTTACATAGTCTGTTTTGCTTTATTCCACAACTTTCTCACTTACCTTCCATCATCATCCTTTCATTTTTTTTTCTTTAATATTAATCAACCCAATCTCTTATTCCACCTTTCTACTCATCTTCCTTCCCCATTCTTCTGCCCCATTACATGCTTTTGCCATTCCATGAGATTTTCCCTATCCTCTGTCTTTTGGCTCCCTTTATTTCCAACTCCTTTTTAGTTTTCATTGACTCATTCAATGACTGTTTGTATTTCCATGCCTTTCTTGCATTCTCTACTTCTTCTTTCTTCTGTGCTCCAAACAGATATTTTCACCAATTAGGCCTCCTTCCTTACCATAATACCTTGTTCCACATGTTTGCCAGCCACTTCTTCAGTACCAAAACCTTTTCTCAGTAACATCACACCTATAAGTAACCCACTTCTGTTTCTCTGCATCACCAGCAGTCTGCTAGAATATAGCACCCGTCATCTTTAAAGTTATTTAAAGGTTTCTTATAAATGTAGTAATTGTAGCTGCAGATCATGAACTTGGACTCATCTGCCTAAGCCTTCCATTGATTTCCAGCACTTTTTGCCATAAGTTACACTACTTCTATATTTCACACTCCTTACTCCAACTATCCTATAAGAATGTCATCCCTTCCACCACCTCTTTTTCTCCTACATCTCTATAGATCAACCCTGTCCTTCCATTCTGAATCACTTACTTCCATGTGTATATAGACATCTCATCTGATTGTTTATCCAGTTTCTTTTCATTTGATTAAAATAACTTATCTACCATCCATTTTCTCACCAGCATTCCAACTCATGAAAACTGTGAAAGTCATCCCTTTCTATCCTAATTCCTAATTCATCTACATATTACAAGCCACTTCACTCCCAAGCTTTAATCATCTTTCCACAGGCATGTCTTACTCCTTCCATTAACATCCAATAACTTTCCTATTCCTTACCGACATTTATATCTGAAACCCACAAAGCATCTCTTAATGTCCTTTTCTTTCTCTGTTTTTTTACTTTGCTCATGATTCTTGCTTTTTCTGCCCCTCAGTTTTCCCCTTCACACACCTAGAAGTAGCTGATACAGCTTCACATCCTATATTGTTACTATGACTTGTAGAGCTAGGCCTCACAAACAAAACACTCAATTGTTTTCAAAGTTAGCTAAGTCACCGAACACAGTGTATACACTGGGCAGATGAGCTTTTACCCCCTAAACAAATAACATTAGTTGTGCCAAAAGGCTCTATATTACTACCTTTGCTTTTTAATATATTTATAAATAAAATGGATACCATCTCTCACACAGAAAACCTAGTCCAATATACTGATGACTCAACAGTAATATGCCATGCTTTTTCAATTAAATAGCTTCAAGATGATCTATAGAGTTCCTTTATAAAAACTGGTAAGCATCTAGAACAGTTTAGACTACTACTAAATTCAAAGAAAAGTAAACTAATGGTATTTTCACCTCCAAACCAACAACCAAACTTCTGTGACTTAAAAATATTATCAGCGAATAATACTAGAATCAAGCTAACACAAACTGCAGAACTAGTGGGAAACCACTGGCTCGGATTCTAGTAGCAGATCCAGCCTGCCATTCAAAAAATAGTCACAAAGTAGGAACTGTTTATAAACTGAAACATTCCTAATAGAAAACATACATTAGACTATAACTAAGACCTATCTTCTTCCTAGTTTCCTACATGCCTCAGCAATTCCCATTAATCTGCTGTCCTTTTAGCTAGTTAAACTGGAGCAATTTTATAATAAAACTGTAAAGTCTTCAAGTAACCACATTAACCAAACTCATTGCTGTGTGGCACTTCACTCCCTTAGCTGGATGGAGCTATCTAATCTGCTGGCTTATTCTCATATTAAGACTGCTCATAACATTCTCTACAGTCAGATGCCCTGCCACCAGCCAGTCTTTAAACTGGTGCTCCCTAGAGAGCTGCACTCACTAAAGCAACACCTAGTATTCGCTCAAAAATCTGAAAAACATTCTGATGGCTGTTGATACTCTCTACATGTCCCTAAACTATGGAAACTGGTCCCAGCAAATATCAGAACTATGTCATTTGGTGTACAATTTCAAATCTGTTTGAGACATACCTCTTAATAAAATGGTTGTGCACATGTGCATTCCATTACAAAGATGTCTTATTGTAAATCTAATCTCATCTATAATTTACATTCATAATGAAATCATTAACAGAAAGAAAACAGTCCTGCCCTCATACGACTTGATTATTAAGTTCCCTGTTCATGCAGTCAAATCAAAGATGTCACAAAATGTTAATTATTTTACTACAGTAATCTACTGGTTACCGGTTTCAAGTGAATATTAACTATTCGGACAAAATATGCTATGCCTTATATGCTGTCTGTGCTCTGACATTAACAGTGGGACTATATATGTACACTATAAAATAATGATGAATATTCTTTTGGTATGTTCAACTTTTATATAAGGTATACACTATGTTCAGTAGATGTGTCTGAGTTTAATGTGCTGTAAATGCTATATAGTATGGTGATCATCTGTTGCTTATTATGTTTGACTATTAGCTCATTCGACTGTATGTCATGTGGAACTTTTCTCACTGGGTATCCATTGAAAAGGGGTTTGCACAGACTTTCCTCAGCAAACAAAGACAAATGAATTATTTAGTAAATAAATCAATCTATGCTGACCGGACGCCTGACTTCTAAAGCCCCTGTAGAATGTCGAGTTTATTTATTTATTTCCTCATTTATTACAGCTAGGTGGGTTAGAACACTGCTGTCAGTTTTTAGTCATGAGATTATTACTGGTAGACATAAACAAAACAAAAAAATAAAAGACTTCATGTTTTGCAGAAGTGACTAAATATGGAAAACTTTATATTTTGTGACAAAAAAGACTAACAGTAAAATACAGACACAGTGGCAAAATGGTGCTCTAGTGTAAAATAACCTACATAAACAGAAAATTCACTGTAACAAACATGCTACTAGGACCAGTAGAACAGCATCCTTTTTGGTTGCCAGCTGCCTTGATTAGTGAGCAGGGTTTGAGATGCTATAATATTTATATAGCACTAAGATAATATTATTACTGAATTGGCGGATATGTGCTGAAAAAGTCAATGAAAAGATTAGCCACATTCCAAAGAGATAACAGTATTCAGTGGGCCATCACAAGGATCTGCAAGGTTCCAGTCATCATGCCAGGAGCTTAGCTATTTTGGGATAAAATATCTCTGCCCATCTATATAGCATCACTCTTAGCCTGAAATACAATTGCTCAGAATCTACCTCTTTAATTTAACAATTGGGTAGATCCTTATTCCAAAGTACTTTGTCAGTCAGCATAACTAGTGACTTCTTATGGTGACACTATGCTCTTTACTCCCTTCCAAACTACTGTAAATTTTCTAAGATTCCCAGCAGCAGCATCCTTTGTACACTATCAAAAAGACCACACAATCACCTACCAACATATATAAACTGTTTCCCTTTCCTTACTTACCCAACTGACTTTTATGCTGCCATACCACTCTGTGGCACTTGACCATGATGACTAGAAACAAGCACAGTGATTAGGTCCATCAATGATGAGTCCTTCTACCTAATCTGATATAATTAGACAACCCTACATTCACCATATCACTCACCCAAAGCTCTTTGTGTAATGTCCACCTACCTTTTAGGAAAGATCCCTACAGGCCTAAGAATGCAGAAATACCCAACAGGGCTTGTCCATAATTTACCACTATATCAGGACTTGCTGCACATGTTCGACCATCATGGGTACAAACATATGGAGCTTTTTGTGAAACGCAATACTCAACTTATTGATGAAATCTCTGGTGATCTCACAGCTTTGGACAAATTAATCACAGAGTATACTAATTATGAACAGTATAAAGTACAGCACTCATGTATATTTCACTTAATTGATGCTCATCTGGCTAAAATCAAGGACTGGAAACTTCACAAACTAGAAAGGGATATATTGGACTACCTCAAGAAACAAGAGTAGCCCCCATGCCCTGAATCACAAGAATGGGAAAATAGAGGTGGTACCAACAATATTCAACATGCAGACATATTGCCAACTGATTTTCAACCTGAGGATGCACCCCAATTTAATAATTCTACCATGGAGGCTTGGCCTTTAGAGATTCCTCCACTGCAGAGATCTGCACATCTCAAGGGGAAACTGACCCAATGGGAACAATGGCAGGAATGGACACAACCGTATCCAGATAAATCAGGACCCTGACTGAACACTGGAGAGAAGAAAACATTTTGGAAGTATTGATACAGGAACAGGTTACCACAGAAGACATTCAACTCAGTCATGTAGTCTCTAATGGAACTGGTAATTTCCATGTTTACAAATTTAGTTCTTAAGTTATGCAACAAATGCATGCTGACATTTTTTCTAAAGGCTACACTTTTGTAACTGGTCGGGGAGCTAATGTTACTGAAGTTCTTACCGATCTAAAGCTGTATACCAGGCAGTTGAATGTGAGCATCGTGTGTGGGAATGAAGGAGCACATACCCAGTCATTAAGAGTCCCTAGTTTATTCAACAAAACACTCCATCCCATTTTGCTTCTTTTCAGGAGAATGTGCTTACTTGACTTTAGATCTCATGTCACTAGATACCCTTTTCCAGAAAAATCCAACTTGACAACCCCTGAGAATTGTGTGTTCTCAAACTCCTGTCAACCACATGTGCAGTCGACTACATTTAATAAACCAATGTCGACCAAAGATTGATTCATCCATATTCAGCTCCCCCTTTACATATAGTTATGGTCAAAGAGAAAATGATCCAAATTGAAAATGTCTGATTGAACAACTTCTTTTTCCAGTTATGTTCAGCACCAGGAGGGAGATTGAACTTCTGAAAATTGAGCAGGTTTAGTGGTTTTCCATAAGAACAGGCTATTAGCTTAATGAAGTTTTCTTTTGTCCTGGTATTGTGTGATCTCAGTGATAGTATAAATATAGTAGCAGGCTCGTGGGGGACACATGGGGTGGTGCAGTGGGGCTTGGCTCTCTGCAAACACTTTCATCCTTTTTATTATTTATTGTGCTTCAGTACTGTTGATGAGTTAAATTCAGCTAGAAAGTGTGTGCCAACTTTACATTTCATTAACTTACCATACATACATACTCACACACACACACACACACACACACACACACACACACACACACACATATATATATGTAAATGTAAATACCTAATGAAATAGCGCATGCTCAGAAGAATGAACAAAGATCAATTGTTTTAGATTGAATCACAAAACAATAAAAAAAGAAAAACACATACTTTGTTATGTAAGAGACAAGCATCCCTACACTCATCACTCTCCCAGCTAATTATATGTACTAACTCTGAGATCACACAACAGTGGGGAAAATGCAAATTTTCTGTACTGCATTCTTTCACACACAGCAGCCAGCAGCTAGCAAAGCTAACAAAAAAGAATATTCCCTCTTTTGAGCATTCAGTCTTACAAATTGTAGCCATATATATGTAGATATACGTATAAGTATATTTATCTATGCATTTTTGATAGTTAAATATAGATATAAATGTATGTGTGTGTATTTATATACATATACACATACACACTACTATATGAAATATGGATAAGTAAATGAAATAATAGCCTTAAGTAGTAAAAAGTTCTGTTTTAATGAGCACTGCAGAGATCTCAAGTATCACACTGCAGTCAGATTGTAATCTGATAAATATCTTTCCATGACAACTTACACAAACGAACCTGTTGCTGTATTGCCAAAGAGACCACCCGTAAAAAACTGAAAAGTAATCCACAAAGAAAACTGATGGTCTCACCACGAAATAAATGATGAATGCGTTCCAAACACTTCCAAAAACATATTCTTTATTAACGAAAGAAAAATGAGCGCTTTCGCGTACTCCTCTACGCTTCATCAGATCTGATGAAGTGTAGAGGAGTCTACGTGAAAGCACTAATTTTTCTTTTGTTAATAAAGAATATGTTTTTGGAAGTGTTTGGAACGCATTCATCATTTATTTCGTGGTGAGACCATCAGTTTTCTTTGTGGATTTCCATGACAACTGTTGGAAAAAAAATAATCTTCTTCTTCTTTCGGGTGCTCCCATTAGGGGTTGCCACAGCAGATCAACTGTTTCCATTTCTTCCTGTCCTCTGCATCTTGCTCTGTCACACCAACCACCTGCATGTCCTCTCTCAGCATATCCATAAACCTTATCTTAGGCCTTCCTCTTTTCCTTTTGCCTGGCAGCTTCATCCTTAGCATCTTTTTCCCAATATACTCTGCATCCCTCCTCAGCACATGTCCAAACCAATGTAATCTTGCCTCTCTGGCTTTGTCTCTAAACCTTTCAACCTGGGCTGACCCTCTAATATACTTATTCCTAATCCTGTGCATCCTCGTCACACCCAGTGCAAATCTTAACATCTTCATCTCTGTCACGTCAAGCTCTGACTCCTGCCTTTTTGTCAATGTCACTGTCTCCAACCCATATAACATAGCTGGTCTCACTACCCTCTTGTAGACCTTCCCTTTGACTCTTACTGGTACTCGTCTATCACAAATCACTCCTGACACTCTTCTCCACCCACTCCATCCTGCCTGTACTCTCTTCTTCACCTCTCTTCCACACTCACCATTACTCTGAACTGTTGATCCCAAGTATTTAACTCATCCACCTTTGCCACCTCTACTCCCTGCATCCTTACCATTCCTCTATCCTCCCTCTCAATCACACACATATATTCTGTCTTAGTCCTACTGACCTTCATTCCTCTTCTCTCTAGAGCATATCTCCACCTCTCCAGGGTCTCCTCCACCTGTTCCCTACTCTCACTACAGATCACAATGTCATCTTCAAACAGCATAGTCCACAGGGCCTCCTGTCTGATCTCATCTGTCAACCTGTCCATCACCATTGCAAATAAGAAAGAGCTCAGAGCAGATCCTTGATGCAATCCCACCTCCACCTTAAACACATCTGTCACTCCCACCGCAGACCTCACCGCTGTCACACTACCCTCGTACATATCCTGCACCACTCTTACATACTTCTCTGACACTCCCGACTTCCTCATACAGTACCACAACTCCTCTATAGGCACCCTGTCATATGCTTTCTCTAAATCCACAAAGACACAATGCAACTCCTTCTGACCTTCATTGTACTTCTTCATCAACACTCTCACTTGGAAAAAAAATAATAAAGAAATCAAATCAAATGAACAGTGGCTTCACACACCTTGTCACAGTGCATATAGTTGGTGCAAATCAAATGAACAGTGGCTTCACAAACCTTGTCACAGTGCATATAGTTGGTGCAATATCCCCACTTAACAGCCCTAAGCTATTCACAAATGGATCATATACTCAGAATAAATATAATAGACCAGCTATATTTCAACATGAGCCATGAAACAGATCAAAAATGGAGATTAAGGCAATATGCAGAATGATGAGTTGGACATGATTCATAGTACAAAAGAAAAGCAGACAAACAAACAAACAAACAAACAAAAACTGCACAGAGCTTGAGCCATAAGGAGACACGGTCACAGGTAAATATCAAAACCTTGCAATTATTTCAAATGCACCGCAGCAAAAGTGATAGGTTGCAACATGTACAGTCATATCATTCTTCCATTTTCCTTTTTTGTTTTTGTAAAACCACTTAATTGAATCACTATTCAGTGTTTATAACATTACAATATACATCCATAAAGACTTATGATTGCATAAAAATGCAGACAGCTATAACAGCAGTTACCACAAAAATCTTAACATGGCTACAGATAATAATTCACCACAGGTCTTAAAGGCATTCATCCATTTTTTTAAACCACTTGCCCCATAGAAGATCACAGGGTTAGCAAGCTAAACAGTGTAGACAAGATATTCCAGGCTGTAGCAACACTCACTATACATTCCAGTACATTAAAAATTAAAACTGTTTCAGTAGGAATTGACATCTAAGAGTAGAGCACATGCAAACACAGACACACATACTAGGAAGCAAATAAGATTAACCATCACACTTACTGGTTTCTCCATTGCTAGAAAAGAAGCTCATGATGATCAAAACACTCCATCTAAATTGGTTTGAAAATTAATGTCTGTATATCTGCAAGAGCAGTGAGGCAGAAGCCATATTGAGTCATGATCTAAATGCACATGTAGCAACATCCCAGTAAGTATTTCACCACTTCTAGAACTTGCTATAGCATCCATAGTACTACTGTCATATGGAGTGCAATAAGGTTATTAGATCAAGTTGCAGAAATATAAGGAGCACTGCAGAAATCATTTTGTGCACCATTAATTACTGCAATAAGCTATACAATTCACACAAATTGCACAATTATGTACTATGCTATATATATCTGCAAGCTGTATATAGTTTTTAAAGTATCAGTTGACTCACCTCAAAAAAGTAACATTCGCACACATGCACACACACACACACACACACACACACACACACACGTTTGTGTTTGTGTATGTGACTGTGTGTGTGTGTGTGTGTGTGTTAGCACTCATATGTGTGTGTGTTTGTGTGAGTGTTTAGACTGTTTGTTGCTATTTTGCATGTTTATTTTGAAAACAAAATTCCAGTTGCACTGATGCTACATTGAGAACATCTCCCACCCTCAGCTTTTCTATAACACTCTCCAAATGATGAGAAAGTAAAGAAATTGAACAAGTTCTCCGATTCAGCATGCATTCAAGAGCAGAAACGACATAAGGAGTATATACCCATGCTTTGGCATTACCTTACCAACTGAAGAGAAATGCTTGGCACAAGTGCCAATAATCGAATTAATTAGTTATTCAAGAAAACCGACAAAAAATAAGGAAATAAATAAATAAACAGACAAGCCAACACATAACAACAGTACAAGAGTAGGGCCTCTTTAGTTCACAAAAAAGCTGGGCATGACACAGCCAAAACATACAAACTACATAGTTAGGATAAGTAAGAATGAATGCAATGCAAAAGAAATCTATAGATAATTTTGAGTCATAGGGCCCAAAGTGGCTTGAAAATACAACAGTGATAGCTTTTTAAATTAAGCAAATCAACTGTGATGCCAGTTGATTTTATATAATAATCAGAGGATAAACATGTAGTTTTACAAAGTTCTTGATACAGTATCATGCAATGCAAACCAGTTTAATAGTTTTGCTGTGTGTCATTGAGTGGAAGTGTGAATAAAGCACAAACTGCAGAAGAAATAGAACTATATGAGCAGGTCATTCTCGGGATGGGGGTGTGTTTGGACATATAACCCTAACTTTATGATAGTTATGTTCTTTAGAAATAACATTGTAAAGATCTGCACGTTTTAATATCAGACAAAGATGTACAGCATGGCTTTTTGCATCATAATCAGTACAGAAGTTTAAAGCCAAAGTGTCTCACCATCTTGGAAATATCCTGCAGCATATTTTTCTTGAAAAATATATTGACTTATTATATGAAATACTAATTCATTAGTTTTCCCAACATGACATATATTTTTTAAATTCACAGTTGCTCTGACACAGAAAGCAGTTTTATAAATATAATTTATAGGCGTTTTTATCAGCTTGTCATTTAATATATAAAGACACTAGCATTCTACATTGTCCAGGAATTGTTAGTTTTGTGGCCTATCATTATTCATTCCATTATCCACTTCTTTTAAATTAAGTGAAGATATATGACATGAGAGCAATGACTTAATTATTCTCTTTACACAGAAATTATCCTTAAGAGTTCACATCTGCCTCTTAAAATATTTGATCTCTATCCAATGGTGAGATGCAGCATGGATGCAGAAATAGTCACGGTATTTGATTATAGTCATCAGTACTTCTTGAGCTATCTGTTGTGGTCTTAATAAGTATGTTAAAATAATTAGTTAATAAGAATGATGTGCTACAATTAAATTCTAGTATGCTGCTAATGACTGTATCCAAATCCATATCCAATGTACCATAATAGTCAGCTCTATAAGAAATAGCTATAACTGATTAGATTACTTCCAAATATTTACCCAAAGGCAATGATTATTGTATTCCACCAGGAGCACTGAATTTGGGTAAATATAATAATATGGACATGTTGCTACAGAAAATCATACATTCATTAGCATAAATTTCACTTGTGTGTCCTCAGCAGAAATAATAGTAGAAAATGGTTGATGTAAAAGATGATGCTAAAATAAACTTGACATGCATTTTAAAGAATGAACATTGGTCAGAAGTAAAAACAAGTAAAAGAATTTGGAAAACAATCTCACAAGGATTAAGTTAAAAACTAATGGAAAGGAAGTAAGAATAACAAAGGCAACCCTTTAGATAATCCTCTCAGATGAACCAAATAGGCAGGAACCATACAGAAATTCTTTCACACAGTCCAAAGGTAAATATGCAACTAGCAGATGTAGAAAGGATGCAGGGGATACAAAGACAAAGCTATTATCAGCAGAAATTAGGATGCTGTTACTCCTCTTCATAGAGAACTGCAGATCATGTAGCCGATGGGTAATATCCAATGCAAGGTACCCCATCTTTGCACATACACAACCACTGCATGGTTAATATGAAACTGGAAAAGTGGCAGATGGCATATATACTGATATTAAAGGAGTTAACATAAACACCATTTGATATGTCATGGAAATAGGGAATGTCATAACAAATGAGGATTTTAAATATAATTTTCAGTAAGATAGCATAGTACAGAAAACTATATTCTCAGGAACAATTCCACTTTAGTAAGTTTAGTTTAAGTAAAACATGAGAAGTTTGTTTCATAGGTAAGGTAAAAGATGCATGGAATGCTTTTCCTGATGGGGTTTGCATCATAAAATATAAACTTATTTAAAACTGCAAGAAATTGTGTGTGTGTGTGTGTGTGTGTGTGTGTGTGTGTGTGTGTGTGTGTGTGTGTGTGTGTGTGTGTGTGTGAGAGAGTGCGCTCATGTGTGTGTGTCTGTGCATGTGTGTGTTTATGCATGCATGTGTCTGTATACGTGTGTGTGTGTGTGTGTGTGTGTGTGTGTGTGTGTGTGTGTGTGTGTGTGTGTGTGTGTGTGTGTGTGTGTGTGTGTGTGTGTATATCTGTGCATGTGTGTGTGTGTGTGTGTGTGTGTGTGTGTGTGTGTGTGTGCGTGTGTGCACGTGTCTGTGTGTGTGTGTGCACGTGTCTATATATATATGCCTGTGTGTGTGTGTGTGTGTGTGTGTGTGTGTGTGTGTGTGTGTGTGTGTGTGTGTGTGTGTGTGTGTGTGTGTGTGTATGTGAAGGGAATGGTAACTTTCTTAAACTTATTCAGTAGGTGAGAGGACAGTCTTGCCTTAACAAAGCAGTAATTGTTTACTTTAGATATCTACCTTTTTGATCCCCTGACGGACATGCATTTAAGGGGTTCCATTCAGGGTTAGTAAGAGTTTCACATTTTATATCAATTCCTTCTTAGCTGAATGTATTACCTTGCAGAAGTGTCATCATCCTAATGCCAAATTTCAAAACTCTGCAGCTCATGAGATCCCAGCACAAGCAATCACATACTACTGTACACAATAATGTCTGCTTAGACAAAACTCAGGAAAACTTTGACAACTGTCTTCATCACAGAACAGGAGTTACTTAAAGTGAGCAGAAAAGTTTTACTGCATGCAGCAGAGTTTGTAGTTGTAGTACTAAGAAAACTATTTAAATATTTTAATGGCTGTTCTGTAGTTTACTGAAAGTGTTTCTAACACAACTTCAAGACGTTGCATCACATGCAAATAAAGGTTTGAATTTTTCTTTAGAACTATCTGGCATGTTCCATTTTGGACAGAGATGCCTCCTACTTGGAAATTAATAAACTATTATTTAGTTCACATCCCTGCATTCAGCTTTCTGACTGCCCTTATCAACTTCCTGCATTCTCATATAGTTAGTGTACCATCTGATAGCTTTGTTTCCTCTCATGAGGATGCAATTGCAATAGGATATCATGGGTTGCTTACATTAAAATCCATTAAAATCAAACTTTTCAGCATATTCAAAGATAAAAACTTTTTTCTGCTTAGTATCAATTTAAACTCCACAAAAGACCATTTATCCACAGTATTTCATAGGACTATTTGCACTCATTTTACTTTTGAGACTATCCTTTCTGTATTCTACCTTTATTTGTGGAAAGAGCTTCAGCAGTCTTTTTTCTGCAACTCTTGGCAATCACAGTTTTTACAGTCTCTAATGTCTTGTGACAGGATTCTTCTGGGTACTGCTTTTACAGGAATTTTGACATTCACAAATCTGACTTGCACAAACGTGAAGATTCCTTCTACACAACACTTAATGTTCATAATGGATAACAGGATCTTTGCTAAGTGAATTTACAAACAATTTCAGTTTCAGGTTGTGGATGTTCCCACGTCTTTTATTTCTCTTTCCAACCTTTAATTCTGAAAGTCCCTTTCAGATTTAGTTATAACAGTATTCTTGCCTCACCATTCTCACTGTAGTATTTCTACTAATCTGGGTTGATTTTCTTGTATCAGAGACTTAGTTGAATTAAGCAATCTGCTTTACAAGCTTCTGCTTATTAACACTATGGGGCAAATTCATTAAATCCTACACAGTCCGCTAAGACCATGTGCACATCGCGCCACAATTCGCACATGGTAGGGCAAAGTTTTGGATTCAGTAAGCCGGTCTACATACCATACAGAGCTGCTCAAACACAGGAAACACTTTGGTATGCTAATTACACCATTAACAAGGCAAAATCCGCAGAGTCCCTCAAAGTCTCAGTAAGCCAACAATCACACACTTAGCCCCAAAAAACAAACACTATAAGCAACTTTTCACCAGGTGTTCTCAGTGGAATAAACATACAAAAATACTCCCCAAATCTTTTAAACTTAGTAAATCAAGTAAAAAATCCAATCCAGTATATGTTGAATTCACAGTTTCATTATTAGTAAATCCTAAGCTCATTAGTAATAAGTTACTAATAAAGAAACTGTAAATTCAAGATATCCTGGATTAGATTTTTTACTTGATTTATTAAGCTTAAAAGATTTGGGGGATATTTTTGTATGCTTATTCCACTGAGAACTAATTACAGCATAAGCAGCTGAACTGTATGCTAATCAACCAATCCAAGATGGAGGAGCTATTCAACAAGCTATAAAGCAACTGTGTAGGCTCAGCACTGGTTTTCCTTGTGAATTCCAAAACCTGTTGGAATACACCCATGGAAAGAAGTCTACACAGAAACAATGTTAGGGGCTGCTATTGCTTTAATTCATGTGTATGTGCAACAGACTGAAGTCTATGCTGCTGCTGCTAATAGACCACAGCCAAGAAGGAGAAGAGTTTTCAGAACCAGGTTTAACATCACCATCTGCATAAGGTGGAAATTGTAGAGAGCTAAATGGTGGATACAGACACACTACAGAAACTCTGCAATCTCTCTCATCCTCAACTCAGACAAAGACCAAACTGAGGGGAACCATACCAGTGGAGACAAAGGTATGTGTAGTACTTAGAATTTTAACTATGGGAACCTTTCAAAAACCAACAGTGGACATGCTGGGGGTGTCACAGGCATCAGCATCTAGGATCCTTCATCAGTTTCTGAATGCTATGCAATATGCCAGTGACTACATATATTTTCCCTGTATACCTGAGGACAGGGCCACAGATATGCAGGAGTTCTACCCTGTAGCCCACTACCCTAAAGTACTGGGTTCCATAGACTGTGCACATATAGAAATCAAGGCACCATCTGGGGAACAGGGAAGGGTGTACATTAATAGAAAGGGCTTCCAGTCCATTAACTGCCAAGCCAGGTGTAACTCTAAGGAGATCATCTTGAATGTGTGTGTGTGTGTGTGTGTGTGTGTGTGTGTGTGTGTGTGTGTGTGTGTGTGTGTGTGTGTGTGTGTGTGTGTGCGTGCGCGCGTGCTGGCAACCTAGATATCCCACAGGGTTATTTACTGGGGGATGCAGGTTATGCATTGGAACCGTGGCTGATGACATCCATCAGAAATGCATGCAAACCAACTGAAGAATGCTATAATGAGGCACACGCTCAAACCAGAAATATCATAGAACATGTGTTTGGGCTGCTGAAGTTATGGTTCTAGTGCCAAGATATATCTGGGGGAGCCCTGCAGTACAATTCATGTACATGTGCTGAAATCTTCATCGTCTGTGCCTTGTTTCATAACATCATCCCAAGAAAACAGTTTCAGCAGGATGAACAAGGGGAAGGGGCACACATCCCACCAACACAGGCAAGGTCACCACAGCCACACACAGGTAAGAAGTCAGAGGGGAAACCAGCAGCTGCTGTGGGTATAGGCAGACAAAGGTGTGCTCAGTATGCCCTCTCACTGGCTAAGAGGCAAGACATAGCACACTCACTCATCAGCTAAGGGGTTAAAAACCTTCATCCTATGCACATACATACATGCAGTAACATTGATACCAGGCAATGCTCACAACCTTTACCTACCTATGTAATGGCTGTGTACTCCTGACATCAGGCTGATTCTGCCTTGAACTAAAACTGTAGCCATTGCCGGATTTATAAAGTAAGTGTTGAATCTGGAGTATTAAAAAAATATGTAATAATACAAATAAATGGCATATGCATGCATGCTATTACTTGGTAATGTAAATAAGTAAAAGGTGGGCAATTTGTACAGCAATGACTTCAACATGTGACAGCAGTGACTTATGGGAATACATGTGTCCTCTATGAAGTAATAGGCCTCAGGCACCAAAGATTCACACATTCATACATCTCAAAAGTACAGATGACCATCGAATGTCTTCAGTTTGGCCTCATATTTTTGTACTGGTAAATCATTTAAGAGAGAAGTTAGAAATTAATGACACACATTTCAGTTTTAGACTTCATATCCCTCAGAAAAATCTTAAAAATAGTGATGCAAAAACTGTTTGATTCTATCAACTGTCTTTTGTTAAAATCAAAATATTTAAAAAGTCTCCCTATTGTTCAGCCTTTGTCCCACTTTTATTAATGGCTTGGTTCAGCTTTGTTGCTGTAAGAGTGTGGGAGGCAAGTGAATATTACAAAACCCTGTAAGAAAACAGTACAGTTAACAAAACATCATTACAAACACAGGTAAACTAAGCACTATGCACTCTGAGCATCAGACATAAAACTTATGTATCCCTGAAAACAAGGTTATGGCACAGTTATGATCACTTGCACAGGGTGTTCTGATTGTGTGTGTGTGTGTGTGTGTGTATGGGTGGGGGACAGGAAACCTAGGCTGACACAAAAGGTAAGTGAGTGTGTGTATGAGAAAGAAAGAGAAACAGACAGACATTTGGATAAAGTATCAAATGGCCACTGAGACAGAATGAGCTTTAAGCCTCAAGATTGAACTATGCAACTGTTGTGTGGGTGTCTGTATGGGCACTCCAGATGAATTCATGTGTGAGTGTCTACAAGAACAAAGCCAAGCTCTGTGCTAGTCTTACATCTTGTATGTCGGACAGGTGTGAGCCATGCATGGTAGAAGTGGCAGTTCATTGCTGTATCTGATCATGTGAACGGGCTCGGCCTGGAGTTGCACTGGCGCATCTGAATGATCAGATGCAGTGCTGCTACCTGAACTTGACTGATGTCTGCTGGACAAACTTGCCTCATGTGTATTCCCAGGACCACGACCCTATGGTCTGCTATGTCTGGGTGTGGACACCTCAACCACTGTTGGAACAGTGGAAGTAGTGCCACTATGTGGCATGGCCACATCAAGTAACATCAGATGATGTGGCTGACCTACATCCACATGAATGCTGTCCCCTTTACAGCAGATGTTCTATCACAGACACCACTCATTTCACTCTGTCATTCATCTGATCAATTAATCAGCAAATAAGTGGAGGCAGTCATGTCAGCCTGTGTCACATCTACAACCCAACATATTTCTCTGGAGGACCTACTGGAACATGCCTGCACCTTCCTGATGGACCTAAACATACATCAAGTGTCATAGAAAGACACACCTGGATCAGGTGGAGGATGGATAGCAGGCCTCTTCTGAGAGCACCTCTAATAACCCTTCTGCATGGCATTGTGCCCACATTTTGGCTATGGCCAGAGTCAACAGGCACTGAATCTACAGTAACCACACTACCCTGATCGAGTGTCTCACCATCTACCTGCCCAATATCTGAGGGTTCTCTGGAAAGGGTTGACATAGGCCTAATGGCAGTCTCCAATGGAATTGCAGGGGATGGTTGAATGTAAATCTCATTGTCAGATTCAACCTCGGCAGCCCTCGAATGTGCCCCTCTTGGTCCACCATCATCATCAGAGCCTGTTGATAGTCTGACATCACGTGGCTAGAGTCCTACACTTCCACTGAGAGGATCACATGTAATAATAAGCAGCAAACACAGGAAAGAAATTACCATAGTCCAATATATGCTAACAAACTAACATTGGTGCCATTATTACAGACAGTACAACAATGCACACACAGTCCTGACACCCACATCCCACATACCAATAAAATAAATATTTATGTGAACTGCTCATCAATACTGAAATAAAAATGTTTGGCTTACCATGTGTAGATGACTCCACAGTTCCTAGGGATGGTCCTGGAAAAAGTTATGCAAAAGGTAAGGGCACCATCATCACAATTAAGAGTAACATGGGTAAAAATCTTTTGGCCCTTTATATGTTCATTAGCAATACATTTAACTAAAGCTTGGATGACACATCCACCCCAAACTCATGTGTAATGAACAAGAATGTGTTGTTAACTGTATCAATTTATAACTAGTCCCCCCCACAAAAAAAAGGTTAAACATACTTAAGTAATGTTGTCAGTATTTTACTATGCAAAAAATATTTAACAATTCACATAGTTAAGCCTACCTAGAAGCTCCTCTTGGGACTTACTTGTCTTGGATGAAATAAACACACAACGGATATGTAGCAATAAATACAATGCTTCCTATTTGAACCACAAGATCAGGTACCTCATCTGTTTGCCTTCAAGGATACAATCTAAAGAACAAGTTAACAATTTATACCCAGAGTAATCCCCAATTACAAATTAATTAGTTTTCTTAAAGTGTACAGTACTATAAAATAATATTTAAATATTTAAATATAATACCTAATAATAATCTTTAACTCTATTAAAACTTCACATAACAGTAAATGTGCATTGTAAATAACAAAATACAAGCAAAAACAAGATATATGACCCAAATTCAATTATCCTAAATTAACTTCAGGATTCAGCCCTTTGGGATGTAGTGTCCTGTAATTCATAGGATCTTTGGAAGTTACTAGGCTATTGGCCCTGAGGCCCTTACAAGCCTAGCCAAGAATTTAGCCCATGTTCCAACAAGTCAGCACGCCATGCCACTATCCAGCAGGGACATAGGTGGAATCCCAGGGGTGTATTTTCCATTCCCCATCCAGTTATCCAGGTTGTGCTTAAAAAGGTTTAATGAGGTACTCTGCTTTACGTGTAGAGGGAGTCTAGTCCACAAAAGCGGGAGTCTCTGGGACACAAATCTGTCATGCCAACAAGTCCTATTGATGTCACAGACCAGGTTGAGGTCTCATGTGTGGGTTACTCGAGTGGAGCTTAACTTGCAAGTATGCAGCAGTCCCATCAGGGTGGGGTCTGAAATTGCTTTGCATGCTAGACAGAGGATCACCTCTGAGGAGTTTGTAGGAGACCAAGGAGAGGGACAGGGCTTTTAGCCTATCTGTATAGGGTAGATGTTTGAGGCCTTGGATTCGCTGGGTGAGGAATCTCTGTGGTCTCTCCAGCTGCTGCATGTCCTTTGTGAGGTACATGCCAAAAGGGGCACTGGATTCACTAATTGGTCTTATAAGGGAAGAATACAGGGATGTTATAACTACCTTGTCCCTTGATGAGATACCCTTATTAATGAGATGTGCCATGTTGAAAGCTTTCCATACAACAGAAGCAATATGGTGGTCAAAAGTCAGTTTGCTATCTACCTGGGTTCCCAAGTCCCTCACCACTGATTGCATGCTTAGTGCCTTATCAATGTGATAATTTGTGGGGATGTCATTCTCCCCAAAAGGGATGTCTGCCTGTTTTTGGCATTCAGTTTGAGGCCATGTTTCTGGCACCAATCATTTGTTTAGGTGAGGCCCTCTTGAAGGATGTCCACATCACTAGGGGGATTGATGACAACACCCAGCTTGCAGTCATCTGCAAACTTGGTCAGCCATAGCCCACTAGATTTGATCTTCACTTCTGAGAAGTATATCCCAAACAGCAGAGGCCCCAAGGCTGATCCCTGGGGTACATCTCTTGTTATGGGTCTACTACTTGAGGTGACTTCCCCTATTTTGACTAGGTGTGTTCTATCAGTGAGTCAGTTTGCTACCCATCTGGTAACATATGGATTGATGCCTAGTTGAGAGAGTTTATCTATTATACCTGAGTAGGGAATAGTATAGAAGGCCTTGGCCAGGTCAAGGTAGGTGGTGTGCACCATCTTCCCCTCATCTATGGCCTTGGTGACTGTCTCAAAGAAGTCGACCAAATTTAACAGGCATTACCTCCCCTTGACAAAACCAAACTGTGTGGGATCAAGTGTCTGGAGGTTTCCAATGTCCTTGTTAATGAGGTCCATGATAATCCACTCCATGGCCTTGCAGATCAGCCTAGTTTGGCTGATTTATCTATAATTTCCTGGGTCAGTGGACACTCTACCTTTGTGCAAAGGGATGACAGTAGCTGTCCTCCACTCAGGCTGGGACAAAGCCGGTACTCAGGCTTTGTTTGAATAGGGTGCCTAATTGTGCTGCAAGTTCCTGCCTGAGCTCATATAGGATGCAGCCAGGGATGTTGTTGGGTCCCATGGAGGCTGTGTTTTTTGCCTTTGAGAGTGCAGTGATGACTTGCTCCCTAGAGATAAGGGGAGGGGGGCAGGTACTGGGGATGTCCTGTTTTACGATGTTTTTACTGAACCTGTCTGCCAGCAGGTTGGCTATATCTACAGGGTTTGTGTATGTGGTGTCATTGACCACCAGTCCTGAGCAGCTCTGGGTGCTTCCCTTGAGATTGCGGACATATGTGAAGAAAGCCTTATGATTATCTTTGGTAGATGTGACCAGTTTGGACTCGAAGTTTGCTTTGGTGGATTTCAGCCATGCTCTTATTTCCTTGTTCAGGCTAAGGATAGATTGTTTCCAGTTAGACACCCGCTCTTTGTTGGCCCTGGACAGCAATTATTTCCTTTTATTATAGATTTTATTTATTGTAGATGTTCACCAGACAGGTTTACTCTTCCTTAAGGAGGAGGATTTCATCCTGTCTGGTATTCCAGATCCCATGCAGTTATATAAATGCTCATATAGCACTTTGGTGTAAGTTTGGACATATGTACCAGTTTCTGTGGAGGGGAGTGGGCTGTGAATCTGTTTATACCTTCCCTCAGGAGGTTGTAATCAGCTTTGGAGAAGTTTTTTTTTGTTTGACCTTAGCTTGGGGAGTCGGGGGAGATGGTGACTTTGAAAGTGATTGCTTTGTGGTCGGATCTTACCAGGGATGATGACACTGTAGGGATGCTGCCATGGTTACTCATGTTGATTATTACCAAGTCCAAAATATTTTCACGTTTTGTGGGGGTGTCAGCCAACTGGTCTAAGGCATTTGCATTGATGAAATCAAGGAATCTCTAAGCATTTGTGTTTTGGCATGAGTATTTCTTCCAATCTATAGTTGGATAGTTAAACTCACCTAAAGGGTTGAATTTTGATAGATTCAAAGAGGCCCAGATAGGTGGAGTGGGCATCTTGGGTCAGAGTTGGAGGGCTCTAGCTAGCTATGATTTGAATAGGGGTCTTGTCAATTGTTAACTGCACCGAGAGTATTTCCTCTGCATCATACTGTTTGACCAGCCTAGAGGTGTGTATGTTTTTTTTTTTGTTTTGCTGCCCACAGCTTGGGGTCTGAATGAATGATAGGATGAGTAACCTGGTATGGCTGGGGTGCTCCCCACAGTTTTGAACCAGGTTTCTGTGATTGCACAAATGTCAGCTTCTTCCAGGGTTAAGAATGCTTGCAGTGAGTGCAGTTTCATGTTTAGACTCCTAAACAACTAATGCATATATAAAATATTTTTCAAAGTGGCACCTGAGTATATCCAGTATATAACTGAAAAATGCAAAAATACCTTATCAGGTTCAGTAGTCTTCTGTACAGACAAAGTCAAAGGAATAGCAATCTTCTTCTGTGTTATCCACATAAACAAGCGTCTTCACTTTCAGGTCCCTGGTTACATGGTTCCCTTATTATAGTGTAGATTCAGACCTGTGAGCACAGTGAAGGTGCAAATGAAGTATGAATTCATTAGAATTGCTGAATACCAAATTCTTTTTTACATGTAACTGATGTAAACATAGTGCAGGCACTCCCTCATTGTTAGTTGCAAATGTATTGCAACTATGAATGATTACTGTCACAGAGAAGGAAAACACCACAACAATTCAGACTCCCTTATCTCCAGTGGGTGTGTCAGCCAGGTTATACTTACAAATTGCAGAAGTAGTTCTATCAAAGTTTTAAATGTAAGTAAGCAGCACATATTTCATATTTTCTGTTCAGTAACCCCCAACCTCCTCTGCATTTGTTGAAAACTGTATTTTATTGTAATTTAAAATTCTCACAAATTTTAAGGACAATAATACAAAATGCCTTACAGACTGAATGTTTCAGATTACTGCTCAGATAAGAGAAGAATGAGCAACATACACAGAAAGATCTACATTTCTCCAAGCAGTAGTCATACATGGTTGTGTGATCACTCATTACACTACATCTGTAATTAATACATGTAGAAACAACTTAGAAGTGTACAAATGTCATATGTTTTGTTAGTACTGTGGATGGTGTTATACTTGCTTCTCTGCACAATACTTTTCATTCTCTGCTGCAAAGCAGTTTCTGTGGGAAAATGGAATACAACATCCTTACTGTGTTTTGATGGTTCATTGGTGTGAGTGTCCATATCCAGACTTATGTAAAAATCTTTCATGTGTACTAACATATTTTTGTAGTGTTGTTTATCTTATGGGTTTCTTTTCTTTTCTCATTTTCTTTATGACAGTATTTGCGCAGTGTACAGCTTTGGATAAACCCAATAATTGTCATGTAAAGCACTTCTTTGATAACCAATACATCAACTACACCTGTGCATCACTTGTGTGTAGCACATCTGCAAAATACATTGATTCACACAGCTTATTCTATCTGCAGATCAATGTTCAAATCTCACCTTTGTCTTTTAAGGATGAAACCTAATAGTTTAGCTTTCATGTCTTTTTTTGCGTTATGCTTATCATTGTGCAAATTTAACTAATGACCCACACAGAAAGCAGACAGAACACCTGCATACAGGATACAGACATTTTTCATTTCAAAAAAGAATACATTGTTGCATTTTTTTCTTTCCATCATTCAACATCGCTAAGTGACATTGCACTGTATTTAGCAGCATTCCCCAACACCTGGAGAGAGGAAGTAGACAGTCAACAATTTCAAAATGGATGAATTTTATCAATTTTGTGGGGCACCTCACAAATACACTAAGTGGCACTGCAGACACAGAAGTTAGCAATGAACAGAGAAATATCCAACTGTTATTTAACAATTCATGTGTCAGCAGGTGTAAGTGTAGGGCTGCAATACAGATGGTCCTGAGTTCTAATACAGGAAATTCCAAATATTTTTACTGTTTCTTCATTTCACTTTATATTAAATGTCACATAAAAAGTTAAACATAATTATAAATAATAACAATATATACGAATAGCAGTGGAGCTCATATGAATTATATGTATGATTGATGGCATACAGACTACCGTTTCTGTAATTATAATTGTGCTATCTGACCTTGGATGGCCTTCAAACTTCAGTAAGACTTATCACACACGAATGTATAAACCAGGACCTTGTCAGGTCATACACATAAATGGTTAACCCCTCAGTATTTCACGTGTATTTCTATATAATCCATAACTATATCTGAAAAGTAATTCTTCTGTGGCAAAGATGTAAAATCACTGCTGTGGAAGAGAATGTTTTGTCTTTTATGCATTGGTTTGAATCCCACATTGTAAAAATCAGTTTTGTTACTGTATAAAGCCAAAGCAAAAATATGTCAGGTCATGAAATTATGCCCCTGGTACATTTCTGCAAAGTGAAATCAACACTAAACAAACTGAAACTAAACTCAAATTAAAAGCAGAAACGAACCAGCAAAAGCAAATGATGCACGGACTATTTATTTCACATAAGCGCTTTCGGTCGAGGTGATACCCCAACCTTCTTCAGACATACACAATTTTCACAAGAAAGATGCTTTCATTAAATATGTGTCTCAATTAAATAATGTTACTCAATTTAACCAATAATTAGATCATTAATTCTAATTTCATTAGCAAGACCTAATAGCAATACCAATTCAAATTTAAGAAAGCAACAACATTTCCCAAGAAAAACCAACCCCCCACATATTACAAATATAAAAATAAAAAGTTAATATATTGGTTAATTAGATATTTGCAATATATACTTTAAGCATAAAAATTTATAAAAATGTATGCAATAATCAAATGTTATTAGCCCACCTTTTAAAACAAATATAAAACATTATATAAAACATTTTCAATATAAACAGATTTTTTGAGGGTTACTTTACCACAGCCATATCTAGTTAAATGATTTACATGCATACTAGTGCTGAGGAATTAAATTGATTAAAAGCTAACCATATAAAGCCAGGCCAACTAGCACAAGAACTGTCATTAGAATTGGCATATACACTAGTTTTTCTTCACTAATTTTTGGATTTATTGCGAATGGAATGTTAAGTTATACCTCATTTTTTGGAAAATGCAAACTAGTAAACCATCCTACAAAAAATGTCTATAGTTTTTTCAATTTATTTTTATTTTTATTTACAAGTACTCTATATACAGATGACCCAAATATGAATATTGTCATCTTTTTAATGCTTTAATTTTCAATATGCTTTTTATTGATGCATATTCATTTAATCCTGGAGGGATATAAGCTGCAGTTCTAATTTGCCATAATAACTCTTGCTCCTCCAACCAAAGTTGCCATGGACCACCTCTGGTACTTATATTAATTTGTTGGATGACAGAAAAAAGAAAAAAGTGCTCAGGTTCATCACGTAAATGTCTAGTAAGAGCATTATTTAAATAATTTCTACTAATAGCATAACAATGCTCGTATATTCTTTTCTTCAATGACCTTTCTGTCTTGCCTATGTAGAATGCGCTACATTTCACGCACTGTGCTACATAAATTACTCTCTTGCTATCACAATTAAACTTGCCATTAATGCTATAGGTTTGCCCTTTTATACTTATTTTGTTACCTGGCATAATGTGCATGCATTGAGAGCACATACCACATTTCGACATGCCAAAATTAGTTGTCATTTTGGCACTAGACTTATCTACTAAGTTCTTTAAATTCACTCCTCTCCTATATACAAATTTAGGTTCAGTACCTATTGCTTTTACTAACTCTGTATCTTCCAAAAAGATGTTCCAATTTTTATTTATAATTCCCCTAATGTGTTTGAAATCAATACAATAGGTGAAGATAAAGTTGATGTTGAAATCAGAAGATTGGCTAGATAGTGGTCCTGTTAAATTTGACATTGTCCCTCCTCCTAAAAGTGGGCGAAAATGACCAATGTCTCTTTTAATGGTTACTTCCTCTCTGATTTCCTCAATTAAAGAGTTTGGGTAACCTCTCATGGAGAACTTGGTTCTTAAATTATCACATTCAACAACAAAATCTTGTTTGTCTGATACCATCCTTGCAGCCCTCACAAATTGTCCCTTTACTACACTTTTCTTCTGATGAAACGGATGGCAGCTTGAAAAGTGTAGCAGGGAATTAGAATGCGTGGGCTTCCTGTAAATTTCAGATTTGTACTTGTTGTTGACCATGTCTTTACTCAATTTGACATCCAAAAAACACATGTCATGCTCTCCAACTGAATAAGTGAATTGTAAAAAACTTGTCATATTTGAAAGGATATCAATGAATTCGGGAATTACATCAACCGGCCCTTTCCAAAAGAAACACATGTCATCTTGGTACCTATTGTACCAAGTGACATATTGTTGGAAACAATTATTTTGAAATAAATATTGGTGTTCCCAGTGCGCTAAAACAGAGTTTGCGAAACTACAACCACAAGGGGACCCCATTGCGGTACCAGTCTTTTGTAGGTAAAATTTCCCTTTAAAAGTCAAAAAATTATTAAACAGAACCAATTCCAATAGGACTTCTACAAGGTTCATATCATCATTAGAGGCCTTTTTCCTCAACATAAATTCCCTTGTCCACTCAATACCTAAATTTTGAGGTATGACTGTGTACAAATCTTTGATATCAACTACTAAAAATACACAGTCTCTATCAAAGGCCATTTTGTCAATGCCTTGTAAGAAGCTCCAGGAATCTTTGCAGATTTGGGGTTCTGTTTTTAGCAAGGGTTTAAGAATTCCATCCACTAGTTTTGCACACGAGTATGTAATAGACCCCCGTCTGTCTACAATTGGTCTAAATGGGGGGTTTTTTAGGTCCTTGTGGATTTTTGGTGTGCCAAACAATGTCAGAATTTTTGGAGCTGGCATATTTAAATAGTGTAACCTATCACTATCTACCGTCCCTTCAATAAAGAGGTCATCTAATATGCCTTTAATTTTCTTATAAGCCATGTGTATTTCATCTAGGCTAGATTGTACATAAGTATCGGAGTCTAAGTGTTCAAGCATTTTCCTGTCATACAAGTACTCATCCATAAATACTAAACCCCCTCCTTTGTCCGGAGACATTACTCTTATGTTACATTCATTAAGCAAGGCAATAAAAGCTAATTCATCTCGAGAGATGTTAGTTCTCATATTGTGAGAATTGCCTCTTTTTGCTGCCATTGATCTTAAGTCATTTTCACATATTTTCTCAAATATGTTTAAAGAGGGATGTAATGGGGGGTTAAAAACACTTGAGACTCTATAAGTGTTAAGAAGGGACGGTGTGTTGCCTAATTTAAATGCCAGATTTAATTTGCGGACATATAATTTCAGATCTACAATAGTATTAACTAAATTACATTTACTATCAGGAACAAAAGTAAGTCCTCTAGAGAAAAAATCAATAAGCTTCTGTTCAACTGTTAATACAGTATAATTGTAGATCTTGAAATCTCCTTGCTGGCTGTTTAACACAACGGGACCAATGTCTTCTATGTTAGTTATCTCCTCCGTTGGTTCCTCTTTGGTCTCCTCTGCGATCTCCCCCTCCGGTTGGATGTAGAATTGTTGTTGTTCCTGCTCGTACCTGGGTTCGGGGCTTCCACTGGCATGTGAAAACCCTGATTGTTTGCATTTCCATTGTTGGCATGTTGAACTTGGTTATGATTTCCCCCATTAGTATTAGTATTATGGTGGGTTTGATTCCTGATGCGTTCACTCCTTCTAACTTGTGGTATTTCAAAATTGTCATCCTCGTCTTGAAAGTTAACCTGAGAACCAGAGTCCACACCCTGATTATCATTTAAGTTAGACGCATGTGTTTGCCCCAAAGGGGGAGGGGGGTACGCCCTATTGTTATTATAGTCTTTAATGTCTCTGTCGATTTTCCTTTTCTTGTTAGCAACTAATTTATTAATAGTTGCATCAATGCTAGCCAAGATTCTTGCATAGTCATATTTGTATCTTAAAAACTCAGAATGCCCATGTAAAAAAGCTTCCAATGGTATTATGTCATCTTGCAATGTATTTAATTCCTGTCTGCAAAGTGAAATCACTTAGCAGTTCCAACAGCAGACAACACTCAAACTATTGCCAACTGTTATATTAACCTTCCCATTAAAAAAAAATACTTTCCTCTCTGTTTGGCACTGTTGTTCTTCACTTAACATCACTCAAACATGGTTGGCAATGTTATTGGGGTTTGTGCACTAGCAGTAAATGTGATAACAGTAATTGGTGAGAAATCATTCTTAGCTATTGCTGTTCTCGCTGCTTGGACATGTTTGGCGGTAGAAGGGAAGGTGCCCAATTTAGGGTGCAGAGGTCGGGTGTTGAGAAGTGCAGAAACATTACTGGACTACTTGTAAATCTTCACAGCTGAACGTTTTTGCAGGGGGACTATACCAACTACCATTACCAGTCTGAGGCTTGGAATACTCTGGCCAAGACTGTCTCTAGTGTGACTGACATGCCATGCACTGGAGGACAGGTTAGGCATTACTTAATGACCTAAAAAATAGATGAAGAATACACTCAACCAGTGAATGGATGAGTTCAGAACTAACAAACTCTCACAGTTGTGTGAGTATAGTAATAAAGAGAATTTCTAGTAGATAGAAAGCTACATATAGGCAAGAGTGGTATCCATAATGCTCTTATCTTGATCTCTTCTGTTTATTCTACAACCAATGCCGAGATAGCTGTGAATGGAGAAGCCCATGCTGAGTGTCTAGAGAGACTGAGGAAAGCAAGGGGTATGTATGCAGCACAAGAGAAGTATTATTGGTAGCTTTTAAATTAAAATGTCTTTTCTATACAGTTGTAGCCAAGTAAGCATGCATATCCTTACTCCAAAAGCAAGGATGTATGCTTCAGTCTGTAGAAGAAACCAATTGGAGGAGTCACGTGTAAGACTGTAGTCAGACATTGTGGGTTAAAATACCACAAGTAACAAGTATAAAATAGTACAATCCTTTAAAAAAATTACATAAATTAATTTGTACATAAGTGGCATAAATTCCCTGCTGCTAACTTAATTCTGTATAATTGGACCAAACATATGTGCAATATCTGCACACTGCAAGGATTGCTTTGAGCAATCCTTAATTATAGTTTCTAGTTGTTAAGAAGTATAGTTAAATGTAAAAGTTCATATAAAACACTTTTATTATTGTGATAATACATTGTATGTCACATATGATGGCATTCATTTTTCTTTTTTTTCTCTTACTTCAACCCTTATCTCTTTTATTTTTTTCTGTGTGTCATCAAAATGATTCCATGTCATCCATCTCTGACAAATCACAAAATGCTTTACAACACAGCGAGGTAGGCCAACCCTGCCCCCACTCCACTGGCTCTGGCTCCAATGACCAGCATGTCTGGGACCCAACCTGGCAGTAATGCCTCTGCTGTGCCTGCACTACCTGTGCCTTCATGCAGCATTACCCTAGCAGCTGGTGCTATGGTCCCTCCAGAAGTATGGGCAGAAGTGTGGATTTTAATCACTTGCCAGGAGATGCCAGGGTTGCTGCGTATGGTCATGCACAGCACCATTGCAAGCCTACACTGGATGGAGAGACTGCTTTCTCTCATGGTCCATAGAAGGAGATGTCAAGCATTCCAACAGCCAGTGGAGTAAGGGGACAGTGATGACAGTCCTGCAGATGAGAACTAGATTCTCACAATCCCCATGTTTTACAGGGAAAGGCTTTTGTTGTGCCGTCCCTAATTACAGTCATGGTGTCCCCCAACCTTTTGTGTCCCTCACCATCCCTGTATCTTGTCTTGTTTATCCTATTTATTTGCATCTGCTTTCTTAACACCCCTACTTCCCTGACCCTGAAATACCTACGTACCTTCCCCAACATTTCTCTCTTACTGAACTTAAAAAAATGGGCACCTGTCCCAGAAAATAAAATATTCTCCCATGCATAGCTATCCAACTTCACACACTTGTCTTTTTGACACACTTGATCTGGTCCAATTGGCCATACAACATGATTGCATTATTGCCACCTGCCTTTATTGATGTGGCAGTCATAATTCAGCTATTTGGTGCATATTTTCATTTTGCACTGCTGAAGAAGTGGATAGCTATAGTTCTTCCCTACCCCCTCCTACACTTTCCTATATTGCTTTCCATTTGTTCTTCTCCTGCTTGCCTCCCCATTTCACCACTTTCCTATCTACCCCATTTAACACCTTTAAGCTCATCAAAAAATACAATCACACACAGCACACACAACTAAAAAATAAAGCAATGGAGCCTGTTAGTTTCTGGCATCTGTGTTTGCACAGAGTTTGGCATCATACATCAATGCCAAGCAACAATGAACTGCTCTTCCTTGGTGTGGTTACCTCTGCACAATGCTGCTTAAACATGCTGCGCACAGGTAACACACAATGAATGTAGAATAAAGAATTATTTATTTGCATTATAAATACATATTTAAAACTATTAGATACACCTTGATTTGAACACTATATCATTTGGGCTCCAAAAGAAATCTGTGAATACATTTACACCTGCTGCTGCCGGGTTAACTAAGCAGTATGTGTCTTTCATTCACTCAGTATTCAGAACTCTCAGAATCTTATTAATGAGGCTCATGTTTGCTTTCCAGTTAACTATGCACAAACAAGAAAAACAGTATAAATATGCATCCTGCATGCAGTTACACTTTGCCATTAATGGCACAACTCAGCTGCTCGATGGTGCACTATGGAAAGTGCACAATAGCATGTATTACTTATGTTTACTGTAGATGTAGTCTTCATCCCATGAAAGTACATGTAAAAACACAAAGGGAAGGCACTTTTTAAGTAAGCAACACATACTTACACTGCAGCTATCTGTTACCTCCACCCATGCACTGTAAACTTGGTCTCTCGGTATCACAAATATATCAACTGCACTAAAGAAAAAAAATAACAAATGCTTTTTGTTATATATTATGCACATAAGATAACAAATGCTTTCTTATATATTATGCACATAAGAGTTTCCAATAGGTGTAGTAATGTGGACAGCGTCTGCATATGGTTTTTAACGCTGTCACTTAAAATATACCTGCAAGTTGGAAACACAACAGCAAATACTACACATTGTGAAACACAACAGCAAATACTACACATTGTACACTCATCAATCTGGTAACATGCAGAAGTTTAAGATCTTGACACTTCAAACAGGCATTGCAACATCTGCTCTCAAACATGCAATGATGATGTCATCCACTATAAATTGTCCTGCAGACTTGCAAAAGTAAGACTTGTGCCATAACACTTTCAGAAAGTACTGAGTTCTGTAGTCCGTGTACTTAGGTAGGGGTTCTATTTTCACAGTAGTCAACTGGAGTGTGTGTGTGTGTGTGTGTGTGTGTGTGTGTGTGTGTGTGTGTGTGTGTGTGTGTGTGTGTGTGTGTGTGTGTGTGTGTGTGTGTGTGTGTGTGTGTCTGCATCTGTCTAGTCAGAAGAGCAGAATTGTGTATTCTGCAGTCACCACTACAATCCCATAGAGTACCAATATTTTCACAGTTGGACATGTTTACACATCCATTTCATGCAGACCTCCCAACATCTTCTTTTAAACATGCAACAATGACATCATCCACTATAAATTGTCCTGCAACCTTGTAAAAATCAGAGTTATGCCATGCACTTGCGTTAAGTACTGAGTTCTCTAGTCTGTGCACTTAGGTATTGGTTCTTTTCTCACAGCAGTCAACTGGTGTGTGTGTGTGTGTGTGTGTGTGTGTGTGTGTGTGTGTGTGTGTGTGTGTGTGTGTGTGTGTGTGTGTGTGTGTGTGTAGTCAGAACAGCATAATTGTGCATCCTGCAGTCTCCACTACAATCCAATGGAGTACCACTATTTTCACAGTTGGACATGCCTACACATCCATTTCATGCAGGCCTCCCGAAATGTTATCTTAAACATGCAATGATGATGTCATCTTCTTTAAATTGTCCTGAGTGTGTGTGTGTGTGTGCGTGTGTGTGTGTGTGTGTGTGTGTTTTTTTTTTACACTTGCTTGTTGTTAGAGAGAGAATTTTACGCCAGGATGTGAGACACTGCTATTACCATCTTCTCCTCAGCAGACACTGCTGATGTCATCACTTACAAGCTGTTGTCTGATACTCTCCAGGTCAGACTTTTGCTGTGTTATTAGTATGATACAGTCAGTATCAACACACACCAATGATTGCTTCCACAGCCATGAAGACACATGGAATGAAACAAAAACATGGGGGTATTTCTTATGTTATGAAAATAAACACATCCCTATGAGTAGACCAACTGGTATGTGACCAGTGTACTGACGTAGATGGTATGTGGAACATCCACCAGCATGTGCCTACAGTGATGACTACTCCCTTATATGTAACACAATGCCTGAGTATGTGCAGTACATCCAGTCAAAGACCATAATCCTTACATAGTTCAGAGCCTTCATTACACCAAATAACTGAGTACAATACACCCTTCTTCATGTACCTCCCTTCACATCTTCCAGGGATGCTTAACTCAAGTGTACCACCCTTTGCCACACTGAGCTCTCACACATCATATTTGCCATACATAGGTATTCTTTTTGTTGCATAAACATTACTGACTGATGGTGCAGAGACCCATCAAGGTAATATAACATATTAATGTGTGATACCTGTTCTGGTGATGCACTGTATATACATAGCTGATTTGCAACATTGATGATATGGGTTACATTCATGACAATGTGGATTGTGCCATATATATGCCATGCAAACCTGTCAACTAGACTGGATTGATTATAATGTTAAATACAGGTATAGCAGTGTCCCTCCTAACACCACCAGCAGATGTTACAGTGTCAGGATGGTGTGCTTGATTACCCTCATAAATTGCTGACATGTCACAATAGTTGTATAAGTGTATTCATGGAGAACCATCTGTGATCACTCACAATCACATATGTTATGTAATAGACATGGGATTACTGGTGGCATTTTTTTCTGATACTGTCCATGATTGTGCATGCTTCTGTTTAATGTTGTCCATGAGTCTGTAACTATTGGTCCCACTTTGTGTAGACCTATGCTGACATTACAGTCATATTCAGACAACTCGTTTTGCACAGCTTTACAATATGCACCTAACCCCTATTGTATATAACATCCCTAAAAGATGTCCTCAACATTGTTTATGTCAGGATGCTTATATCACAAATACATCCTTCTCCATTGTCATGTCACCTTGTGTGACAGTCAAATAATATACAGTTCCACTGTTCAGTTAGTACTGTATCATGTCCTTACATGATTACTCTTCCTGCTACAACTGTCTTAACTTATATGTCCTGATCTACTGTACATTAAGATCTTTCACCTCTCCTATTTTCCTGTGTTCATTCCTACAATTCATCTGTCTGACCCTGTTCTACACACACTCACACACACACGCACACACACACACACACACACACATACACACACACACACACACACACACACACACACACACACACACACACACACACACACACACACACACACAAACTTTCCCTGACTATTTATTTTACATGGCAGTCCATGTACCTTTACAGATCATTTAAAAACTTTTGTACAGAATGCCTGAAATAGGACTTTGCAATACTCTGCATTGCATACACTGTTTTGGAAAGTGTTTGGACCATATACGTTGCTATATTATTAACCTTAGAAAATATAGTGACATGCTGTGCAATCCTGCAGACTCAGGTTGCCTGAAGGTAAACAGGTCTACATGTCTGCTGCTATCCATGTTACTTTACATGGTTTCCTGGTGGGCAGCACTGCTGCTAGCCACGAAACTATGCTTTTTACATTTAAAAGTGGTGTGCAGCATGAATATGTAATTAACACTGCTGCTCACTGTGGAAACATGTAAACTCCATGCAGGCTTCACACAAAGCCTACAGGGAGTTTATTGAATCCCTAGGTATATGTTTTAAGATATTGAATATTTCAATATTGCGAAATTATGAGAAGCTATAACTTTTTACTACTGCTCTTTCTGATGGGATTTGATTTTTACCTATTTTAGTAGTTCTGTTCATTTTTCCATTAAGTAATGAATGCTGTGGGCTAGATATTACATATCTAATCCCACCCATGCACACAGCTTTTGAATTCCTGATTTCAGCATGGCAGAAAACATCAGATGTAGCAAATATCTTTCTGTCTTATGATACAGAATTCAATGCATTAATAATTAATCACACTTGTAGATCATGTTACTGTCAGTGTGATTGCAAGTGAACTTTGAAATAATCTCTGTAGATGAGATACATGACTTCTTCATATTGTAACAAATCAGTTTCTACTCTGCTTCATGGATGACCTGATAATGGGTATGCTAGCATCTTCTCGCTTTGGGTTGTTGCTATGATACACATTATAAATGGTTCACATTTGCAGTATTTTTTCTACTTCAACTGATATTTCTGCTCAGAATTTCATATCTCTTGTCCTTTCTTTTTATTTCACTGTTCCCAGATGTGATTTGTGTATTCTCACAAGCATTTGTCTTATCAAGTATATGAGAAATATTATTCTGTCAGTTTTTAACATATCTTATTTTTGCCTTGGACATATCTTATTTTTCCTTGAAACAAAGTAAAACTATGAATGGAATTCATAGTCCTGGGGTTCACAAATGTATAGCAGTTGTCTGTGAAGAATGACATTATGTCTATACACAGATACAATCAGCACAGCTTATTCTCACTGATTAAGGAAATGACAAGGTATTTTGATAAACACACCTATTTATGGTGAAAGAGTAAACTAGATGAAGCCAATTGTTAAGACTATGCAAAGCACTTTGTGAAAGCCTTATGCTTTGTATGACTTTGAATAAATTCATATATTGCAAACACAGCTATGCATAGCCATGTTTGTAATTTTTAAGTCAAACAGCTTTTATTATTAATATTTTTTTTTAAATAAAGAGATTTAAAATGTTTTCTATAGGGCTATCTCTATTTGGGCACCCTGATGGTCTCCCTAAAAGAATGTAATGGGTGAGATAGGAAAGACTGAAGAAGGGAAGTCATAAAGAGGGGAACACATCAAGAACTCTGCTGAGTTCTGAATAAGAGATCTGAATTTAAAAGTGCCATTTGACTGAATTGATTTTTGGATTTTCTACATTTAAGGTTTGGATATTTCCATTACTTTTTTTGTATTATTTTACAGTTTGTTGTATTTTAAACTTTGTTTTACTACAAAGATTTTTTTCCTTGAAGTCTTAAATTTGTTGGCAAGGTTCTGTTAAGAAATATTCCTTTTCCACTCATTGATTGAATATGACTTACATGTAACTAATTAGTGGAAAGAGGTGAAAAACAGTCTTCTTATTTAAGGTATTCACCTACATTCCTCTTTAGCTACAAGAACTTTGAGTTTAAAACTTCTTCCACTGCATTGATTTTTTAATTTTCTATATTAAAGGTTTAAATATTTTCACTACTTTTTAATTTTAATATTATTGCATTTACAGTTTGTTATATTTTTAACTGTTGAACGTGCAGATATATCATATTTATGTGTTATTTTAATACAAACTATGAACCTTGTGGACATATTTCACTTATGTATCATCTGAATATAAGACATTTATTACTTCTGTGTATCCATGATTGAAATCTTTTCACTGTTGTTTTATTGCTAGTTTAATTCAATGTAATAGTACTGATTGATTTTTTTGTTATCTGTATTAATATTTTTCTTTGTATTTAATTTTGTGGAGCTTTTCTTCCCAGGCCTCGACTAAAAATGGGCTCATTTAGACCCAGTGGACTTCCCCCGGTAAACAAATGCAATAAATAAATAAATAAATTGTTTTGCTGCAATTTTTTTCTTAAAGTCGTCAATTTTGTTGGCTAGGGTCAGTTAAGAAGAAGCATTCCTTTTTCATTCATTCATTCACTGGATAGGAATTAGATCTAGCTAATTAGTGAGAGAAGCTGAGAAACAGTTTTCTTATTTAAGGTATTCACCTACATTCCTCTTCAGCTGCAGAAGCTCTGAATTTAAAAACTATAGTTTCACTGCATTCATTTTTGGATTATTTTCACCCACCCTCACAATTCTTATGTTTTTAAACTTGGTGCCTTTTTAGTTGCCCACCCATACTGAAAATAAGAGTTTATGAGCCCCTTCCAATGCTATTTTTACTGGACATTGATAGCTCAAACTGATAAGGCACTCCCATTAGACTCTTAAAGCTAAAGTTAGCCTCTGTTTTATATAATCCCATTTCAACTAGTGCACACTACAATATTCAGAGTATTAACCTGAATTGTGTGTTGCTCTTTTTTTACATTCTTGTTTTAAACAAAAGTCAACAGATTTCAGTTTTAATTTGATCTTGTACTTTAGTTTTATAGTATCCCTCATAGTAGTGGGAGTATTGTGAGTTGCTGCTAGATATGAAACTCATTTATTTCATTTATACTGCTTTTTACCGTTTGTATTTTACTTGGTCTGTGTGCCTTTGTCTTGTAGTATAACTCATAATAGTTAAATAATTGTGAATTGTTGCAGGATATGAGCCTCATTTATTATATTTCTACTGTTTTTTTCTGATTACATTTTACTTGGTGTGAGACTTTAATCTTGCAGTATCACTAACAATAGTGAGACAATTTTAAATTGCTACAAGACCAGATCCCCGTTTATTGTATTTCTACTGCATTATTTTTATGCTTGCATGTTTCTTAGTCTGAAGATCTTAATCTAGTTTTGTAGTATCACCCAGAATAGTGAGATCATTGTGAATTGCTGCAGGGTTTGAGTGTCATTTATTACATTTCTATTACATTTTTTTTCTGTTTGCATTTTACTTAGTCTGGTAAGCTTAGTTTTGTATTATCACTCACAACAGTGAGAGAATTGTGAATTGCTACAGGATCTGAGCCTTATATATATATATATATATATATATATATATATATATATATATATATGCATACGCTGCATTTTTCTGTTTACTAATTGGATTGCTTTCTAACTCATCTCATGTAACCTGTGTTGAGCCATGCAGCAGTGGTTTGCAGTGCCCTGTATAGAAGCAGGCACATAGAGTTGTAATTTTTCATATAAAATTCCTCTGTTATTTTCTCAGATATCTAGATGAATGTAGAACAGCTAGTTTACCCACTGAGAAGCATTACCCCAATAGTGCTGCTTTAGATCAATTCTAGACTTCTCTTCCTAGCCAAACAACTTCAAACCCAATTGCACCAGCCCTCATAGATCACAAAAAAGAGGATCCACAGCCATGGATGTGGAGTTTCTTATTGTCTCTGTAGCCAGCCTGGTGGACATAGGTATTTTGAGACAATGTAGCAACTGTCTCATGTTTACTGACAACCACCTTATTCTTAAGCAGACTGACACAGTATGTGAAAGATGTAATTATACTATTTCTTTGGCGGCAAAGCTGTCACATACAGACACTGATTTCTCCAAACAAGTTGCCAGCAACACACACACACACACACAGACACACACACACACTACACCTACTATGATTCAGACACACAGACTCACATATGGGAAGGCTTTTAAATGCAATCCACCTAAATCTCAAAGGCCCTCAGTAACCCACCAAGCATTCTTCAAAGAAAGCACTCCCCAGGATACATACACTACATCTCACTATTTCTCAACCTCTAAGGTTTAAGGCATACTGCCACACAGCCCTATATACTGGTCATTGGAGACTCACCAGGCTGAGCAAAGAGACCGTCATGGTTAGTTGCCTGTCAGGGACAAGGATCTGCTAGATCACACATGCACTCAGGACAATGAACCAGAAGTGCCAGTATGACTCTGGTATAGTCCATGTGGGTGTTAATGGCTTGAGATGTACCTCTCTGGAGTATATCAAGAGAGACATAATAGAGCCTTCAGATTATGTGTCCAAGGAAATTATGTACCAGCATTGACCAGCATTTTACCTTCTCTGAGGATGATACCACGATATAAACAGAAGTTAGTTGACTTTAACAACTGGCTTAGTTACTGGTGTCATTCTAAGGGTGTCCAATATGAGTCAGCTTAGGAGGGCATGATCATCAGATCATGCTGCTTTGCCAGAGATGGTCTGTCCCCATCCCCACTAGAATTTTGAATATTGGCCAAAACATTATCCACCTCTGTAGTGCCTTTTTTAGGCAATGACAGTCTGATAAACCTTCCGTCACAGTAAATTATATGTAAGATAAACTAAAGGTGTTACTGATCAATCATAGGAGTGTCAAGAAGAAGCTCCACTACCTGGAAGTGCTCCTCACCCTGGACAATGCTGACATTTGGGCAGTTACTGTGATATGACTTAAATCTGCAGAAAGCACCTTGATGGTACAAGGATATAATGCTTTCCACTGCATTATTATTATTTCTACTGCATTATTTTTCTGCTTGCATGTTTCTTAGTCTGAAGATCTTAATCTAGTTTTGTAGTATCACCCAGAATAGTGAGATCATTGTGAATTGCTGCAGGGTTTGAGTGTCATTTATTACATTTCTATTACATTTTTTTTCTGTTTGCATTTTACTTAGTCTGGTAAGCTTAGTTTTGTATTATCACTCACAACAGTGAGAGAATTGTGAATTGCTACAGGATCTGAGCCTTATATATATATATATATATATATATATATATATATATATATATATATATATATATGCATACGCTGCATTTTTCTGTTTACTAATTGGATTGCTTTCTAACTCATCTCATGTAACCTGTGTTGAGCCATGCAGCAGTGGTTTGCAGTGCCCTGTATAGAAGCAGGCACATAGAGTTGTAATTTTTCATATAAAATTCCTCTGTTATTTTCTCAGATATCTAGATGAATGTAGAACAGCTAGTTTGCCCACTGAGAAGCATTACCCCAATAGTGCTGCTTTAGATCAATTCTAGACTTCTCTTCCTAGCCAAACAACTTCAAACCCAATTGCACCAGCCCTCATAGATCACAAAAAAGAGGATCCACAGCCATGGATGTGGAGTTTCTTATTGTCTCTGTAGCCAGCCTGGTGGACATAGGTATTTTGAGACAATGTAGCAACTGTCTCATGTTTACTGACAACCACCTTATTCTTAAGCAGACTGACACAGTATGTGAAAGATGTAATTATACTATTTCTTTGGCGGCAAAGCTGTCACATACAGACACTGATTTCTCCAAACAAGTTGCCAGCAGCGCACACACACACACACACACACACACACACACACACTACACCTACTATGATTCAGACACACAGACTCACATATGGGAAGGCTTTTAAATGCAATCCACCTAAATCTCAAAGGCCCTCAGTAACCCACCAAGCATTCTTCAAAGAAAGCTCTCCCCAGGATACATACACTACATCTCACTATTTCTCAACCTCTAAGGTTTAAGGCATACTGCCACACAGCCCTATATACTGGTCATTGGAGACTCACCAGGCTGAGCAAAGAGACCGTCATGGTTAGTTGCCTGTCAGGGACAAGGATCTGCTAGATCACACATGCACTCAGGACAATGAACCAGAAGTGCCAGTATGACTCTGGTATAGTCCATGTGGGTGTTAATGGCTTGAGATGTACCTCTCTGGAGTATATCAAGAGAGACATAATAGAGCCTTCAGATTATGTGTCCAAGGAAATTATGTACCAGCATTGACCAGCATTTTACCTTCTCTGAGGATGATACCACGATATAAACAGAAGTTAGTTGACTTTAACAACTGGCTTAGTTACTGGTGTCATTCTAAGGGTGTCCAATATGAGTCAGCTTAGGAGGGCATGATCATCAGATCATGCTGCTTTGCCAGAGATGGTCTGTCCCCATCCCCACTAGAATTTTGAATATTGGCCAAAACATTATCCACCTCTGTAGTGCCTTTTTTAGGCAATGACAGTCTGATAAACCTTCCGTCACAGTAAATTATATGTAAGATAAACTAAAGGTGTTACTGATCAATCATAGGAGTGTCAAGAAGAAGCTCCACTACCTGGAAGTGCTCCTCACCCTGGACAATGCTGACATTTGGGCAGTTACTGTGATATGACTTAAATCTGCAGAAAGCACCTTGATGGTACAAGGATATAATGCTTTCCACACATTAAGACCTGCTACCACACAAGAAGGGATAAGAGGTGGAGGTGTATCAGTCTACACAAAAAGTAAGCCATCTTAAGGATCGTCAAACAATATGACATGCTTGAGCTACTCCATGTCCAATTAACCTTAGTTAAAGTCCAGTACCATATCCTTGCTAGTGTAGGTCAAATCTATTACCCAGGATAATCATACCACATACTCGAATGTACTGGAGTCATTCACAGTGCAACCCAACACCATATTCATGGGTGATTTCAACTATTTCAATATAAATTGGGATACATACACAACCACTGACATGCAGGGTCAACGTTTCCTGGATTTTGTCAATGCAAACACCCTGGAATGGTCTACTTTACATGGTCCACTTTTCACAAAGTCGACTTTCATATGGCCGAGACCATATGATCGATTTTCGGAAAGCCGACCATGTAAAATAAACACAAAAAACACAACAAACACTTACCTTAAAACTGTTAGCAGGTGGGGGGCAAGATCCCCTGCACCCCCGTGGGGGGATCTGCCCCCCCACACCCCTCATAACTTAAATGTACCAACTCCGAGATCGCACTACAGTGTGGAAGACAGAAATTTTCCCATTCGCACTGTACGGAGATAGTGGTTCCCCCATGGTCGGCTTTTCAAAAGTCGATCATATGGTCTCGGCCATATGAATTTTGACTTTGTGAAAAGTCGATCATGTGAAGGGGACCCCCTGAAACAGCTAATCTGCACACCTAATAGTGGTGCAAGTATCCTGGATCTGGTACTCAGAAGTATACATTGCCCCCCACCTTGTGTAATGTTCTCACTGATAAGATTAGATCACAGAGGGCTCACCATAAAATAAATATAAATGCTGAACTACCAGCAAACTCCAAAACCTTTAAAAACTTCCAAGGCTAACTATCTCATATTACGTGATGGAATATCTAAATTTCAAGCTCCCCCAAAACTCAGAGAACATGGTGGCCTATTTGGAAGTGTTTACAGAAACCTTGTACAAGCATGTATATAACTGCTTATAAACAACAGTACCAAATCAAAAAAAACTTTGGACAAACTTCAAAAACAATCCCCCTTGGTCGACTCACATTATAAGTAAGGTGTACAAGAAAAGAAGGAAAATCGTGTCCAAACATAGGAAGGGCTATGCCCAAAAGACAAAAACTTATAAGTCTCAACAAGCAACTCAAGGGGACTAATAAAGTCCACCAAAGCCAACTCTGTGGCAAAAATAGCCTACCATGCTAAACAGAAGGCATTTTTCTGTTATATACACAACCTTAAAAGGAACATCCAACAGTGTGCTGAAGTAAATGGAAATTTTTATACCATACTAGGGGATCTAGCAGATTTGCTGGCCAATAAATTTAGATCTAATTACAACCCTTATCATCCCCAGACAACCCCCGCAGGAAATACCCTGTACCTTTTTCCCCAACTATCACTAAAAAACACATCCTGACTGCACTCTCTGGAGCTAAAAATGTTGCATCAATGGGTCTTGATGATATCCAAGGATGCCTACTAAATAACCTGGAACATGACCCATTGGGCTCACTTGCATCTTTATTCAACCACAGCCTCCAGACAGGCTTCATCCCTAGGGAATGAAGGACTTCAGCAATCATCCCTCTACACAGAGGCAGACCATTAGCAGACCCAAGGAACTAAAAACCTATAACTTTGCTTGTCTTATATATGCAAGGCAACGGAAAGAAAGACATAGGAAAAGACATAGGAAATCTTCCATCACTGGACTCATCCCAGTTCAGTTTCATCAAGAGCAGGTCAGATCTACTAAACTTGGTGGACTTCTTTGAGATGGTCACTAAAGCCAAGGAAGAGGGCAAAATGGTACATACTACCTACCTTGAACTGGCAAAGGCATTTGACACCATACCTGACATGGGTATTATAGACAAGCTCACAAATTAGGCATACATCCCTATGTCATCCGATGGACACCCAAATGGCTGACAGATGAAACACAAGAGTTTTGGGTGGGAAAATCAACGCCCTCCACCAAGAGGCATGTCACGATTGGTGTTGCAAAGTGCTCAGTTCTGGAATTTCTCCTGTTTGGAATATGCTTCTCTGAAGTCAAGGCAAATGTAGAGGACCTTTGGCCGAACAAATTTGCTGATGACTGCAAGCTGGGTACAATCACTGAATCCCCCCAACGATATACTGTAGATATCCTCCAGGAGGGTCTGGCACAAACAAATAACTGATGCTAGAACCATGGCCAACACTGCAATGCAAAAAAATGCAAAATTATACACTTTGGGAAGATGACCACCCATGCAAATTACAGCATTGATTCCATGCCCCTAAGAGCAGCCTTGTAAACTCAGTTAGACAGTAATCTGAACTTTGATCACCATGATACATAGCACAACTTATAACATCCAGATCTAAGGAGATTATAGCCCCACTATACTCAGCCCTCATTAGACCAGTTATCAAATACAATTTACCCTTTGGCATGTGCCTGACCAGGCATTTGCAACAGTTGGAGTGGCCACAGAGGTTTCTTACTAAAAGAATACAGGGTATAAATAATATGTCCTGTGTAGACTACCTCAAAGCCCTGTCCCTGTACTTGGTTTCCTATAGACTACTGAGGGTAGATTTATGCCTAATCTAAAAGGCATTCTCCAATCCAGCCCTGACAGATCTGCTACACATTTGCAAAACAAACAACACTAGAATTACCTGATCTAAAGATCTAACTCTTGTCTGTGACATAAACAAAACATGTTGAAGGGACATCTATTTGTCTCAGAGATTACCCCTTCACTGAAACAGACTCCCCATTCATGTGAAACAGAGCTCTTCCTTAAACCTGTTCAAATGCAATTTGGACTAATGGATGGGAAATCACAAATTCACCCCTGGCATGTTACCAGTGGCCCTTATGGACAGGGGCAGTTTGTAGATGCCTTAAAGCACAGGCATATACCAGTGCTGTTCTAGACCTTGGTTATTGATAATTGGGGCATGAACAGCTAGACTTAAAAAGGCTCTATTGCTGTTATCGAGAGCAGGGTACTGTGTTTTTTTTTTCTTGGATAGACCCCATATTTTTTATAAAAGATTTTTTACATAAGAAGGTAGCTTGAGGGGAATTCAGTAAGAGGGTGTGGAATAGAGAATATTAAAAGGAAGGTGGTGAAGAGGGGCCCCAGAATGTCCCCAGTCCACAAAGCCTCACATTTTTCCACTGCCAGATAGTGTTGCAGTTGAAGACTTCGATGTTGATCGAGCAGTGGCCTGTGGTGGCACAGTAGTCAGTGCTTGATGGGTAATCGGACTTCTACCTGCTGCAGAGAAGCCTCAATTGGCTTAAGACATCTGTCCATAAGCCCCCATTCAGTAAGACTTATCAGGCTACCACATCCCACAGAGCCTATAGAACATGTACCACAGCCACAGCCCTGTGAGGGCACTCCTGGATGAGCAGAGAGACATGCAGCTGGGCTGCTCCTGAGGAATTTGTATCTGTAAGAAAATGAGCAGAAATGAGAGAGGAAGAAAATAAAGAAGGTCAAAGGAATGTATAATTAAAATAAGAAAAAGGGAGAAGGGGAGACGAAGACGAAAAAGTAATACACACAATAAATTCATACATAATGTTGCATATCATTTAAGTTATTTTTACTGATCAATTTTATTTTTATTAAATCTTTATTGATCTCAACCAAAATGTACAGGAAGTGCTTATGCATACATGGGAAGAATGAATATATTCCTATCAGGTCTTGGTGAGGTTTGCATTTGTAATGTACTGATATGTTAATCCATCCATAACCTCTTTTTCTCATTTTTGTACTTTAGTTCAGGGTGTCATTTCAACAGTGACAATAATCAAGAACCAAGGTTTACACTGCCAGATAGCTCTTCCATACCATTCACTGGTACACATTGTCATACCTCTGGATAATTTAGAGTGTCCAATCCACCAGCTGCATGTCTTTGGGTGGAAATCAGAGCACCTGGAGAAAACCCATCCAAGCATAGGGAGGGCATGCAGACTCTATGCAGAAGGCACCCCAGCTGAGAATTGAACCAGGGAACCTCTTGCTGTAAGGCAACAATGCTATCTCCTGTGCCACTGTGCTGCCCAAACATAAGAAATGTTAAGAAGTTTGACATTTCTGCCTGATATAGATTTGATTGCAATACTGTACTGAAAGTGCTTTAGTCCTTCAAATACCATTCTTTATAAATACTGTTGCAGTTCTATATACAATATATATATATATATATAAAATCAGTTAAAGACAGAAAACAACATTCATTACTTTATTCATACTTAGCAGTTCCTTCAACTAATCTTTTGACTCTCTGACATTTATGACCACAATTAGTTTCAGTTTCTTCTTAAGCTAGATAGAAGAGATATAAGGAGATTGTTGTTTACCTGCATCTCAACTATTTTTCCTTAACATTCCTCATATGACTAATAGTATCTGAAAGGTATTTCAGTCACCATTGCACTTGCATAGTATATATATATTTATGTCTTTAAATATTTATTCACATCTGAATTCTCATCCTGTGCCAATATTACTTTTAATGCAAGTTAAATAGTAGGACTGCATCTTCCTTCAAATTGCTACACTCTTATATGTGTGCACAACTTGTCAGTTTGGAGGATAGGTGCTGTCTGGAATATTATTGTGCCCTTTCAGTCTGTTAGGTTTGAATACTTAAATTGCAATCTATTACTCTGAAATGTTTCTTCAGGTAGAGGCAGAAGCTGTTCACACATAATAATGTAGTAACTGAAAGGAAGTTTTCACTTCCTTTTAATTCAACTTTCATTAAACAAAGCATAATACAGCTACAGATAGATGCAGTACATATACTTCAGAACAATAATGTGTACTTTGGCAATTTTCTGCTTAATAACTGTAACCATATAAGGGGATTTTTTTATTAATGTATACAGAAGTAATAAAACTGGTCATTTCTCACTAAGTTATGTGCTGGTCATTCAATTGGCATGGCAAACCTTCATTCCCATCCCCCAACCTCCACTCTGACTAGTGAGTGGTGCCTGACTGAGCCATCTTATGCATGCTGTTAAAATTGTGGAAGAAATTACTGTCTTTTACTGTTATTATACTAATACATATTTTTTGGCCTGCATAAAAAAATAATTTCTTTACAAAAACTGTCTGCATGCACTTCAGTTACTAACTAGGGTAATACATACTTTAAATGAAATTAGGTGGCAATCGCATTTTTTTTATTTGGTTTGTGCATAAATACATACATTATATACATTAAAAAGAGAGTTTTAAGTGTACATATGCAGATATATATTTCTTCTATCAAATGCCTTTAATTGTGAAACTTTTTTACAGTTTATTTTTTAAACTTAGCTTTAATATGACCAAAAAACACTTAAAAAAAACTTGCTGTAGAACTCTGGCCTTCTCACAGTTATCTAGTCAACACACTAGACCAGCTTGTCACACTTATGGTTCTGTAGGTCATCATACATGCGTCTGCAGTGAGGACCTGACTGGGTGGTGGATGATCCCTGTCATGGATGACAGGTGTTCACCAACTCCTGCTACTTGACAATCTTTTTTTAGTCAGACCCATCAATGCATGCCTTGATCATATCTAGGTATGATTCACTCAGAAGTTGGAGCATAATTTTGGTCACCTTGTCAGACCAGCTGAGATTGCAGCCTCATGCTTTCATAGGTACTGCTATCATTCAAACTGCCAGTACCAGAATAAAGAAAGTATGACCACGGCTATGGTTCACAGTTTAGAACCACTTCCTGTGGAGTGTGACATCACCATAACCAAACCCAGTTAACCAGCAGAGCCATTATACCTGGTACAGTTGTTATTGACATGCTTGGTTTAGCCAAAATTACTTTTGTCACTTATGCTTTTTTAAAGGAATACATTCACATTTCAGTTATATGGTGGATAAAAGTCATTAATGAAATCATTTTTTTTTTTATTTTAGTTATGACTGCTACTGCTGCTGTGCCTTGATTTTGCTACCTTTCTGGGGTATTTCACCTGAATGTCATTTATATATTATATATTCCTCATACAGTATAGCAGCAGTATTAGTGGGTTTTTTGGGGGTGTTTGTGGGTTGCTATAAATATTTTTTTGCATGTGTTTGTGAGTGACTTGAGGTGACAAGGTATACCAAATGATGAGCAGAGAAATTAAGCTTTACAATTGTGCAAACACACATGAATATGACTCTATTTTGCCTTCTCAAAACATGGTTAGGTTAGAGAACAAGTAAGGTTATCTATGCATTCATACCTCATTCTGGGGATTGCTGATGACTGCTGCAATATTGGCTGCTATCACAAGGATGCATTCATGGCTAGCCAAGTCCTACTTATGCGGATAAGTTACCTTACATGTTCACGTATTACTGGAATTCATACAGGTAAGTGTAAAAGGGCCTAATTTGCATACAAAACACATAAATGACCCTGAACTTACACAAAAAAAGTTTAACACCACCATATTAACTTGTGATTAATTGAGTTGGGTACAAAATGACTTAGGAAACAGCAGTCTTTTTAAAGTAAGCAAAAATTATAGAAATGTTGCAAATTAATATAAACCAGTTGAAAATGATGTAACAGTTGCAGAGTTTGCTGAAAGAAACGTTTGCTGTAATGATATTATGAGTGTATGACAATGGTGTAAGTAAATGCAATAAAGCTGTCCATTACAGTAGCAGTGGAAATGATTAGTGATTACTGAGAAAGTCATTTATTCTGGTGTAATTTAGTGATTGTGCGTTCATGCTGGAAATGCAATGATTGCATTATGAAATACTGAAGTAATAACAGGTTCATCAGTTCATAAGTGTGTACTAGGCTAACAACCACTGGGGCTTTTCTGTACCAAGCCATGTATCCTAAATCTCTGACAAGTTCTGGAACCCCTGATAAGGGTAAGCAGAGGCTTGCGAGATGAAACATTTACAAACAGGGGCCTGGGAAGTAAACCATTTTCAGGCTGCCCATGTCTATTAGAGATATAGGTACAGGCTGCTTGCGTCTATTAGAGATATAGGTGAGAAATGAGGGATACATTTCCTATGCCCCACCCAATTGTTAAAGTTATACTTGAATTAGGTTAGGGAGGAACACTACTTCCCATGGATGAGAAGCCTATTCCAGGGAAGAGGTAGTCTCTGGAATACATACCTGTCTCTCCAGCAGGTCCTATTTATATCTCAGGCAAGGCTTATGTCTTTAGAATGCTTATTCTGGAACTGTTTGTTTTGCTGATATGCAAGAAGTCCACCAGGATGGGGTCTGCCAATGCCTTGTATGCCAGGCATAGATCTCCCCTCAACAGCCTGTAGGAGACAAAATACAGGGATAAGGATTTGAGGCAGACTGCATAGGACATGTTACTCATGCCTTGCATTCTCACAGTGAGGAACCACTGTAGATGTTCCAATTGTTGGATGTGCCTGGTTATATACATACCAAGGAAGGCATTGTACTCAATGATAGGTCTGATGAATGCCTAATACAGTGGAACAATGACCTCCTTTGACCTAGATGCAATATCTTTGTTTATAAGTTCCACAACATATAATGATTTCCTCACTACTATTGGTATGTGATAGTTAAAGACTAGATTACTGTCTACTTCCCAAGTCTCTGGCCACAAGAGTCAGCTCTTAGGGGTGAGTTAAAAATATGATAGTTGCCAGGAGTGAATGACTTCACAACTGATACTATTATGCATTTCTTGTAATTTAGCTTTAGTCCACAGCTCTGACACCAGATATTTGTCTGTGCCAGCCCTTCCTGGAGAACATTAGTGTCAGTGGGGGGTTCCATGACTTCTCCTAATTTGCAATCATCTGCATCTAGAGGCCCTTGACAAAGGCCTTGACTTCAGAGAAGTAGTTGCCAAAAAGTAGAGGTCCCAGGACTGATCCCAGAGGGACTCCACTGGTGGCTTGCCTCTTTGTAGCGGTAGACCCCCCAATTCTAATTTCCTGGGTCATGTCTGCGACCCAGCTGGCTATCCACTGCATGACATAAGGGTTTATACCTTGAGTCTGTCAGCCATGCTCAAGTTGGTTATTGTGTCAAATGCCTTAGCCAGGTCAAAGTAGGCAGTTTGAACATTTTTGTCCTTGTGTATTGCTGTAGTGAAATTCTCAAAGACGTCCAACAGGCTGAGTAGGCATGACCTGCCCTTGATGAAACCAGATTGGGTTTTATCTAGTATCTAGAGGTTTCCTATGTCATCATTGGTCATTTTCATGATAATTATTTCCAAGATTTGCACATGAGACTAGTGAGACTTATGGATCTGTAGTTTCCAGCGTCTGTATTTAGCCTGTCTTTGTGCAGAGAGACGATGGTTGCTTTTCTCCATTCATGAGGCATGAAGCCTATTCAGAGATTATAGTTAAATATCCAGAGACCCTGGTAGGTCATGTTCCATGCTATTTAGTAGGCAGTCTGGAATACTGCCTGGGCCCATTGATGCAGTGTTTTTGGCCTTAAAGAGAGCAGTGAAAACCCATTCCCCAGTGATAGAAGGGAGGGTGGTTATATTTGATAGTATTTCCTGAGGGGAGGTAAAGTTTCAGTTGAATTTTTCTGTGAGTAATTTTGCTATATCTTCTGGCTCAGTGTTGGTGCTACCATTAGGAATGAGCTCTGCACACAATTGTGGCTTGTCTTTGAGGCTGTGGGCATAGTTAAAGAATGCCTTGTGGTTGTCCTTTGCATGCAATGAGAAATTTACCTCAGATTTGGTTTTGGGAGACCTTATTATTTCTCTGAATTGGACCACTTTTATCCTTCTGGGTGCTACACCTCCTAATTTTTGATATGATTTTCTTCCATCTGTTATACAGCCTATTGATGTTGTGAATTCCCCTCAGTGGCTTCTTTTTTCTGAGTTAGTTTTGTACTTTTTCCTGGTTGGTACAGATGCCTCTATGCAACTGTTACCATGCTTGTATAGGGTTTCTGTGTTTCACATAGGTAGCAGTGTTCTCAGTTTTTAGGGAGCTTGAAATTTTGCCAGGTTATCATCTTCCACTACGAAGTTAGTTAGAGTAGTTCCTGAATATTCCAAGGTTATCTGGGTTTCCATGTTTTATTTTTACTTCAAAGGAGATGATTTTATGGTCTTACCTTACCAGACAGGATACTAGATTAGGGAAGTACAGCACTCTCCTTTATTAGTGAGAACCAGATCCAATATTTTTGTGCCCCTGGTCGGTGTATTGACAATCTGGTCCAGGGAATTAGTGTTTACAAAATCTATGAATTTCTTTGTCTACACATTTGGTGTTGTATATTATTCCCAGTTAATAGTGGGGGCCTATAGCTTGCAAGGAAGTGGTATGGAATTTTGTCTATGGAGATCTGAACATGGAGAACCTCAAGTGCATTGTTCTCTTTGACCAACCTTGAGGTATATTTATTTTTGATGTAAAGTGGGACCTTAAAGGGTCAGCAACAGAAGCAAACAGTTCCACTGTACCAATAAATTTGAAGGCTATCAGCAACAGATTGTCTGTTGAAGATGATGATGATAGCATACTTATATTTAGGAGGCAGCCTGAGGAAAGTGGCACTCAGTCCCCAAGTTTAATGGCAAGATCTCACACCCCACAACATGTTAGAAACTCTGCAGGCAGTGACAGTGTATCAGAAAGTTAAGCACATGCTTAGATAACACTCACGCTTGTACAGGACGAAAACCTAGACACCTCTACATCAGTATTTCCAAACCAAGACAAACACTTTCAGGGTGATGGCGGAAATGCAGAGGTAACAGTCAAGGCACTGCCACATACAGTCAGCTGGAAACAGTCAAGAGTCCTGAAAGATATCTGTGAAGCTTTCCAGCACTACATGGAAATGGCAGAGAATAGGTACAATCACAATTATACAATCATCAGTGATCACACTGATGTGTAGTATGGTAGCACACCAACCATCCATGGCTGCCTTCTTTTGCACTCCAGTTAGGGCTTACCAGACTCAAGTAGGAGTCCTTCTTGGAAGGGGAAGAGGATAGGGAACTTTTTGGACAAGTGAGGACAGATAATATGAGACCACAAGTGCTTCTCTAGAAAGTACTGTAATTGGTTAGGGGGAACAAGCACAACATATTTCATGCAGGCCACATCAGCATTCATTAATACCTAGCAGAACCCCTCATTCAAGGTTACAATCACAGTCCCACAGCACTGACAGATCAGTGTCTGCAGGATCACCAGCTTCAAACAGGTCATGACATTGGATCATCTCACCATCCAGCTGTCACAGCCCCTTTTGAAAATCGCTTACACCATCACCAAGCCTATCTTTAAGAGATATGTATGAAACATTTAACCTAGACTTCCTGTGATTCCAGTGTGATATTCCTGTTACTAACAAGTTGACCTACACACACACACACACACACACACACACACACACACACACACACACACACACACACACACACACACACACACACACACACACACACAAGTCAATGTTTAACTTGAAGAGGAATAAATTATTAAATAAACTAAAAAAAGGGGGGTCTTAGAACACTTTTCAACTGTGTGCATTTAATTTCTGTAATGGTACTGCTTAAAGACTCCTAGATCTGCTGGAATAAAGCTGTAAGATTGCAGTCATTAGTGCCATTACTGCTCTAGGCATTGCCATTGTTACAGCTGGCAGTTACCTTCAGCTTAAGAGTAGTAATATACAGGTATTCAGGGAAAGACTAATAAGAAAATTAAAGATTAAAACAAGTATCCTGCCATACAAACAAACTCTTCTGCGACTTCACCTTCACCAGTGCACAAATGAGGCAGCCTAATGCTGTTCATGAGCTTGGTGCATGGAGTCCTTTATTATTGCTATCAGATGGTCACCCTTAGTCATAGTAGGACTGGAACTGGGAGATGCAGTGATAGTGTGGGTCACTTCGCAACCAGAATGGTGCATGATCATGTTGTGCAGAATGCATCCTGCAATAAACATCCTGCACACAGTCACTGGGTCATACTGAGGGGAACCCCCAAACTCACACAGGCAACTGAAACAACATGTCAGAATACCAAAGATGATCTCAATGAAAATATGGTTCTGGGACAGGGCTGTGTTGTAGTTCTCTTCTGCAGCTCCCCTTGAATTTCTCACTGGTATCATGAACCATGTCTCCAGTGGATATCCAGCACCGCCTAAAAGAAAATAAAAGGGGGGTGGGGTCACCACAAAGAAAAAGTGGTTTAGTATTCTGCAATACATTTTGCCATAACAATATATATATATATATATATATATATATATATATATATATATATATATATATATATATTTCTGCTTACCACCAAGATGATTACTAGGCATCCTGCCATGTAGGAAGAGGCCGAAGAGTGATGTAGTGTGCTAAATATGGGAATCGTGCACTGCAAGAATGCAGGGCAGTGACTTGGTAATGCACCCACATGCATCACATCCTGCCTGGCAAATAATAAAATGGTTGCCCTTTCTATTGCATTACCAGTCCCTCTCCATGGACCAGATGGGGCCCTATTTGCAACATGAGTTTAATGTATTGCACTGCATACCTTAGTGAAATATGCTACCCCATAAAAGGCATACAAAGCTTGGGTTTGGTCTTTTGTTGACACAGGAAAATGTACTGATCTACATGTGCCAACAGTGCATACAAGAGCTACCGAAGTATCCTCAAGGCAGCAGCCTGTGAGATACACAATGTGTTCTCAGTCTGTCTCTGGAAGGTCCCTGTGGCAAGTATAGTGAGGCCTGTACATACCTTTGTATCCACAGGATAGGAACTCCATGCATCCACCAATGCCCTTTTGGGGACCATACATACTCACCAAGATCCTTAAAATATCCCTGCCTACTCCGAACCATCAAGTACCTCCTGATTGTCAAAAATGATGGTGACGTATTCTCTATCCATATATCCGCCTTCTTGACCTGAAAGTAATGACAGCACATACAGCCTTTAAATGTTCATGGAATAAATATGAATATCAGCCTTATTTTTTTATTATGATCAGCACATTTATTGTATCATGCAGCTTCCTCAGAACATGTAACAATCAATGTACCTTTTTGTGATGACCATAACACAGTCCAAACAACTTTCAACTTTGATACTTGCTTGAGTTCCTGTATACTTACTAAAGAAAAAGTATTTCATTTTCTTGTATACTTAATAGTTATTACATGCTATAAATTTAAGACTTCTGCACTGAATTGTAAGTCCTTTCATTTGTGCAATAGGAAAGGAGAAGGAAGAACATTTTCCAAAGGAAGGGGGAGAAGAGTTCTATCTATCCTTATCTCATCAGCTGCTGCCAGCCATCCCAATTCCTCTGGTATGCTAATAATGCTTTAGTTTTCAAGTTTTTACTTTACCTTATTCAAATCGCTTCATGTCTTTAACTGTCTATCTACTGGGGGGCATTACTCACTTTCCATTTTCTCATCATAGTGTTTTTAGCCGCTGTTATAAAGAAATACATTGATTTTCTTTCCCAACTTGTGTGCAATATTCTAAGGTCTACCTATAAGAGGAATTATGTTAATTTTAAACTACATCTCCCTGGATAATAGCCAATAAGTATATCAATGTGTGCTACTCTTCTTTAACCCCTGCCATTCTCAAAATACATTCTGCCATATGCCCCATTCTACTGAACTGCATTTACAGCACTTGTCAGAAGCTTGGGGAAACGTATGTCCTGGTCTCACAGGGTGATAAAATACTTGTGTAGGCATTGCCACCCAAATATTTTCCATTTTCTGCTTTTGGTGGCACCTCTTGTTAGCAGACATGTCTGCCTCAATTCTTCCTGTGAGATCCTGTGAAATCTGTTTTGAAAATGTTCTTTCCTAGAGTCCCTTCTGGTGGTGGACTTCTTTATTACTTGTTTCAAACCTTGATATGTCTAACAAACTCCTTCAGAAGGAGAGTCCAATTCTACCCTTGATTAATGCATATGCTGAATCCGATTTTAGGTAATTGTCTTTGGGGTTAATTTTTAACTTTCCTTCTTGCACAAATTTTAATCAGTCCCTCAGTTCATATTGTCCTTGAATCAACTGACATTGCATCCTCCTTTTCATGTTGTTCCAAAAAATCTGATTATGGGTCCTTTTCCGTTTCTAGTTCTGATGTGAAGCTACTCTCCCTATGTTTGAATATTCAACTGCAACAATAACACTTATCCCAGAAATCAGTTCTTCATGTCTGAAGAGAATGTGCAATGTGCTTTTAGTTTATCAGAGAAGGGGGTCAAGCACACAGTTTTCAGAGATATGAAGCCAAAGCATCCCTGTTCTTGCACCCCATCCTTTGGAGCATCTGGCATTTCCACTTTGCATCATAAAGCCCTGATTACAGAGCCAGAAAAAGCTGCTTGTAGATATCCCTATGGAGCTCGGATTACTAGGTCACCCTACTCTTTGCAAAGGACTAATCTGTCCCAAGATATTCTTGTTTTGTCATCTGCCCAAATAAAGATAATCATTAAATTATTCACGCCTTGTAAGAATCTCAGGTGACAATTTTCCATGATGGCTTGAAAACCATTAAGCCAGTCTTATCTAGCTCCAATGGGAACATTATCTACCTTCTTACATCAGACTTCAATCTGTCTAGAAAGCTACTATATTTTTCTCAGCTACTTGTTGAAGAGACCCTGTGGTCCAGCCTGTTAGATATTTGAAGCACTCACATTTCCATAAATCTGGCAATTACAACAATATTTCAAGAGGCAGTGAGTCATTTATTTTCACTGCCTGCTTTTTTGTAACATTCACTTTTTACCCTGACAAATTACTGTAATCTTGCAGTATCATAAACAATTTCATTATATCCACCTGTGGTTTCCCAAGGAAAATCAGAATATCTCCAGCAAATAATTCCTGTTTATAAACCACATTCCCTAATTTGAATCGTCTCATATCTGTTGCTATGATGATCCCCACTAGCTGCTTTATATATAAAGCACATAGATTCAAGGCAGGGGGATTCTTGTTCAGTTACCCTTGGCAAGTCAAATGGCTCTGAGTTACTTCTGAGAGTTTCTGGTACTTTTCTGAGGACATGTTTAACAGTAAAAGGTCAGAATTTATCTGTATATGATATTCACATAGCACATGTCTTAAGCAGATGAATAAATGAGCACAGTCATGAATACTACCATACCTACAATTATGTTATTGTAACTATAAATTAATCTTATCATTCTTAGCATGTCACAAATAAATCAAATTAACTAAAGTATTAGAATTTCCTCAAGTCCTACAATTAAAAAAATAGTCCTGCATTTCTTATTTTTTAAAAGAATGCATGAGTAGTTTCTGACCTAATGGTTCACCAGGAGGTCAGAATATGCTAACAATGGTAACACTGTTCTCCATACAGTATTTCTGTAAAACAGTATTGAAACATATCAACATTCAGCCTACTAACCCTAACCTGGTGCTTACTTTAAATTCTGTGTTTTTTTTTTATTTTTTATTTTTTCTTTAGTATTTCCTTCCAACAGTCTGATCTGCATTTGGATCCAGTATTTCTAATGCATTTTCAGACTTCTTTGCATCAAGTACATTTACTTCCATAATACCTCAAAGGTAATTTGTTCATATTTCTCTCAGATAGCATGGAACAAAAAATATTTTCAGCAAAGTTGACAATACTTTTAAACATCTTTCCAAAATTTTCTTTTCTGAAACACTATTTCTACAGCTTTAATTTAAAGTGTTCAAAAACTTTCTGTAATGTTTTATCTACACCTACCAGATATGTCTTGAATGATTGTGACATATTTTTCACCCTGGTCTCCATTTTTGTTGTAGAATGTTACTTTGTGGTTTTCATTTTCATATTTATAACTTCTGTCTTAAATCCTAACTTTATTTCTCATCTTTTTAATTTTATCAGCTTTTGCTTTCATATCCATTAATTATGCAGCAAATTCTCTCTTTTTCTAATTTTTGATTTATATCTAATAATGTTTTATCTCACCAGTCCTTTTCTGCATTTACATTTTAATTGTATAATAGAAATGTCACTTGTTCAACACACACACTCAAAGTGCTTGATAAGGGCTGATCAATTTCTCTTAAGATCATGTCACTTCTTTCATCATTTGTTGCACCATAAATATTTATACATCCTAATGTATTAGGTATCTCATTAAATAACAATCTTTTGTTCTAGGTTTCAGGTATTTGTCATGAGCTATAACATTTCATTTTGATTAATGAATATGCTAAACAGTGAAAAGGCCCTAGTAGTGCATTGTATGTGTATTGTTTTTATTGTGGTTGGAGAAACTTTACCTATCTTAAGACTGCATAATATAACAAGTATTAGACTTATGTGTGCAGCTCAATGTGCTGATGCTTTGATATATACAAATGTTTGTACGCATATTAATCAATTTGATGGATGCCTACTAAACAAAGGGTTTATAAGCTGTATATCCGTAGAGTGCTATGGTCTGATGATTTATCACTGCATGCTTCATCATGACACCTCCTTTTATACCTATTTTGTCCATAGATTCATACACTTTGTTAACATCCTTACACTTAGAATAACCTAGCTTCTCTTACTTTGCCTCAGTGTGTTTTTCTTCATCACTAGGAATAAGCTAGTTTCCTGTGCTTACTTCCATATAATGTTTAGTACAGCAGTCTTTTTTTCTTTTCTTTCCTTTCAGAGCCTGTAGACATTAACCTGTGTCCTCACAGAAGAAATACTTGTTTTATCTTTGTATAATGTCAATACAGAACTGTTGCCTTTTTGTATGTAGATAACATAAGAATTATTTATGTAATGTAACTTTGTAAAAAACGTGTTTTGTCATGAGTATCTTAAACATATCTTCTGGAGCTTATATCCCTGGTCTGCTGCAGAAAATGGGTTTTGTCCAGTTGGACTTTCCTGGTTCAGAAAAACAAATAAAATTAAATTAAATAAATAATTATGGTTTGTAATAATCTTCCATTACATAAAACATACATTTGCATCATTTACAACTTACCCTGATGACTTCATGGTTGCTTACAAAGTCATCAATGGACAGACTTGTTTTGCCTTCCTGGAGGCAGGATGTATTTTTTTTGGGGGGTAGATATTGACAAAGTAATTATGGTCCATGGAGTGACTGCTTTGAAAACTCTTTGAATTGCATGAATTTGTGTATAAGTATCATTAGTCTTTGTATGACCTTGTGACCTTATAAATAATAAATGTTAAACAAAATGATATTAGTTCATTATAATTCTTAAAATTGTCCTTTACTGCTATTACTTTTTTCTTTCTCCTTTTCGAAAAGCTAAAGGCTTAAGTACATGTAAAGCTTTTTCCTAGCAACTTGAAAGTATAAGAGCTTTTCAGGCTTGTTAGGTAATCCATTTTATTATTTATTAAGTTGACATCTGTTGACTTTTCTCCTAATAGTTATATTTTTCAGCTTTAAAATACATAGACTTCAAAAGAAATACATTTCTACACTTCTTCAGAAATATTTCTTTTCTTTAGATCTGTAAATATATTTTTAACACCATATACTAAATGGATAATGGTTAATTGAACAAGAAATACATGGCATTTGGGCTAAATCCCTAAGGCCTATTTTCATAATGAATTCTGTAGAAAAAGGATGCACAACGTAACATGCAGCTTATTGTAACAAGCTGATTAGCAATTTATCATTATATCCATATACAACACTAAGTGTATTCTCATTTACTACAGTAGTACTTGTAATAATCAATCAGTTACAAAAATCAAGAAGATGTACTGCAAATGACATTTTATTCAATGAACAAAAAACTACAGCATGACATTTCAAAATGTAACATGTGTTTATTTGTAGGCAGTTTAACAAATAAAACAGAAAAATAATCTGTGTTCATTTTTAAGGAGGTAAATACCTTTACTTCAAACTAAAGAAAGTAAAAGTGTTCTGTTAGTGTGACAGTGCCTCAGAACAGAATGAGTAGTGTCAGACATGTGCAAATATTCAGTCTTTACCTCCGGTTACACTCTGTATGAAGTTTGCATGTAGTCCTAAGATCCATGTGGGCTGTATCTTGGTACACCACTTTTCTTCTATTTTCTAAAAAAACACTGGTTAATATGCATTCTTTCTATCTATCTATCTATGTATCTATCTATCTATCTATCTATAAACAGAGATTTCAAGGAGTAACATGGCTTGGTGGGGTGTGATAAAAAGTTCATTAAAAACAAGTATAATATGTCAAGAAGGATTATGGGGAAGAGAGGAGCATGACATGATTAGGGTAAGGAAAGTAAAGCAAAGAATATGCAAGTTAGAACAAGGCAAGAGGAAGAGACAGAGAGGTGACGATAGAGTAAAGTATTAAACATCTGGGTGCAAAGTGATGACATGAAGACTATAACAGTAGAGACAGGTAATGTATCCAGTCAAGATGTGTGCTGGGCAATAACAAACAGGCCAGAGAATTATTTTAGCTAAATAAATAAATAAAGGGAGAATGGATGAATAGTGTGGCAAATTTTGGGAATAAGGGGAGCTGATATGAAAGCATAGTAAAACAAACAAGATTTAAAAAAGTCATGGATGGGTTTTACAGAAAGATTTAAAAGTAGGCAAATGAATGAAATCAGTGCAAGAGAATGTGAGAGTCATCTAAATTTTGGAAAGAGAGTGGATAGAGGTGGGAGATAAGGAAAGTCTGCTGGAAAGGGATGTTTTGTTATTAGAATTCTTGGAAGCAGAGATTAATGAATAGGAAAGTACAGTAAACTCTCAGTTAACCAGCATCCATACAAATTGGTAGATGCCAGATAAGTGTAGTTTCTGGTTGCCTGAGAGTTACTATTAAAAATAGACCTGACAAATACTGTACCCTATACTATACCATACCATATCATAAACACTGTATTGATTTGATTTTAATATTGAAATACAGTAATTAAAAGCCTGGCTGAAATTATAATATTTTAAATGTATATTTTTGCTAAAAAGTGTGGCACGCAGAATGGTCTTCACTGGCATGTTGAGTGGATTGGAATTGAATGAACTGAATAGAGAGAGAGTGAATGCATGTATGAAGCAGAAGTGACTCTGTATGAGAGATCAGAGAGATGTATGAAAGCTGAAGAGAGTGTGTGTGAGAGATCAGAGGGACAGGTTCCTGACCCAGAGACTCCCCAGACTCTGGTATAGACTGCCCATACATGTCAGGCAGAGCGCCTCTTGGGAGAAAGGAAATTCACCATGGGGATCACGTCAGTTGCCCTGCTAGACAGGGGTCCAGGGAAGTAAATAGTGTGGGAAGAAATACCAAGGGAATTGTTATGGCTAGGCTTGTATAGGCCTTAGGACCGATAGCCTAGTACCAACCTATGAACCTATGAAAGAGTGAGTGAATGCATATGAAAGCAGAAATGAATGTGTGCGAGAGATTGGAAAGATGTATAAAAGCTGAAGACTGTGTGTGTGAAAGATCGTGGGGAGAATGTGCAATCTGATGCAAACTAACTGAGTGAGTATGGAGCAAGTGTTGACATTTTAGCAATTTGATTTATTTGGTTTGACTTGTTCTCAGGTTGAGGAGAGAGGGAATTTATTTGCATCTTCCTTTTTAAAACTCTAAAAATCTAAGGCATGTTTCTGCGGGGGAAAAACAAAGTGCAACACGTGAAAAACTGAATAGTTCATACTGTACTGTATTTCCTCAAATTTTTTCTGGTTGCTTGAGAGCGCTGGTTGCTTCAGTTCCAGTTAACTGAGAGTTTACTGTACTAGGGGAGGATGAAATTACAGAGCAAATTTGTAACAGTACAGTGAAACTGATGAGGCAGCATTTGTGCTATTTGTATCTAAATTGTTACATCTCCTTTTGAAAAGTAATCCTTTAAAATATTTGGTAAAATCCTGGAGTACTTTTGACTAACTATTATGAGAAATGTTGCATATTCCTTATTGAAAAATATCAACAAGAACATACTCCAAACCAGGAAAATTAGAATAATGAACCAAAAGACAAGTGGCAGAATGATGGATCCTCTTTATTAAAACACACTTCAGCGCTTTTGTCAATGGTATAAATGACTTCTTCAGAATGAAAAAAAAATCTACTTTCTCTACTTATATAATAAAATAAAAAAATCACATGTTCTCAATGAATCAATCAACTTCAATCCAGCCTGTCTTAAAATCACAGTACATATATTGTTTTTAAACATACTACATTACATACACAATGGTTGAGTTATAGTACTCTAAACAAAAAACACTTTAAAAGCAAATTCAGCTTTCATTTTTATAACACAACTAATAGAAATCACATCGAGTCAGGGGGGTACACTACCATTGTACTTTATTTGCCACGCTAGTTCTTTATACTGCAAAAATAAATCAGTGTCCCCTTCTTGGACCCATTTCAACGTTTTCTATAACCATGTATTTAAAATAATGTTCTGGGTGATTTTTAACGTGTTTTGCAAGTGCATTCTTTTCATCTAGCCTTGAAATATCATACTGGTGTTGGTAAATTCTTTTTCTAAATGGCCCCTTAGTCTTACCAATATAGAACATTCGGCATACTTGACACACTGCCATGTAAACCACCCCAAAAGTAAAACAATAACCTTTCATAATGGTTTTAATATACTGACCGGTACCTATTCTTACCCCTTCTCCTTCTAAAATAAAGTTACACTGGTGACATCTTCCACATTTGTGCATACCCCTTTCAGCCACTCTAACACTATTGCTTTCCAGCAATTTTTTAAAACAAAGATCCTTCTTATAGACTATGGTAGGTTTATCTCCTACTTTAGACCTAATGTTTTGTTCCATTGAAAAAATGTTCCAGTTATGTCTTATGACCTCCTTAATCTCATAGAAGCAAAGATTATATGGTAAAATCAAGGCTCCTTTATAATTGGTCAGTCTTTACACAGTGTCAGGACCATTTTGCTGCACATTGGTCAGGGGTGCAGTATTTCTTAACAAGGGTTTGAAAATACCCTTTGTTCTTTTACTTACTATCTTCCCAATCAGCTCACTCAGTAGTTTATCCAGATACCCCCTCACCAACAACATTTCCTTAAGTATCTGACACTCTTGATAAAGACCTCCTCACAACTCACCATTCTAGCTAGTCTAACACACTGTCCTTTAATTAAGGACATTTTATGATGTGGTGGGTGCCCACTAGTAAAATGTAGAAAGGAGTTGGAATAGGTGGGTTTCCTGTATAGTGTAAACTCAAAACCCTTGGTATTCCTTGTTCAGTGATAAGGACACATCCAAGTAATGTATCACTTCACTACTAACCTCCATTGTAAACCTCAGAAAGGTGGTACTGTTGTTAATAAATGTGTGTTTGCAAATCCATGAAGGATAGTCTCAGCCCATCTTATATCATCTGGCACATCCTATCGCCTCACAGCACTCATCATTTACTAAATATTGGTACTCACACTCAAAGGAACATTTACTTGTGCCAAAAGTAATGCCCCCCCAAAAGACATTAATATTGCCACTTTACTGTATAATGATATTCAGTTATAAGAGTACAAAAAGATAGCTAAGGCAATTTGCAGCAGTAGTAACAATTTAAGTAATTAAAAAATGATGATTGCATTACTGATTTTTATTAAAGATATATATAAAATGTGAATGTATTCCTTTAACAAAAATGTAGGTGAAAAGCATTTTTGATAACCAGATTAGCCAATAATGACAGTACCTGGTCTAATGTTCCTGCTGGTAAACTGAGTTTGGTTAAGGTGATGTCACACAACAGAGGGAGTAATTATAAACCTGTGAACTACAGCCTTTCTCATATTTTCTTTATTCTGGGTCTGGCACTTTTAATGAAGGCAACACCTGTGCAGGCATAAAGCCAGTCTCCAAGATGGTCAGATAAGAAGGTCAAGATCATGGTCTACCTTTTTAGTGAGTCATGCCTGGATACTATGTGTAAGAGGGAGTGAGGGAAACAAAATACACATCTGGTAGGAGTTTAATAAGCAGCTGTCATCCCTGGTAGGGATGAGCCACTCTGGGTAACAATGCCACCACAGGTATGGCGACCTCCAGAAGCACAGACCCAACCAGCTGCCTGAGTGGGTTTACCATGTAGAGAAGAGAAGGCCAGGGGTCTACAGGAAGTGTACCTTTTTTGTCATATTAAAGATAAAATAAACTATGAGGATAATTGAAGGTATTTGCTAGAAGAAATATATGTCACTACAAATATGTATCCATAATGTTATTATAACAATGCAAAAGAAAGCATAAACATATCTGTAAGAAAAGCTGCCTCTGCATACAAATATATGTAATGTTTATGTGATAACAAAACTGTATGTATAAATACAAATGTATTATATGTATGAGTAAAAATATATTTGTCTGCTTGCATATGTATGTAAAGTCAACTTACAATTTTTTTTTCATGTATATAAATGCATGTATTTTTACACAAACAATAAATATTTGCATTGCCACATACATTCATTAACTATATTGTAGTACTTTAGTTAGTAGTTAAAGTACATGAAGACCATTTTTGTAAAGAACTGATTTTCTTTGTGTTGGCAGGAAAATATTTATTAGCATAATAATTGTATGAGATGTCATTTCTTCCACAATATTAACTGCACATTCAAGATGGCTGAACTCTCTGTCATGTGCCACATTCTAGTCTGAGTGTAGGTTGGGGAGGTGGGTGGAAGTTATAGTATCAAATAAATGACCAGGCATGGTGAGAAATGACTAGTTGTATTACTTCTGTATACATTTTTAAATCATCCCCTTATATACTTAAAGTTATTAGACAGAAAACTATTAAAGCACACATTGTTGTCCTGAAGTACATGTATAGCGTCCATCTGTAAGACTATTATTTTTTTTTTTTATTACGGTTGAATTGAAAGGATCAGACGTTTGTATGCAAACCATTACATTTTAAAACAGAACCTAGACTGTAACAGTCCTGAAAAATCCCAAACATACAAGCTGTGCACATATATAAAAAAAAATATATATATATATATATATATATATATATATATATATATATATATATTATAAATATAATATAACAAAATATATTATGCAATATAAAAGTTTAAAATTTTGAAGGAAGATGTACTATTTGTAACTGGCATTAAAGGAAATATTAGCACAGCATGATATTTCAGATATTAATAAATATTTAAACAAACATATAATAAGCAAGTATTGCAGTGAAGGAAATCTCTTGCATAGTATCAGTAGTTATGTCAGTAATAGTAAGGAAAAAAGGTGAACTTCAGTAAACAACTGTCTTATGTCTTCCCTATCTAGACAAGATTGAGGATGAGCACAACAATTACCAGTTGAGTAGGGAAACCTACTCATTTAGTTAAAGCTGCTAGTAATCATGAGTAAAGTAGTAAATGCAGTATTCTGTCTTTAACTGATTTCATTAATGTATATAAAGAAATATTATTGAAGGATGGTAACTAAAGAACTACATACATTTTAGTACTTTATTGTGACTATACCTGAAAGATATGTCAATATATGAATGCAATATTCTGTCTTTAACTGATTTTGTTTCTCTATATAAATATACATGAAGGATGGTAACTGAAGGTCTACAGTGCTTTCATTACATTACTGCAACCAAGTGTAAAAGATATGTCAATGTATAAGCGCAGTATTCTGTCTTTAACTGATTGTATTATATATAATTATAAAGACTGGTTTCAGTAGAATATTGCCAACAAATTCATATCAGGCACAAATATGAGAAGTAATTATCATTTAGTTTGGTGTAGTAGACTGCAAATTGTAAATCTCACCAAAACTTACTACCAATATACATGATTCTTCCTAAGTATACATAATTACTTCCCATATCGTTGTTCCCATTTATACATAAACTTTTCCTGCATCATTGTCCCCATGTATACATAGCACTTCCCATATCATTGTTCCCATTTATATGTAAGCACTTCCCATATCATTGTCACCATGTATGCATAAGCACTTCCTGTACATTCTTTTTACTTCAATAAAGATTTGTAAAAATGGAATTATTTTAATATGAGATTGAATGCTTTGTAACATTATATGTAAAGTTATTGTGTGTATTTCCTTTTTGTCTCTCCCCTCTTTTTTTCTTTTTCTTATTTTAATTATGAATTCCTTTGTCCATTTTTATTTTCTTTCACTCCCATTTCTGATCATTTTTTTTTTAGAAATCCCAAATCCTCAGATGCAGTCAAGCTGCATACCTGCAATGTTAGGGCACATTCATCCTTTAGCCATTCAGGGATGTCCTCACAGAGTTGGGGTGGTGGCACTGGCCCTGTAGGAACCCTAACAAGTGGTAGCTTGTCAATCCTCACTGAATGGTGTCTTTGGGACTTGGTGGAGGATGTGGTGGAACAGGTCACGAATAGACAGATTCAGCTAAATGAGGCATTTCTTCATTGGGTGGAAGACTCTTTGCCATAGTTGGTAATGACCACAGCATCACCATAGTCTTCTGCCCCATCAACACTGGCATCTTCCACTGCAACACCATCTACCAGGGGAAATATTTGAGGCTTTGTGGACTTTGAACTTTTGGTGGGTACCACTTGTAATCACCCCTCCTTTCATCATCCTCTTTCATACACCCTCTTACATACTTCCTACACACACTTCCCTGTTATAAAACAGAATGAAAACATAGAGAAGTCTATCCCCCACCAAAAACATTGCACCCTCTCCTCTCCCACATCCTGCACCACAACCCTCTTAATATATTCCTGTCATGTCTCCTTGAGCCTCCCCTTTTTATTTTTTTCCTGTCTCCTCCTTTCCATTCTTTAAAACAATCAGCAATGTGTCCACATAAGGATACCCCTGTATAAATAAATAAAGTTAACCCATTTAGTTTTTTTTAAAACATAATGACAATAAAAGTTTGCAGTCAGCCACTTGCCTTAAGTCTTTCAAGCATGACTGCATAGCATTGTGGTCCACAGTATCCAAATACATACAAAATCATGTTGCTTTAGTTTAGTCATTCTTATATACTTAACACTTATCTTTAGCTACTTTATACTTTTGCCATCTGTAAGCTTGGTTTTCAAAATGCCTTCACTTTTCCTTAGCCAGTGTGAATAATCTATGTTAGATTTATTTGAATGTATGTGTAGTGGCAGTCTTCATGGATACCCACTAATTATCTATGAAATCTCAAACTATGAATACCAACCATAAAATATTTTTGTGAATGTGCAAAAGGTGGCATAAAAGTTATTTATTTGCATTTCTTTGCAAAATAATGTAAGCAACTTTAAAAAAAACATGATGGGCTGGATACACGAAGGCTTGCACGCAGTCTAAGACTCGAGTAAGACTCCATGCAGCCAACATATCTGTCGAGCGATCCAGGAACAGCTGGCAGGGGTGTGCAAGAGAGCTCCTAAAATGACTCTTACACGGACAGGGTTAGGTAATGCAAATTACCTCATTTGCTGCTGAAAGCTATCCAAATGAGGTAAATTTGCGATCCAGGAAACCCTAACCTGTCGAGTAAGAGTACTGTTATTTGCAGAAATGTACTCAGTTGTCAACTGAGTACCATTCTGCAAATAGCAAAACGGAGCCGTGACAGTTCCAAATAAAGGATGCATCCAGTTGAGGAAGCATGCCAATGGCCAAATATATGGCCATTGGCATTTTTTCCCGTTGCAAAATAAAAAAATATTTTGTTTTTTTACCATGAACTCCGATGTTTAAGTGTAGCACAGTGCCGCACAAACATGCTGCTCTCTAAAAAAAACAGAAAACCAAAAAATAAAAGGCACAAATAGGGAATTTATTCAAATTATTAATTTGCCATGCAAGTGAATGGCAGGCTGAAGACAACATGGCTACGGAGTAGAGGTTGCTAAGGGGGGAAAATCAGTCTGAGAGATGTAACTAAGCATTAGTAGACAATCCTATGCAAATGAGGATAAGGATAGTGAATCCCAATATTTCCTGCTATGTGAACCATGTCCCTGGAGTGTAAGAGTAGGGAAAAGGGAGTAACAGAGCAGGAGATGGATGACATCATGAGGGGGTATGTATGAAAAAGACTGTAAGCTTACTGGAGCAGAGTGGCATGTGGTTGCTGTGAGTTAGTCAGGACTAAAAGAGGTGTATCTACAGTTGTCTAAACTGAAATCAAGAAACTGAAGGTGTATGCCATGGCTATCACTAAAGTTTCTTGCAAAGCTGCTTACACTGTGTGTGCACATGTGCAAGCGTGTGTGCGCGTGTAAACCCGTCTAAGCCTGTGTGCGCGGGTGTGCACCCGTGTAAGCCTGTGTAAGGCCATCTAAGCTAGTATACATGAATATGCACCTGCCTTAGCCCCTGTAAGCCTATGTGTGTGCATGTGAGCGTGTTTGTGCTTGTTTGCGTGGCACTGTCCCCTGTGGAAACAGAAATGGGAAAAGGAAGGAAAGGAAGTAGTAGGAAGTTAACCAAGGAGAACTAGCAGAGCTGCCAGGGGAAATCAATCAGAATCAGCCAATTACACAGGCAGTACACTAGCCCAGCCCAGCCCAGCACCTAAAACTCTGCAAACAACATTCCCCCATGTTTTTGTCAGAAACACTGCAGTCAGTAAAGAGAAGTGAAAACTTAAAAAGCTTAAACTGAGACATAAAAATGTTAGGGGCTGCCATTGCTGTTATAAGGCAACATGTGCAAGATGCTGAGGGTGGTGCCATTGTGAATGCTGCTGAGCAACCCACAATGAGGAGACGGAGAAGAGTGTACAGACCCAGGGTAACCTACCAGGGGCTACATGAGCTGGAGATAGTGGAGCGCTATAGAGTGGACAGAGAGCTCCTCCAGCAAATTTTTGAGCTGTGCAGGGCACGCCTCACACACAGAACCAATAGAGGGGAACCCATCCCAGTGGAAACCAAGGTATGTGTTGGCCTAAGAATACTAGCAACAGGTACCTTCCAGAGACCAACTGGTGATATGATGGGGATTTCACAGGCATCAGCATCAAGGGTACTGCATCAGTTCCTGAATGCCATGTCAGCACATGTTGGTGATCATGTATATTTCCCCAATTCCTGTGAGGTATTGGCCAGCAATATGCGTCTCTTCCATCAAATAGCGGAATACCCTGAGGTAGTGGGTGCAATTGACTGCATGCACATACACATCAAAGCACCAGCTGGTGAGTGGGGTAGGACCTACATCAACCGCAAGGGCTTCCACTCTATCAACTGCCAGGTTGTGTGTGATGCCCAATGCATAATACTGAATGTGTGTGCTGGCTGCCCTGGAAGCTACCACAATTCCCATATCTGGCATCTGTCGCAGCTGTACCAGACATTTGCAAATGGGGGCATCCCTGAATGTCACCTAGTAGGGGATGCTGGATACGCACTAGAGCCATGGCTGATGACAGCCATCAGAAATGCACACACACCTGAACAAGAACTCCATAATGAGGCACATGCACAAACACGAAATGTAATAGACCGTGTGTCTGTGATGCTCAAGTCATGGTTCCAGTGGCTGGACACATCTGGTGGAGCCTTGCAGTATTCACCAGCTACATGTACCCAAATTGTCATGGTATGTGCCATGCTACACAATCTGATCCTGTGAAAACAGCTGCAGCAGGAACAGCATGGGGCAGGGCCAAACAGCCCCCCACCATTGCCAAGGCCTGCACAGGCACAGTGTGACTCGGAGGAGGAACAACCTGAGCCTGCCCCAGTAGACAGAAGGAGTCATGCCCAGTATGCCTTGCCCTTGGCAAAGAGGCAATACATAGCACATACACTGGCTCAGTAGGAACCCTGGAAATGATACCTCTTACTAACTTGCACATAAAATAAAAGGGATGCCCAACTTGACACTACCTGTTTCCAAATATGTATAGGGAGTGTAGTATGTGCATCCGACATAGGCAACCCTGCAGCACCACCTGAGGCATGATTGCCATGTTTTACGCAATATAAAGCAGTGCTAAGCAGCTTTTACCAATTTGTAGTATATGTAAACAAAATTGCTCGTGCAATGTTAGCCAAGGTTGGCCAAAGCTGAGCAAAGTCAGTTAAACATGCTCATATCTGCTTTACTGTACCTTAAGCAGTCTGGTCTGGCCAGCATGAAAATAAAAAGCAGTGACAGGGCTTCAACCCAGGATACTGTGCACTATAGTCACAGTACTGAACCACTAAGTCATGATAGCATTACAGTGGTACAGACACAGCAGGACAATTGTACACTAATGCAAACACAAAGCAATGCTGTATCATGCCCCTATCAAGGCAAATGGGTTACCTCACCCACATGCCTATGCAGACAGAGAACATCAGGCCAGGTGTTGTGATGTGGGTTGTGTAGGCTATGAAGTCGCAAGCTAATATATGTGGCAATGGATGTTAAGACCTGTAGTATACTAGTATGCCTCAAGCCAGTATGATAGCAACAGTTCAGACTGTAATAGTGTCCTGTACATAGCAGTGCAGGCACAGCAAATGTGTATAAGTGTCAGATGAAACCCACATCCTATGTACACCCACAGTAACAATCCGGTGTACCCACTGTTAGAAATGTACAAGGAATAGCTGCCCCCCCCCCCCGTATGTAGAAATGTTGATAGGTCTATGCAAAGTGTCTCATGGAAGCCCTGCAGGCACAGCATGATCCGTGTTGATCTATGACACAAAGGTGAGCCCTGCTGTAAAAATACACCTTGATTTACCATGCACATATGGTATAAATGTGTATACTGTGCGTGCTCACACACTCCAACAAATGTAGTGGATTTCAATCTGCATCACACTGAAAGGTCATACTGGGCATGATCACACACTTAGGCTAAATACGGATGTAATGATAAGGGATCTATGGACAAACATCTATAGTCATCTCTACTTCCAGAAACACATTCACAAAGTGGTCTGAACATCCTGCTATGTGTACACACAAACTGCCAAGGTCTGTGCATGTAGGTCAAATGAGGTTGCCACTACTCAGCAGTCATCAGACCTGTCAGAGACTACAACGCACTTGTGAGAAACCTGACTAGGCACATTCATCAACTAGAATGAACAATGAAGAACCTTAACAAGAGGACTACTGGCCTCAAATAGTTGCCCCATGCAACAAGAATTAATGTAACCCAAGCTGTACTCAGTGGCATACTGTGTACACAGCAGATCTCTGCCCAACAGACAGGTCCATGTCATGGTTACACTCAGATCTGTTCTGAGTTACAGCTCAATGGCACTAAATGTACAGAGCCAACTGATATTGGAATCATCCTGGCAGATAGGATCAGTGTTAACTTTACTCCCCCCTCACCCATGAAAGAGCACGTCTATAATGGAAGACTGCAAAGTTGCTGTCATCATGGCTGCACAGGTAAAAAACACTCTCCGAAGCCAGTATCACAGCAGCCATGGGACTAGATAACTTCCCAGGCTGTGGTAGTATCTACTTCCCTGAAGTAAACATCAACATGGAGGTTCTGTGACTACTGATGTTTCCAGAGGACTGCAAACTAGGAGCCATCATTGTAAACACTAAAGATGTGGACATCCTACCAAAGGGCCTCACTGAGACAGATGGCTGTTGTCCAAGACATGGGCTGTAGCTCAATGCCAAAAGGTGCATTATCATCACCTTTGTTAAAATCTCTGTAGCCAAGAACTACAACATAGGTGGTAGTATACCTCACACTTTAAGTCTGACAAGAGACCCTAGGCCACGGGTGGACACTGGATACAACTGTGATAAGCACATTCCCACAGTAGTCAGGAAACCCTCTTATGTGGCACACCTCATCACAAAATGTGTCTCATGCAGAATAAAAGAGGCCATTGTTCCCCTCTACTCACCACTCACTAGAACTATACAAGAGTACAACGCCACTGTTGCTATGTACCTCACAAGACAACTACAACAACTGGAAAGCCAGCAGCAATACCTCACAAAGAGCATTATTGGCCTGAAATACATGCCATACACAGACCATCGCAAAATGCTCCATCTGTACTCCCATGCATATCACCTACTCATAGGTGTTCACTGCGTAACATCCAAAGCTATGTCAAACATGCAGCTGTTGGATATGATCCATGTAAAACACTCACAATCACCCTGACCTTTGGACCCAAGACCACAAGTGAAATACAAAAGGAAGTGGTATAGCCATTTACCTTATGGATATCCACACCTCCAGGTTACTGCCACAGCATGAGGCCTTGGAGACCATGCAAGTGCAACTAACATTAGGCAAAGCTGCCCATCAGATTGTAACCTGCTACAGATCATGTACCTTGTCTCAGGAACCTCACTCAGTATTCTGGAGAACAATGGCAAATATAAAGGTCATATCAAACACCATTATATGAGGAGATTACAACTACCCAAAAAATGAGTGGGTGAATTACTGGTATACAATATCCTTTGCCCAATGTGTCCTAGATTTAAGAAACTCTAACACCCTGGAATACCTGGTCAGCATGCCCACTAGAGGTGACAACATACTGAACATGATCATCACCAACATGGGGTACCAGTGTTCCACAACAGAGATAAACCCCTCGCTGGTAATATCAGATCATTAAGTAATCCCACTGGACATCCACATCCCGCCCCCACACCCAGTCAATGAAACCACTGTGAAGACATTTTCAAAAGCAAACAGCACACTTCCCAAGACCAAAGTGGAAAGTCCCAAAGCCCTCTTGCTATAGGATAATGGTATACAATCTGCCAAATCATTTACACGTGAATCCTATGAGCATCTACAGAGATGCATGGATCGAGACATCACAAATAAAAGCAAGATTCACTCTTCCAAAAATAAGAAAACAATCTGGTGGTCGTTGCCTATAAATAAGCTAGACAACAGAAGGAGGAAGCTAACACCTGATAGAGCCAACTTCACTAAAGGAAAGGCATCACTGATCATTATTAGGATGAAACAATGATCGCTCATAAAATAATCCAAGCACAGTTTCTAAAGACACACTGCCAAGGAATGTAAGAATAACAACCACAAAGCCTTCTGTAGCTGTATCAGACATGTATGCTGTCAGCTACTGAAAAAAGTAATGACATACACCAAACCAACTTTCATTGCCCACACCCAGGTGCAGTGTAAACTCCCCCCATCACCCCCAAAAGGGCCTGTGTCTATCACAGAAGGATGCAGAGAGACAGACGTCACAGACATGCATGTAAAGACAGCCCTCAACATAGCTAAGAACATAGCATCAATGTAAGTTGTCCCAGGCTGCGTCTTACACTAGGCCCACAAGGAACTACACCCTCACCTACATTCACTGTCCAGACTCAAGCGCATCACAGGCTATGTACCCAAAGAATGGCATACACTAACAGTCATCCAGCTCCACAAAGGGTGTGCCAAAACAGAACCTGGAAACCATTGCCCAACATGTGTATTCAGCCTAGTTTACAGAGCTATTGAGCAAATCATCATGGAACCCATACACTGACACATTGGAGATCTCCAGACACTGGACTCTTCACAACTTTGTCTTGTTAAAGGCATAGCCTGGCTCCCAAACCTAGTTGAGTTATTTAAAACAGTTATCATGAACATAGATGGAGGTGAAAGTAGTCCACACAGCCCACCTGGACCTCACTAAGGGCTTACCACACCATTCCCCACTCCGTCATCATGGACAAGTGTACCAGCTTAAACATGAACAGCTATGTCACAGGATGGGTGGCCAAGTGGCTCACAGATCAAACACACATGTTCATAGTTGTGAGTGCCATGTCCAACTCTAAGCCAGTCACACATGGCATCACACAGGTCTTGGTCCTGGGACCCCACCTGTTCAGTCGATACTGCTCAGAGGTACAGGCAAACACGGCAGGTGTAAGGCTGAACAGATTTGCAGATGACTGGAAAATGTGGTCCATAATTGACTGTACAACTGACACAGACATCCTCCAGAAGTGTCTTACAGAGACAGATACCTGGTGTCATAACAATGCCCTCAAGCTGAATGGCAAAGAATGCATAGTCATCCCCTTTGGGTAATACAAAGTGCACACAAATTACCACATAGGTGGTAATCCAGCATGTACAGATAAAGTAATTATGGCCCTGGGGACACAGGTAGATAGCAAATTCACCTTTGATGATCACATGGCCAAAGTCTGATGATGTCACCATCCTGCAAACAAACCTGTGGAAAAAAACCCCAGTAATATGTATGGCATGCTGTGTTAATGCGTACTCCTGTAGTATTATGAAGTAGTTAGGTAGGGGTTTGAATCTTGCACTGGACAACTGTGTGTGTTTGTGTGTGTTCCTCTTGGGAAGGAACAACCTTTTAGGAGAGTAGTGAAACACCTCAAAAGTGGTAATGTAACCTCTGTCAACTCTGATGATGTCAGCATCCTACAAGTATACCTGTGGAAAATAAAATTCCCACTAATCTGTATAGCGTGTCATGTTAATGTGTACTTCTCTAGTATCATGAAGTAATTAGGTAGGGGTTTAAATCCTGCACCGGCCAACTGTGTGTGTGTTGCCCTTGGGAAAGAACAACCTTTTAGGAGAGTAGTGAAACACCTCAAAAGTGGCAATCTAACCTTTGTCAGCTCTGATGATGTCAGCATCCTACAAGTATACCTGTGGAAACTAGAAATCCCACTAATCTATATAGCACGTTGTGTTAATCCGTACTCCTCTAATATCTTTAAGTAGTTATATAGGGGTTTGAATCCTGCACTGGGCAACTGTGTGTTTGTTTGGGAAGGAAGAACCTTTTAGGAGAGTAGTGAAACACCTCAAAAGTGGCAATCTAACCTTTGTCAACTCTGATGATGTCAGCATCCTACAAGTATACCTCTGGAAAATAGAACTCCCACTAATCTGTATAGCACATTGTGTTATGTGTACTCCTCTAGTATCATGAAGTAGTTAGGTAGGGGTTTGAATCCTGCACTGGGCAAATGTGTGTGTGTTTGTGTGTGTTCCCCTTGGACAGAAACAACCTTCTAGGAGAGTAGTGAAACACCCAAAGTGGTAATGTAACCTCTGTCAACTCTGATGATGTCAGCATCCTACAAGTATACCTGTGGAAAATAAAACTCCCACTAATCTGCATAGAGCGTCATGTTAATGCATACTTCTCTAATAAAATTAAGTAGGGGATTGAATCCTGCACTTGGTGAGTGTGTGAGCTGTATGTGTGTGACACTGTTGGTCAATGTGTTGTGGGTTTTGCTTTTACCACTGTATGACATATCAGTATGCATTGCACATGTGAGCTAGCTGTATGTCAAATACATATCTGTATATGTTACCTCAATGATTGCATCTGTGGGAACACTGCATTCTCCAAGAACACAGCTGTCATCCTTGCCAGACTATGCTGCTGCTTCCCAGACCTTCGGTCACATCTGTATACTTGTGACAAGCCCAGCCACTGCAGCGATCCCTGGCATAGGTCATCTGTGTCAAACAAAGTCATTACGATTCCTATTGGAATGTGTGAGTGAAGGTCTGTGGCCGAGGTATATGTCAGACCTGTTCAAACACAGCAAAGCCTGTCAATAATGACTATTCATAGGTGTAGAACAAACTGTGGATATGCATGCAGACCCCTTATTGCTTATGTGATCCACCAAGGGATTCCAGAATACCTTTAGAAATGTGATTAACAAAGGAGAGATGACATAACACTTGGTTGCATGTACACATCGGTACCTGTTCATCATGCTGGTGGCTACTACCTATGTGGTACTGTGGGGATAATATGTTCCTTATAGGTGGATGACAATGCTTAGTTTGGCTTACAGCTTTACAGAATGGGTTTGACAACAGGCATCTGTCTGTGTGATACCCTTGTGGAGTATGTGTGTGTCATCTGGAGAATGCATTATAGGCCACAGTATGCATTACCAGACGTGGACGGACATATGCCTACTGTGATTGCTTGTACCTAAGAGAGCTACATGGCAAACAGGAGTGGTCTTAGTAATGGGTGCAGGTGAATACCAGTGGTTACTGGCATTGTATAATACCTGAGGGATCCAAATGTTGCTGTGTGTCCTACAAATTGTGTGTCGGTTGTCAAGATATCATCTAACGATTGGTTATGGTCAGCCTGTTGAAGTGATGTATACCACCAGAATGCAAAACAATGACAGATAGTAACAGTATCACCCACAGCACAGTGTCAAACCATGTCATACACACATGTGTAGTCAGGTTCCGGAATGTGTGTAGTACAATGCATACTGGCCACCAATAGAAACTATGGAGTGTTACTGTGTAATACAGAGCATGTCACCCTGGCCATGTGTCCACTATGCACGTACATGCAGACAGTGCACCTCCACCATGTTCACAACTGTACACCTGCAAATCTGTGCTACACACATCCCACACATACTGTCCACTCTCTAACACATGCTGCCAATACTGCACACATCAGCCAAGTGGCACGTGTCCAGACAATACACAATTGGAACCAACACTGGTGTAAACAACACTACAATGACAATCATAGCTTTAATCCATCATGCCTGCTCAGCTACACCTTCAAGCATATCATTACACTCTACAGCTGACAACATGCTAACATTGCTATACTGCTATATAGACATACTGTGCATCAGCACCATGGTAGCCTGTTCCTGCATCGATGTTACAGATGACAGGAGGTGGCACAGGTTTCATCATATGCACAGGGTGTGTTGTTGGTTCGCCAGAGGCCTACAGTGAGCCATCCAATTGACATGTATGTGTGTGTGTGTGTGTGTGTGTGTGTGTGGGGGGGGGCAAGAATACAGTAATGGGCCAATGTTGTTGTAATGTGTGTGGGTATGTGTTAGCCCTAGGTGTCTGGAGTATATGTGTGTGTCTGCATGCACACAGTTCCACCATGTGGCTGCCATATACTGATATTTGTGGGACAGCCACAGACTGTACCTGCAAGGCTTTACAGATCACCGTCTCTGTCTACGGATACAGTACCTGTGCCTGGCAGAGGTGCTACTGACACTATCAGGTACTAAGCCAGACTGGGTACCATCCCCAGAGGTGGATGGATGCACACTGGACACAGGTCCCTGCTGGGACTGTCCAGAGCCACGTACACGTGGCCTTCTAGGACATTCTATGGACATCCCACCCCCAACATTGTCGGGGCTGGTACTGGCACTATTGGAGTGGCTGTGGCTTGAGGAACGTCTGCAGCGACTGCCAGCTGCTGATGTCGCTGGCATATGTCCACATCGCAACCGTCCCGCACTGTCCTGAAACATGAACATGACATTGCGGAGGATATCTAATGTCTCTCCCCAATGTCTATCAGTGACCTCGGTGTAATGTCGGATGGCACCTGCTAGGTCACGGATACTGTCAATGACAGTGGTGTTATGGGCCCTCTGTGCTTTTAGTCCCTGTCTGGTGCACCATTCCATACGTGCCTGTGCCTCCATGACAACCTGGAACATGCATGACGTTGTCAGACCTGTGGCACATCTGCCAGTTGCATGATGAGCAGCATTGTTCCTACGAGAACCCCCTGGACATCTGCCTATGTGGTACCCTTCCAGACATCTGGGTATGGCTGCTGTGTTGAGATGCATGTGCCATGGATACCACACTGTCCTGGCCAATGCCAACAGTACGCTGTCCCTTGGCTATGGGCATTGGTGATGGATGTATTGGCAGTATGACTGTATGCATGGATGGGGTGGACAGCTGTGTACTGTTGATTGGTGGCCCAATGACAGACCCCGGCAAACACACCTGTGCCTCAACACACCTATCTTCATTATCACTATGTGGCTCAGTGACATCAGTTTCCCTGCTGCAGTGAACCAGCCCTAACACAGCACCTGTGGGAGGGAGACAGGAAACACACTTTACGACCTGTAAATGATGTCGGCACACATGAACACATGAACACATGCACACATGCACACATGCACACATGAACACATGCACACATGCACACATGCACACAAATACACTCCTCACTACAGCAGATACCCACACACACCACCAGCAATCCAAAACATACTTAATATTGGTTGAAGGTGGGTTACAGTATCACAAGGCAAACAGTCATATCACACATGTCAGCATGCAGAAAGTTTGTTGCTCAAGACCATGCAGTGCGAGTGTAAACAGCCCGTGTTAATAACAGTATACATGGCTTTGATGCATGTGTGCTGTTGTTCAGTGATTGGCCTCACAGCCACTCATTACATGGGTTTGTAAGGTGCCCAATAGGGAGCACTGACTAACATGAATGTGTTATGTGTTGAAGAGTCTTGCACAGCCCAATGATAGGCCTCTACCCCTCAGGTATATTATGTGCGCTGTGTGGATGACATGTGGGATACAGAAGTGTGACCTTACAGCGGGTGTAAGGTCACACTTCAGTATCCCACATGAAGCGTGACCTTACGGCGGGTGTCTGGATATGCTATGTGTAGCATGTTAAGGTGTACTGCGTATGACAAAGTTGTATATGTTGTGTACATGTGTATCAACTATGCCTATCTAGTGTCCAGTACAGTGTTGCCACAATTGTGTGTGCTGCTCTGTGTATTGCATGTGATTGAGGCAGCTACTGTCATTACTGAGATGTGCATAGTATCACAGCAAACATGCACAGCATACATTATGCGTAGGTGTATTACATGTACATGGCCTACACCTCACCTATGACATGCACATTTCATTAGCAATATTAAAATTATAATACACTCACCAGCATCGACCGGTTGCCTTGCTGTCACATCAGTGGGACCTACAAGAATATGAGACAGTTTGTCAGTGGCCACAACTGTGCCATTGCTTCTGTGAGTTTGCTAAACTACAGTAGTACAACAGTCGACAGTCACAGGCGTACAGATTATATTCCAAATATCAGTATTGCACAACACTGTGCAGCACAACTGCTAAACACACAGTACACTTCACATATGCATAAACTACCAATACAGATAACAGTAGTCTACAGATAGGTAATGTTACCTGCATGCTCCATGTCAACATGCTGGGTGGCTCTGGCCTCCATGATGACACATGTCAGTTGCTGTTCCTGTGGTTGGCCAGGAGCCACCACACTTAGGAGCAGCTCCTCCACTCTGGTGGGGGGGGTGAATGTCAACCCCACCACCTCTGGCAGGCTGTTGTCAATGGATATCAGATGCTCACCACTGGACATGTCTAATTAAATCACTGCAGTGATGGCGTACCTGCTTATAAGTCTGGTTATGCATGCCTATGTCATTTACCCAACGAACGAGATCTTGCCACAGTGCAGTCTGCTCATGCTGGTCCTGACTGGTTCTAGATAACAGCAGAGTGTAGTGCTGCACCAGGCTATTGTGTATTTCTGCCTCATCTGCAGCTGTATAACATGGGTTTCTTTGGTGGGACATACCCATGGAAGACAATTAAACAAGATGTGCGAGCAAGTCAAGTGGCACGCTTAACATCCTAAAGTACAGATATCAATTACCTGCCATATTTTGCATCAGATTGGTTGTCAGAGGATAGACATGTTCAATACCACATATTATAGGTACATAGGTTCATACTAGGCTATCTGCCCTGGGGCAAATATAAGCCTAGCCCGATTCTGTATGGCTTACGCCACCCCTTGATTTGAGTATACTGTGCCCTTTTTAAGGTTTAGTTTACTGTGCCTCTGTCTAATAGTGACATGGGAGTAATCCCTGGGACAAACCTACGATCCCCCGTCCACTTATCGAGATTCTTCTTGAAGAGATTCAGTGAGGTGCTCTGCCTCACATGAACTGGAATTCTATTCCAGAGCGAAGGGAGCCTCTGGGTTATGAACCTGTCCCTCCAGCAAGTTCTATTTATTTCTGTGCTGAGGTTCAAGTCCCTCGAGTGTGTGGCTCTAAGGGATTTAGATTTACTGAGGTGGAGCATGTCCATTAATTCTGGATTTGACATAGCTTTGTATGTCAGGCATAGATCGCCTCGAAGTAGGCGGTATGCAACTGAGTAGAGCTGGAGTTTTTTTAACCAAGCAACATATGGCATCTGTTTGAGACCCTTGATCCTCTTGGTGAGATACTTTTGGGGTCTTTCTAATTGCTGCAGGTGTCAGGTAAGGTACATCCCAAAAGGGGCATTGTATTCTATGATGGGCCTGATGAGGGATGAATAAAGGGACACGATTACCTCTCTTGATCTAGATGTGAAACCCTTTGTGATGAGGTGGGCTATGTAGATGGTCTTTCTAACCACTTTGGCAATGTGGTTTTCAAAGGAGAGATTGCTATCAAGTTGGGTCCCCAGGTCCCTAATAACTTTCTCTGTACTTAATGGGTTTCCGCCTATGTGGTAATTTGTGGGCACATTGTTTTTGCCAAAGGGTATGACTATAAATTTTTTGGCATTTAGCTTTAAACCATGGCGCTGGCACCAGTTATCTGTCTCTGTGAGACCTTTTTGAAGGATGTTTGTGTCAGCTGGAGAGTTGATTATGGCACCCAGTTTGCAGTCGTCTGCGAATTTGGTGAGCCATCGTCCTCCCACATTTCCCTGTACCTCAGAAAAGTATATACCGAAAAAGAGTGGTCCCAGGACAGAACCCTGTGGGACGCCACTTGTGACCGGTTTCGAGTCTGACTTGGCTCCAGCAACTCTCACTCTGTGGGTTCTGTCTTTGAGCCAGTTTGCGATCCATCTTGTGACATAGGGGTTTATATTTAAGCTGGATAGCTTATCTATGATGCACGAGTGGGGTATTGTGTCAAATGCCTTTGCAAGGTCCAGATAGGCTGTGTGGACTACCTTCCCTTCATCTATGGCTTTGGTGACTGTTTCAAGGAAGTCAACCAGGTTCAAAAGGCAGGATCTGCCCTTGACAAAGCCGAACTGGGTAGGATCTAGTGTCTGTAGGTCCCCAATGTCTTTGTTTATGAGCTCCATGATGATCCTCTCCAAAGCCTTGCAGACTAAGCTAGTCAGGCTTATGGGGCGATAGTTTCCAGGGTCCGTAGAGGCTCCACCTTTGTGGAGTGGGACCACTGTTGCTGTACGCCATTCTGTGGGCACATATCCTGTAGTGAGGCTGAGATTGTATAGCTGTTTTATTTGAGGGATTAGTTCCTCTTGTAGTTCATGTAGGACACAACCTGGGACGCCATCTGGTCCCATGGAAGCAGTGTTTTTTTGCTTTGGAGAGGGCAGCCTTCACCTGAGCATCTGAGATGTTTGGGAGGCAGCCCTCTGCCGGGATAGATACTTGCTCTTTTGGGGGGGAGGGGGAGGAGAAGTTTGCACTGAACCTGTCTGCCAGGATATTGGCGATGTCTGTGGGTTCAGTGTATTTTTTTGCCGTTTAGAATCAACTCAGAACAAGTCTGGGAGTTGCATCCCAAGTTTCTAACATAACTGAAAAAAACCTTATGATTGTCTTTGGTGTCCTGTGCAATTTTTCTCTCGAAGCTGGCCTTGGAGGATTTTATGAGGGATCGTAATTTTTTGCTAGTACTGATCAAAGATGCCTTCCCTATTATGGATTTTGCTCTATCATGTAGTAGCTTCCTCCTTCTGTTGTACAGTTTATTTATGGCAGGGGTCCACCAGACTGGACGCCTGCCTTTGGATGATTGGGTCTTGGTTTTGTTTGGGATAGCATGATCCATGCATTGTTGGAGATGCCCATAGAATGCATTTATATAGGATTCTGCAGTTTGGGCTTAAGTTTCCACTGGCCCTGGGGCCTTGAAGGATTCCACTTTGGTTTTGAGAAGTGAGAAGTTTGCTTTTGAGAAGTTTTAAACTGTGGTTTTCTGGGCTGGGGGTGAGGTCGGGATGTGGACATCCAGTGAAATTATTTTATGGTCTGATCTTACCAATGAGGGATATACTTCTGGTGTGGAGCATAGAGTCCCCATGTTGGTAATGATCAGGTCTAGTATGTTATCCCCTCTTGTGGGAGTGGTGACTAGTTGTTCCATAGCATTTGAGTTTATAATTTCCAGGAATCTTTGGGCTAAGGTGCTGGGGCTTGAGTAGTGCTCCCAGTCAATGTTTGGGTAGTTGAAGTCGCCCAATATAATGGTGTTCGGAGAGATCTTCATGTTCTCCAATGTTTTCAGGAAAGCCGAATGGGATTCCTGACTTTGAGAGGGTGGTCTGTAGGATGCTATAAACTGAAAAGCAGTCTTGCCCACTGTTAGTTGCACATGGATGGTCTCCGATACTTCGTGCGATGCCACTAACCTGGAGGTGTGGATATCCTTGATAAATATGGAAACTCCCCCTCCTTTTGTTGTTCGGTCCGGGTTTTGGGGCCGAAAAGCATGATATGAGGTATAGCCTGGTAGTGCTGGGGTGCTCTATGGAGCCTTGAACCAGGTTTCTGTCACTGCACAGATATCGATGTTCTCCATACTGAGGAGAGCTTTGAGTGCATGCATCTTGAGGTTAAGACTTCTGGCGTTTAGCAGCATTACCCTTAGCTTCTTGTTCCTTATGCTGTCAATGGGGGTGGGTTTGACTTTTGAGCCTTGCCTAAAAAAGGCACTATGGGGGTGGCAAGAGCCTTTGCCAATATCCAAAAGCCCAGTGGTGACAGGTGCAAGCCATCCCTATTAGTGCTCAGGACACAATTGGCTGACAGTGCCTTCCACGCTCTATATATCAAACCATGTTCTGCACAGCAGCAAAGTGAAGCCAGTATGTAAAACTATACACCAGTACATGGCACACTGTATGTGACACAATGTGCCACCTAGCCACAGGAGGTATATATCAAGCTAATGCATAAAGAAAGATGTCATCCATTGCAATGAATGTAAAGTACAGTTACAGTATTACCAGTATACCACAGTTGTCTTTGATGCCAAACCCCTGCCTAACATATGTGCAGAGTTGTTGATATAGGTGGCATACTGCTGTACTAGACTATACATGTTGCTAGATACACACGTATACCCTGTAACACAGATATGTTTAAGGTCATGGTACAGGCATAATTACACACACATCAGACATACATACAACAAACAAATGTATGCCAACCCAGATGAGCTTTACCTGTGTACCATACAGTACTGTGTGTCACTACTTACAAAACCTTATGCCTGAGGTATGTAATCTGTGAGGACTACAGGGAACACACAAAACAGTGTTTCCAAGCAATGTGAACATACACCATACTGTACTGTTTAGGCCTACAGCTTCAGGTAGTACTACAGTTCATATGGGAGTTGGATTCACCTGCAGTACCACTCACTAAGCATACATGTATTGCTTTAGCCTACAATGGGACACCACAGTCGCCAACAAGGGACTACGTCACACCGTATGCCATACTACTTTTTCTGCCTAGCAATAGCATACACATCTTTTGCTGGGATCACAGCTAGGACACAAACTACCATGACAGAAACAATTTCACACTAAGCTATCACACCTTTACAGACCCTGCACACATTCACCAACACATTCACCATCACACTCAGTCAAACTCACATAGCAATTATTGCACTAAGTACATGTGTGTGCATAGTGTCATGGGTAGGTAATATGCTATTGGCCCTAGGGCCTACAGCAGCCTAGCCATATGATACCCTGGCCTTTGACACACATGTAATTTAATTTCACTTGCCCCTGTCAACCAGAGCCAGTGAGGTGATTCCCGGGGTGTATTTCCTATCTCCCAAACAATCATCAGGAGTATTTATGACAACTGCTAATGAGGAGCTTTGTTTGCTATTGATAGGTGGTTTATTCCAGAGTATGTCATGTCTCTGAGTTAGAACTCTATCCCTCCAGCATTTGCTGTTTAGTGAGCTGACAAGGTTTAGGGCCCTAGAGCGTGTATCTGGGAGGGATTGTAATATGTTTACGTGGAGAATGTCCAACAGCTATGGGTGTGACATAGCCCTGTATGTTAGGCAGAGGTCACCTCTGAGTAGGCGGTATACATCACAGTGTAGCTGTGGTTTTGTGAGTCGGTCTGCATAGGGCATCTGTTTGAGGCCGGTATTACTCTTTGTGAGGTATGTCTGTGGCCTTTCCAGTTGCTGTAGTTGGCATTGTACTCTTTAATGGGTTTTAAGTGTGATGAGTAGAGGGGAACACTGACCTATATTTCCCTAGATGACACACCTTTTGTGATGACGTGTACCAGTTAGACAGAGTACATGACTAGTGTGGCACTGTGATTATCAAAGGGGAGACTACTGTCCACCTGTGTCCCATGTTCCCTTATCACACCTTCAGTGTTAGGTAGACTACCACCTATGTGGTAGTTAATGAATACAGTGTTCTGGCAAGAAGGGATGGCACTGCAGTGTCAACACTGAGCTTCAGTCCATACCTTGGTCGCCAGGCACCTGTTGCAGTAAGTATGCCCCATGTCTCTCTCCCTCTCTCTCTCTATATATATATATATATATATATATATATATATATATATATATATATATATATATATATATATATATATATATATACACACACACATACATACACACATACATATAAACATCCATTACTGTACATATAGATGTACATATAGGCACATATACAGTCCACTATTCATGGTGGGAATATCAATTATGCAACAGTTGTGAGATATACAGTTATGTAATAATATTGCACAGTGTTGTGCAGACTGCATTGAAGGTGTCCTCAGCCCATGTATCTTTAGCAGGCCTCACTGGCTGCAACACTGCAAAACTGACAGAGCATACCCACATGTTATATACCAGCACTGCATGCTGTTTTCTTTGCCACACACTACAACCTACATAGAAATATGCACATAACAACCTTCAACAACGTAGATATATATATATATATATATATATATATATATATATATATATATATATATATATATACACATATACATATATATATATATATATATATATATATATATATATATATATATATATATATATATACACACACACCCTTCACAAACAGTTGCAGTATGTCCCTTGCCCTATGCACATGTACAGATACATATAGATAAGTACTCCTGCCACATATGGATGATACACACTATGTAGAGTACTCTTCATAAACATCTACTACATGCCAGCAAATACATATGTGTTACATACCTTTCCTTTGTATTGCTCTGTGCCATCTGTTTTTAAAGGCAAACATTTCTTTCTTTCTTTATTTTTTTCTCTGTCTGTTGCTGTTGCTCTTTCTTTTTCTGTGTCTCTCTGTTTCTGTCTCTTTGTCTGTCTTTGTCTGTGTCTTAGTCTCTGCCTCTGCCTCTGTCTCTGTCTCTGTCTCTCTCTCTCGCTCTCACTCTCTCTCTTGCTGCAATGAGATCATTGCATGTGTAGACAGCAAGTATAGCCTGCTTTTCTAGGTATCTGCACATGTGCATGTGATGGCCTCTGCACCAACTGGTGCCCATCATTTACTAATTGCATGCAGCCTGCTTTGTGGTAATTGCAGTGCTCATGGTCATAGCAGCCCACTGCTATAAAATGCTAGGTTAAGTAGGCATAGCCCTTTCAGCTTTCCAAAGTGGGGCCCATGCTTGTTTGCTGTGGACACTGTTGTGTCAGTCAGAAGGTTGGTATACTTCTTATATCTGAAGCTAGGGTTGTAGCCAGTGATTTGCATGTTGTACTCAAACCTGAATGTTGCTGCTTCTAGTACACACTTGTCAGTGTAGAATTGTACTCACCCCTCCAAATGCTTACACAAGATACATGGAAATATGTACTTTCCTTTCTAATTAGACAATTAACTGCCATACAAAAGTAGTTATTGCAATGTACTCCTCTGGCACATGAACTGTTTGTGAACTACTATACTGTAAATATTAATTACCTCACTTCTGAACAGTTTGTTGTTTATTTGTGTTGACATTAGCACAGGCTGTTCAAGACAACTGGGGACATTTCAGTACTGAGTATGCCTACCTACATCCTTGGTAGAGCCTGAATACACAGGTATGTTATTCTTTTGGGTAGTTGTGCAGAAGTACAGAGAGCATTATATATTATTGTGTGATGTTTATCTTGCTGAACATACAGGGTTGCTGTGTACCTATTAGTCTAACAAGGCAAGTAGTCTGTCTGTGTAGCTCCCACTTGTGGACATATCCAGATGGTAGCCAGAGGTTAGCCTATTATTCTTTGTCTGTGCACCACACCGGTCTTTTCTGCACTGGAACATTGGCATTGTCACAGTTGGTAGCTACCAGTACATGGCTACATCCTTTGATCTTTCTGTGTTGTACTCCTACATAAGGGTATGCCTGTGGGACCTGTTCCAAAGCTATTTACAGAGTGTGTAACAGCAGAAAAGCTGAAATGCCTGTGTGTTTCTGCCTCTGCCAGGCCTCTGATACACTCAGGTATATATTTGAACAGCCTCAGGGAAAGGTACACATAAGTGAGGTACACCTGTAATATATTACAGACATTAAGTTGAGACAGTGAGAGAATCAGAGCATATGTATTAATACACCTTTTCTGATGTGCATGCAGTGTGTACTCATACTTGTTGACATTATTCATTAAGTGAAATTCCACACTTTTTGGCCTAACATCAGTACTTTTCAGAGGGATTCTGAGGGACACAGCTAACATTTGTTTACAAATCAGGGACACCCCTGAAAAGCAGTCAGAGTTGGGAAGTATGGCCTCTGCCCTATTCAAATATGCCAGTGTTTGTCCTGCTCTGATACTGTGTGGGGTTTGTAAAGTGCTACTGTAACATTGTTTCCTGCTAGAATGGCTGGTTCTCTTTTCACAATCATGTCATGCAATTCCACAACAACTGCTGGTAAAGATCCACAGAACAAGATTTGTGTTATGGCATTCCTATTTTCCCTTTACATTCACTCATTGTAATGCATGATATATTTATTACAGCACCAACTTGTTGTATATCGTGGTACTTCATGCAGTGTAGTGTGTCCAAGGTCTGGGGTTCAAGACTGACAGAGATGTTTTATTTTGCTGCTCAACAGAACAAGGGCCCTGCCATGCAGAGTGACTAAGGCACTTTTAAGCAGTTGTAAGTGGGTTTGCGAGGGTTTGCGTGATGCTTAGCAATACTTAGCTAAGCGCACACATGCGCACACTTGCTCAAACCCGCTAACTACTGCTTAAAAGTGCTTACTCCCGCTAACCCCCGTGCTAATTTCTTTGAAAGAAAAGAAAATGGGGAGATAGGAAAGTGGTGAAAAAGGGGGCACAAAGAGGGAAAGACAGTAGGGAAACCAGCTTGGGATGTGCAGGACATGTGTAGGGAAGGTCCATAGCTGCCCATTTTTTTATCAGCAACAGCTGTGCATATGTTAGAAATTTGGAGTGAAATTTGAAACATTCCACCCCTGTCCACCCCTGAGAGAGGGGTGAGGACAACAAAGTGTGTTGTACTGCCAATTATAATTATCAGTTTACATGTGAGCGAAATGGGCAGCTATGTATGGGGCGTAATTTTTTTGTGGGAGCAGATTGCCTTTTTTTTTTTTTTTCAGGTGAGAGTGGAATGTGAGGTAGAGGAAGTAGGTATATTTGGGGAGGTAGGTTGGGGAGGTAAACATACAAGACAAACAAGACTCATACAGGGGCGGAATATGACACACGGGGTGGGTGAAGACAATTGACGGGGACGGATGTTTGGAAATCACAAGCCCATGAGCCCACAGATGGTAACAGTAGCCCTTCTCTGCCCACGCTTGCATGGGGGGACGAGCCCCATCCTCTTCAGCACTTCCACCCGAAGGTGGCACAGGACCAATGGAGGAGGGGAGCCCGGGCTGGGCACCAGACCTGCTGGTGCCAGGTGCAATCGCCAGCTGAGGAGGGACAGGTGGGTCCCGCTGGGACTGGCCTTCCCATACGTTCTGCGTTTAGGTGTGTTTAATTACAACATAAACAACAGCATTCCAAATTAGTCGTAACAGCATGCAGTAATATTCCCATTAACCCAACCCACCAAGGTTCCAACAGTTGAACAGCAAGCATAACACATGCATATATTGAACAACAGTGGACATTCCAATAACATGCAGGGATGACTGGTTGCAACAGGCCACCAAGATTGTGGTGTTTGAACAAGGCACATGCATCAAAGTAAATGCAGATATTTATAGAACAATAGGACATATGTCCCAACAAATGTTTTGAGATTAGACATACCCATTGAGGTGTGGAATTGCATTGCTTGTGCACATACAGCAGGGTGTTAAAAGATACCTTTATTAACATTGTATAAGTACTTTTAGTCTACATTACATTCCTATTGAATGCAGGTGTATATCCCCTACATGTATTATTACACTAGGCAACGTGCATTAGGTTGTGTAATGGGTTTGGCTAGTTCATTATATACCTGACCTATATCTGACATACTAACTGTCCAAGATGCAGATGTTACTGCTACATTGTTATATATTTTATTTATATTTATATATGTACATATCTGGATGTGTTCACATGACATTTGTAATTATATTTCTACAGAAACCTACATTTCATGTAGCACACTCACATTTCTGGGAAACACATTACCAAGCTACTCATGTGCCAGATTTACCTATGCATGCCAGCCATTAACCAACTGTTGAGGACTGTATATATGCTTCACAGCTACTGGCACTTCTTTCATCCACTTTATATGGGACTGCCCAACTGTGGGTTGACAGCACTTAATACAACAGTACTATTTATATACTGCAAGGGTACAACAACATTTCAAAGTAAGTGACACAGACACACTCCAAGTATTATACCTTTATTAATTTCATTACACACTTCTCTACAGGCTCTCTCCTTTATTTGATATTACAGTGCATACAGAAGACTTATTCAAGACATACTATACCTTTATTAATAGGTTACAACACTCTTTTTCAGACTCGCTCACTTATTTTATATAACAGTACATGCAGAGATATTATTCTGGACTTATTATACCTTTATTAATGGGTTACTACACTCTTTTTCTGTCTCTATGACTTATTTTATATAACAGTACATGCAGAGAAATTATTCAGGGCATTTTATGGCTTTATTATTGGTCTACAGCACTTTTTTCAGGCTCTCTCACCTATTTTATATAACAATATATGCAGAATAATTACTAACCTGCCTGGTGGCACAGCCTTAGCAGCCTATCTGCATAGGCTTGCTGATTCACAGCACGGACACCTGCAGCTGTGAAGTAAATGAAGGGATATTGAGACATACCTATCCATTATATAGACTAAATTAGCATGTCTTACATACTTCATTCCATGGCTACCTACTCAGTAGTGAGGCATCTTGCATGTCATGGGCCTCTTCTATCCATCAGTTCAGTAGGTCCTACTTCCATCTCCTCAGGTCTGCATGGTGGTGATGGACCTGCTCACCAGTCTGAGGGATGCCTGTGGCACTGGTGAGATCATGAGCTAACCGGTTCCAAGCCTCTGCTTTGTACTCCGTCCCTTGGAACTGGCCCTGCAGGAGTCTTGACTCATGACGGTGTCAAGGAGCCAAAACATGCATTTTGACTCCTCGATGCCCCAGCGTTGCACTTGAAAGCGAGTACCCTTTCCAGCACCAGCTATTCTGACTGCAGATGGGAACTACAATCAGTTACGGTGAGTATTCCCACCTATGGAGCTTAAATATGCCACATTTCCCCTCACTTTTTTGTGATTGGCCGTTTTTGAAAATTCTCGGCTGACTGCAAACCTGTTTAGCAATGGTTAATCTTCCATTTATAAGTATATGTATGTTGACAGTGCATGTTTATCTTCAGCTGTCATGGCTTAGTGGTTCAGTACTTTGATTATGGTGCACAGTGTCCCGGGTTTGAACCTTGTCAGTGCTTTTTATTTTACTACTGTCCAGACAGACTAGGGGATGTATCTGTGTTTAGGCCACTTTGCACTATGTTGCTTCACGTTGCCCGATGGTGCGCTGATTAGCGCGGTGCACAGCTCCACGCAAACCTATTGCGCTAGGTGAAGCGCTGCTTAGCTATAAGCAATAATATTGCGCTAGGTAAAACCCTGCTTATCTATGAGCAATTTTATTGCGCTAGGTAAAACCATGCTTGTCTATGGGAAATTTTATTGTGCTAGGTAAAACCATGCTTATCTATGGGCAATTTTATTGCGCTAGGTAAAACCCTGCTTAGCTATGGGCAATTTTATTGCGCTAGGTAAAACTCTGCTTAGCTGTGGGTAATTATATGTCAATATCCTCAATGCTGCTCACCTTCTTATCTTTATATATATATACATTTTGTTCACTAATACATAGGCCATTTCAATGCTTTTTAATAAAATTTCATTCATATATGTCAGGAATTATTTTATATACTAATTTAAAACATAAAATAGACAGGGGAGTGGTGGGACTAGAACCGGGAATGCCTCCTCTTTGTGCAAATGCTCTACCACTACGCTATTGCTATTTGGCTTATTTTGCATAAACATTTCTTATTATGCTCTTCGTTGTCGACATTGCTAACTGCAGCTAAGCAATGGGCACACCCAAGCACACACGCGCAAATACGGGCAACTATATCGGGAATTATAAAATAAAAAAAATAGTTTACATTTTACATTTACAAAGGGGTTTAGTATGTGGGGATGTGTACTGTTTGCTATGTGTGCATTTCAGCAGACTCGCTCCTTGCATTTCTCATTTTCACTTTATATGGTTGCAGGGGCATGGATATTTGGACTGCTCGGCAGTCCGACACACCCCCTGCAGTCATACATGCTCCGTGTAAGCCTTCCAGTTGAGTCAGCACCCTCATGCATATGCATTATGCACTGATGTTGTAGGCTTAAACGGCAGTCTCCGAGTAAGACTTGGTTAGTCTTACTCGGAGGATTACTGAATCCCAGCCGATATCAGGAAACTGTGAATACAAACGTTGCCCAGCATTCAGTTGTCTATAAAACAAGGGCTGCATTCACAGATATAGACCTGGACTCAGAAAGCTTTGCTACACCACTTTATGTGAATTTTGATGTTGACTGGCCATGGGCAGGGTGTCTGAGATTCAGAGCCATGCATAAATACCATGAGGATTAAAGATGGGTGCCATACATGCTAATGACCATACAGGGAAAAAGTAATGAGGCATATTATTAAAATGAGCATCCAGTTGTATGTTAAGGAGGAAAATCAATATGGCAGTCACATCTGGAAACATATGAAAACTGCTCCTTGGAGATGCGTGTCATAAACTTGGTGTCCACTGGTTCCTGGAATTCATGCTGCAGGATTTGTGAAAAATGTTACTGTCAAAAGCCAAAAGGCAGCATAACACATGAACGGCTCAAATGAAACAGCTATAAAAACAAAGCCATCATGGGCAAGTAGCTGACAACATGCAACTGTACTAATTTCAATATAAAGAACAAGTAATGTCCAGTGAGAAAAAAAAACAAAATCCAGGAGAACCAAGTATAAAATCAAATGATTTAATGTCACAATCACCAGGTTAAGAGCTTTCATCTCTGCACAAGGAGACTTCATCAGAACAATTAACATGAATGATAAGTATCCTTTTATATTACTATTACAAATTATGCTAATTAATTATTTAAATTACTTAAAGGTAGAGAAACATAAAAATACGTCTCTTTTGAATTTAGTAAAAATTGTTCAACACGTTCCAGGGATCGAAACTTTGTCATCACAATGAACAAAACATGCTGGAGAGATAGGTTTCTGACCCAGAGACTTCCCAGACTCTGGAATAGACTGGCCATACATGTTAAGCAGAGCTCCTCTTTGCCCCTCTTCAAAAGGAACCTTGACGATTGGATGAGAGATAGAAAATTCACCCCGGGGAGCACGTCAGTTGCCCTGCTAGACAGGGGTCCAGGGAAGTAAATATTGTGGGAAGAAATAGCCAGGGAATTGTTATGGCTAGGCTTGTATAAGCCCTAGGGCCGATAGCCTAGCACCAACATATGAACCTATGAACCTATAAACATAGTGGATAGAAACCTCTCATAATCAGTTAGTTATGCCATAAAGAACATAAAAAATGCAAAAATTCATATTTTGGATGTTATTAAAAGTTAAATTGAAAATAGAAAAATCAGTGTAAGGGCACTTTTTTAAGAAGGGGAACAATAATACATCTATCATTCAACCCTGGAGGCTCCATTGCATTAAGCCTCAACTGCCATTGTAATTCTCTAAATTCTAGGTCTAATTCCCACCATCCTCCTCTTATATTATTAGGTATAATGTCCAATATCCCAAATTTGAACCTTCTTATACCTTTACACAATAAGCTATGCTTATAAAGAACATTGTTGGTATTTGCTTTTTTAATGGCATATAGATGTTCGTAAATGCACTTCCTAAAATTACTCTGTTTTTCCTATATAAAATTTACCACAGGTAATACATAAAGCGATATATAAATAATGCCCTTAGTACCACAATTGCCCTTGTTTAACAGAATTTTAAACGGTATATGTTCCAGGCTTTTGAGGCCGCTGTGGTGCAGCGATTCACATTGTCGCCTCACAGCAAGAGGTTCCCTGGTTCGATTCTCGGTTGGAGTGCCTTTTGTGTAGAGTCTGCATGTCCTCCCTGCAGTCGAGTGATGTTTAAACACATGCAGGTAGGTGTATGCATGAATGGGTGTGCCTTCTTTGAAGGTTGGGGGTTGGGATGGCACCTCGGCACCGTAAAAATCCACTGCCAATCATTAGCGAACCAGAGTTCCACTGTGGTGTCCCCTAACTGGGAAAAGCTTAAAGACATTAGTTTTATATCATCCAGGCTTACAAACTGATCTTTCATAATTTAGGAGCACTGTTGACATTCTCCACACTTAGTTGTTCCTTTTTCTGATACCTGTCCTGATGGTGTAATATTTCATGTATACAAAGGTGGGGCTTGTCCTATACTTTCAAGAAATTCAGAATTACTCTTAAAGATTGAGAAGAAACAAAACAGATAGAGCTCACAGGTAAGGGTTGGAATTGTAAAATTCAATGTAGAAAATATGAGCAGTCCAACAATCCAACCACCACATGAAAGGATGCAAAAATATAAAGTTTAATGAGGTAAGCACTTTCACTACAACTGTAGCTTCATCAGACCATTGATAACAAATGCCAAAACGTATTTAAACAATGAAACAGTAATGTCAGAAAGCAGTAACCATTCAGCATTCACATAAAACAACACACCTTCTTAAACTTACAGTATTATAAAAATTCTATAAAATTCTTAAAACCTTTCAGCTCACATAAAAAACATTCAATAAAAATACAGTCTATAAAATATATAAAACATTAAAACTAATGGGTAGCTTCCTAGTCCTTAAAATGGGCTTCAAAGACACTTTGCCTTTTAAACCAGGAAAAGTGTCAGCTTTAAACCAAACTATCTAGCATAACTCTGCACACTCTGTTGTAGATTTCAAATCTCCCCTCTTGCATTAATAGTCATAACCTCTAAGACTCTAAGCTTAACCTTATGTTCTGAACCTTTTTCGATAACCTGTTTTCCTAGCCCACTGCATTCATCCAGTTTTCTAATGTAATTAACATGTCTGAGGATCCTCAATCATATATTGAGTATGACGTTTGGTTATAGGACAAGCAATATAACTGCTAGTCCATACATATGTACAGGCTGAACAGCCTCTAGATGGAAAGGTACCTATTCGTTGTGAGGTAATAACATTATTTTTTGTTCTACAACTCTTATAGCACAGCTGACGCTTAAGAGATTTGTTATTCCTAAGCACAAACATCGGTCTAGTAACTGCTATCTGACTAACCTCTTCATTGGCTTGTAACACCAGCAAATGTTTCTTAATAATATTACAGATGTCTGTTGTACCACTAGAATATGTAAAAACTAACCATAATTTACCTTGACATTGTCTAGCAGGACTAACATCTGAACTAACATCACATGCACCAAAATATGGTTTAGCAACAGTATTTCTATGTGACAACACAAACTCACTCATCCTCTTAACATCAGACGTAGAATAGCCTCAAGAGACTAGTCATTTTTCACCTGCAGCAGGAGCTTGTCTAGCTAATAAATCATTACTATCTAGATACAGCTCTCTCAACAACTGTCATTTGACAATATTCCTAGGGACATGTCTTGGATGCATTCTCGATTTATGCAATATATTATTCCTTTTACATTGTTTCCTAAACATCTTACTTTCAAAACCTAGTTCATCCTTACTAATAGTGACGTCTAGGAAATCAATAGAAGAAACAATGTAAGTGCACTTAAATTCCAAATAAGACGTCGTGCTGTGCAAATATTCTAAAATCTCATCAAAACTATCTGTGGTACCTTTTCATAAAATAAATATATCATCCACAAAACGTCTATAAAAAAAACTAAACTGTCCAAATATAAATTATTATTCTGTACAAACTCAAACTCCCACTGAACAAGGATGGGATTTGTATAAGAGTTAGCACATGCCATCCCCATCGCGGCACCAACTTTTGGCAGGTAAAAATCATCCTGAAATATAAAAACATTATTTTCTAGTATCAACTCCAATAAAGAGCAAATCAACATCACCCTATTGTTGCTCATACCACTCAACCTTGCTAGAAACATCCTAACACTCTCAACTCCAATATCACTGGGAATTACTGTAAATAATGAATTGATATCCAGGGTAACAAAAAGCAATTCAGATAAATCATTGCATTCATTTTGCTATGCCTATATATCATGCAAAAAAAAAAAAACTTTGGTATCTCTAAGCACAGTAGGTATGTCATTGAAAAGAGGCCACAATGATTTTTCAACAAAAATTGACAGCGGTTCTGTAATCAAGCCTTGTCTGGAGACTATAGGTCGTATAGGAGGGTTATATACATTCTTATGTATCTTCGGAAGCCCATATATAAGGGGGACCAAAGGATGTTCAACTAAGAAATAATCATATAGTTCCTTATTAATGTTTGTCATTAAAATATTATAAATATAAAATTCAGCTTTCCTCATTATGCCATTAACTTGGTACTTATATATCTTTAAATAGGTGGAGTCGTCGTTAATCATAGCATGCATTCATCTAAAATAATCAATACGATCTAAAACAACAATGCCACCACCTTTGTTTGCAGGTCTTATTTCCAGTAAATCAGATTCTTGTAGAGCTTTAAGAGCTAAATTCTCTTCGTATGTCAGGTTGGGATATGAACACTTAAAATCATAAGACAGAATCTGCCATAACTCATTCTCACAAAAAGTTACAAAAGTGTTCAATGTTGGGTGTCTGTCCAGTACAAAGGAACTAGATTTCTTAAACCCTGACACATAATTCCTGTCCTGTTCAGGATAAAACAGTTTTAATGAAGCACTCCTAGTAAACATTTTGAAGTCTAAAACAATGTCAATAAGATCTCGTTTCATGGCTGGAGTAAACGACAAACCTTTATTCGGGGCATTCACTTGTTCAGAGGATAAGTTAAAGATGACAAATTAAAAACTGAGTTACTATGTTCCGTCTCTTGACGTCTACCTGACTCTGCATTTCGCTCTGAGAGGTTTCTAGCCACCATGCTGAACAATTTTTACTGAATTCAAAAATGACCTATTTTTATGTTTCTCTACCTTTAAGTAATTTAAATAATTAATTAGCATAATGTGTAATAGTAATATAAAAGGATACTTATCATTCAAGTTAATTGTTCTGATGAAGTCTCTTTGTGCAGAGATGAAACCGCTTAACCTGGTGTTTGTGACATTAAATTGTTTGATTTTTATACTTGGTTCTCCTGGATTTTGGATTTTTTTCTCACTGGACATTACTTGTGTTTTATATTGGAATTAGTACAGTCATGTGTTGTCAGACACATGCCCAGGATGACTTTGTTTTTATATTAAAAATGTTTCTGTCCTCAGCTCAGTTTTTACATAACCCTTTGTAAATTGTGTTTCAGCTTAATGTATGGCATGCTAACAAATCAAGAATGAAAGTCCAGTAGTTAGGTATGTTAAGCAACAGAATTGTGGAGTTACCTACTCAAAGATTAAGCAAATGTTGTTAGTTAGTGATTGTTTTGAGCTCAGTGAACATAATGCGGTTCAATGCCTCCTTTTACAGAGCGAGGAGAAGCTGTGCTTTTCATCATAATAGTTCATGAGTCTGGGAATGAGGATTATGCAAATGAGGGCTCAGCACACATACATTTCTGAATTGCTCTGTTTTCATATCATGCATACTGGCTAAACCTTGTGCTGCCTTCCCCACAATGTCCTACACACACGTTGACTCCTTCATGCAGCAGTGCATATGGCTGAGTTCATGGCCCTTGGGGGATAGCCATAACTGCAGTAAACAGATCCTGAGATAGAGTTGCTGTAATGCATAGTTCAGTACCATCAAAGTGCAAGAAGTAAGGATGAAATATTTTACTCTTCAAACTGCTGTGTTCAGCCACTATCATATATTACTTAGTCTGGAGTCTGGATACCTATAACACAAATAAGCAGAAACTAATCCGTTGTTTGACAATTGGCATATGTGAAAATGACTGTGATCAGAAACATTAGGTTCATTGTCTCTGAAAACTATTACAGTAGTAAGAATGGATTTAGGCAGAGAATTCAAAGCCCAGTACTCATGCTCAGAGGTGTCCAAAATCTTCCACCACCTCCCCCATTAACAATAAAGAACAAGGCTTACTGAGGAAGACCACCAAGGGCTTCACTATAAGGCAGAGGCCTGGAGCAGCCTGGCACAAAGGGTGGCATGTACCACTGGCATCACAAGAAATGATAAGCAATACCACCACCATTACAGCGATGTGAGGAGAACTCCTGATCTCCTGGGCTGACGGGAGGCTGAGATGACAGACCAGTCACCAACTATATACTGTAAGTAAGCCACTGCATACCATACACATGAAAACTGCCACTGTCTGTCATGCAGATGTCTAACACACTCCCATTTCTTTCTTTTTGGCACTTGAAAATATTGCAGATGGTTCAATCCCCTCCATGGTAGATTCTCCATACTTCAAGTGTGTGATACAGCTGCAGTCTGTTACTATACTACTGGTATAGCTCAGCATGTAAATGCATTGCTTTTAAAGATGTAGATGCAGAAAGATGTGGGTCTAAGTCACGTATGGTTTGTATACTGGTAAATCATTGACAAATTGTATTACAGCTGAGGTCTCCATGGCATTGGTACCCTTTTCATGCATGTACTGTATTGAAGTGCCTTGACTGAAGACATAAATGCATGTTTAACTTTAGCCTTCAGCAATATTTTGTAGTTAGCTCAGTAGCCATAGACTTTATTTATTTTTATTTTTATTTTTACATTTTTTTAACCGGGTTAGTTCGACTGGGCCCAGAGAGGCCTTTTTTAGCTGAGACCTGAGGAGGAAAGCTCCAGGAAAGTATTTAAAAAAATAAGAAAAAAATAATAATAATTCAAGTTGTAAGATACTTAACAGTACAAAAACGGAGAAACTGAAGTATACAACATGAATATTTGCAAGACAAAAGTACAGTAGTTCGAGAATGCAATAGCAATATGTTTGAGAAATTTGTTTAGCATTAAGTTATATACAAGGAATATAGCAATGCCAAAAATAGAAAATATATAATAAACAATTCAGAGTAACATCATGACATAGTACAATAAAGATGTGTTTAATAGCATAGGTACCAACTGTAGAGAGAGTAATATGTGTAGACAGTTTAGATAGCAGATACCAGGCAGATATGTTGATTGAGAGAAGAAGAAAAATTCATTAGGTTATTTAGATGGTACTTTAACTTGTCCATTGGATTTTTTATCCATTAATGGCTTTGAGTTCAATCCCTAACCCTTGCTCATTTTTTCCAGCTATTGCAGACAAAATCAAATGGGTGTTTTATTTGTCCTATTTAACACAACACTAACAACAGTATGATGCACACATTGGAGTGAGGTGTTGATTGTTTCATTCTGCAAGTGTGCGACACACACCAGTAGTTGTGTGTTTCACTGCATGATTGTTTCATTCTGCAAGTGTGCGACACACACCAGTAGTGTTTCACTGCATGATTGTTTCATTCTGCAAGTGTGCGACACACACCAGTAGTTGTGTGTTTCACTGCATGATTGTTTCATTCTGCAAGTGTGCGACACACCAGTAGTTGTGTGTTTCACTGCATTCTCAGATTGACTGTTGGTGTAGTTCAGCATGTCAACATTTTTTTTCCTTCTTCTTCAGGTTGCTGATGCTGAAGGCTTCATGACTACTGCAGCATGATGCATAAAAAATACCCAGATTCAAGTTATGCTTTACCTTAATTTTTTTCACTGTATCTGTATTTGTACTTTTCTCTCTATCTCTCTCTGTCTCTCCAACCCTCTTTCTTACTCTCCATTCCATTATATACATGTATTTATTTATTTATTTTTATTTTGTTTCTCTTTATTTAGTTTACATTAATATGCAACAGTATCCAGACAGCAGCCCTACCACCATCCAGGCCTGTCATTCCCCCACTGGTAGCTACTACACTACCACCATCAACATCACAGCCATCTGTGCCCCCAGCTGCCACAGTCATCTCCACATCCACAGCAGCACATGTTTATTTGGACTAAGCAATGAGCTGAGGGATAGTGAAACCACAGGTGGTAAAAATGGAAGCAGTGCAAAACTGGCTATGACAACCACAACAAATGACGGTAAGGATGTTCTCAGCAGTGATACCTACTATCAGAAGTTTGCCCTGGTTTTGCTGCTATTTGCCTCCTGACTGAAAAGACTATCAGAAAAGCTCCATTGAAGGAAAAATAGCAAAACAAAATGGAACAAAGCTTTAAGCAACTAACACAAGCTATGCTCAAAGTGCATTGTAGTTGACATAGACTTTCCAAAACAATTCTGAATTAACACATATATCTCTGACAATGTTACAGTTGTTCTTGTTTCCTTCTTCCCAGCTAAGGATTGTAGATGAGGAGGAGCACCCCCATCAGTTATATTCGCAGAAACGTATGTACTTTTGAGAAATTCTCTTCAGATTGAAAGAGAATGCATAGCCTTGACATGTGCCTTTACCACAATTAAATACTACCTGTTGAGGAAGGACCCTATGCTTATTACAAATCATGTCCCACTTCAGTGGATTCGCCAACAAAACAATAACAATGGAAAGTTGTTCGGGGGAGCCCCCATCCTTCAGCCCTTTAGTTTTAACATCATGTATTGACCAGGTTGCAGGTATATGAATGTAGCTGGGCTGTCTGGGCATACAGCCCCTTTTCTGGGGTCTTGAACTAATGGTTCCACCATGTAGGGGCCTTTTAGTATAGTGGTGGCTAATAGGCAAACTATCTTTAAGAGGTATAGTTCAGCAGAAGGAAGATGTATTAGAATTAATCAGAAACTTAACAACTGGCAGCTGCAAAAAAATATTTGAAGTCATATACCCTGCTATGCAAGAATCCATGACCTTTAAATCTGCAAAGAATCCTGAGATGACTCTGAAGGGAGTTATACATGTAAGAAGACATCTGTATGTTTCACTGCCTCTTTGAAAGTGCATGGAGAAGATACATCAAGTTATTTCTGCCTGTGTGAAAGAGTATAGAGAAGGTTTATCAGGTTATCTTTGCCTGTCTGAAAGTGCACAGAGAAAGCACTTCAGTTTATCCATACTTATATGGAAGTACAAGAAAAAGGTACTTCAGGTTATCTCTGCCTGTGTAGAACTGGAAAATGAAACTACCTGCAATTTTGTCTTTGTTGCCTTTGTAAATACTTTTTGAATATTTTTGACTAGCTATTTTGCATAAACCTTGGATGTAAGGGAGCTCTGCATCTGAAATGATCTGACCGTACCTACGTCCTATATGTAAGGGATCACTGCTTATGAATCAAAAGTATATTAACTTTAACTGAATTGGCCAAAAGAAGTGGGGATGATTTGATTTACCTCATTTGTGAAAATGATGCACATTAATATTATTTTATTTCTTCACCATGTAAATAAACATATCTTAAAGGTCCAGCATTTATTGTTGCTATATATATATATATATATATATATATATATATACATATATACATAAACACACACACACATACATACATATATATATATATATATATATATATATATATATATATATATATATAGTATATATTTATGTATATGTATATATATATATATATATATGTGTGTATATTGTAAACATATACACACACACACACACACACACACACACACACACACACACACACACACACACACACACACACACACACACACACACACACACACAGATATAGACAGACAGATAGGAATACATATGTACAAGTTTATATGTGTTTCGACTCAAAGTTAAAAACTGCATGTATTTCATTACGATGTCCTATATAGTGAATGACATTAATTCATTCCATTAGTTTTTAAATCTAGTCTAAAATGCTACGGTTGTTTTATTTGTATCACTCACTCTAAGCAGTATTAAATATTCTGCTGTTTCAATCTCTAGGTAGTTTAATGTGCTGCATGAGTAATACAGATAAAAGTGATGGAGTACAAGTCTTGGCAATACTAAAAGACAAAACATGCATTAGGATGAAGTGGAAAGGATGCATCAGAAAACAACTTACAGGAGGAAACACAATGTTGCTTACTAAAATAAAAGCTATGACAACAGCTGCTGATGTTGTTTTTTGATTGCAGTTTCAAACATGGAACAATTAAGTGTGAAAATGTTAGGCTGACGCAGAGGAAAATAGATATAAAGCTGCATGACCAGCAGTGAAGATAAGGACTTCAGTTGTGAAATAATTAATATAATTACCTTTATTTACAATGTATTAACAAAAACGAATGGGTGCAGTAGCCCACTTAGAATCATGCTGTTCTTTAAGGCTGAAATGGCCTGCAATCTAGAACTTACCAGCACTAAACTAATGTCTTCATAGGTAGGGTAGGCCTTACAGCTGTACCATGTCCTGTGAAGTGACTCTACCTATGCTTACATGTATCACCAGTGTGTTTTCCTAGAAATTTTGCAAAAGACTGAAATTGTTCCAGTGGGAAGAGTGCTCTACCCTGGTTAACAATTTCAACATAAAATGACAAACTAATAAAGAAAGAATGAACTTGAGTCAGTGGTACAAAATCCTTACTACAGGTAGCAGACTAGACAGGAGATGGAAAGCTTGTTCAGCAGAGAAATACAGCATGCTTCACTGAACTAGATAAGCCACTAAACATATGAGCCTTCAGTCTAGACTTATAGAAGTTTCTTGTTTCAGCTGGATTGATAAATGTTTTAATCCATGTCAAATGTCATAAAGCTTAACTTCTGCATCAGCCGACACAGGAGGACTCTTCCCATTATATCAGCATGAGGCCAGATTCAACATCAGGGGTTACTGGGAAAAAGTAATATTTATGTTTGACTTACCTGGGACATTCTCCAGTGGAACCCTGAGGATATGAAACCTCTAAAGGATATTATGAAACTATGTAAAATCTGCCAGAAGGAAACATTAGGACTATAGCAAGAAATACCCATTCAGTGTACCTGTTTCAATGTGGCATGCCATCTGAATTAAGGAGTAAAGGTTTTCCAAAGACAGAGACATTCTCTTAGTCCGGGGTATTCATTTGATCTCCTACCAGTTACAATCTAAATATTTTGGTAATATCTCTGACCAAATAGCCATGGGTATGGCTACTGGGGTATTGGTTTCATATTGCTAGTGTACAGCAAGTGACATCCTAATTTGTCCAAACAAATATTGAGCTTCCATCTCTGTCTAATGGCATAGATAAAGTGTATATGTATAGCACATTTTAATGTGTTAAGGATGTTTCACCAGCTGTGTTTCAGGATGCATGTTTTTCCACACTACTTCATGACAACTAGATAGTAATAAAAGTAAAATCGGACCTAAATGTTCTGAAACCAATAAATGAAATAAGGTAAATTAAAAAGCGTGAAAAGCAATAAATTACAGATACAAATCAGTAATTTTTCACAGTGAAATTAATCAGCAGGTAAACTCTGCTCTTGAGTATGAAACCTTCTTATAGTAGCTGAAAATATGTATACAGAGGGCTTTCCCTTTTTTAACAGGCAAGCTAAATGTAGGTTGCAAGGAGGTTAATGCATGCCAGATTATTGACATTTTTGCTAAGAGTAGTTGGCCTTCAATATTTCTTTCTTAGGGCAGAGGAAGCATGTTATCATATTTCTTCCACAGGATCATGTAAAAAAAAAAAAAAAAATAGCAATTCTCAGTATTAACTGTTTGACTTCTATTCTAGAGGCTTTCTGCAACATGTCCTGACAAAATCATTTATTCATTTAATCTATAGTACCCGTTTTATGCTGATCACAGTCAGATAAGAAGCTGGAATGTATCTTAGCAAGCAATGAACATGGTATTTACATCAATATAGACACATAGACACACTGTAATGCATGCTTATACAAACAAACACAACACACACTCCAATGTATTCATGTACACACACACACATGTAAGCAAACACATGTACATATCTAAGGTAGTTTGCAGGATCACCAGTTCCACTTATCAGCAAATTCTGCACTGAAGGCACCACAGATGGGACCAAACTAGAGAAGCGAGTAGTATGTGACAAACCTAACAATATCCTCATTGTTGTGTCCTTAACTGATCCACTACATAAAAACAGCATTTTTAGGAACCTGTATTATGCACATATAATTGTAAAAGAGAGAACTTTTACTTAACTGTTTATTAACTGAATTGATCCTGTTTTTATTATTTTTATGAATTCTGCATGCAAAACATGACAGTAGGATCACATAGCAGCCCTGAGTAGATGCAAAGAAATACTTAAGCTGTTACATGAGGGGATATTGTTTATTTAACGACACTTGACTGTGAGTTTGAATTCTTTGAGCCCATTTTGTCAAACAGGCCTGTTAACTATTTCACATGGACAGCAAGACATTTACACCTCTTACCTAACAAAACCAATTCTGAGGTTACAGAACCTTAAGGTAAGTTATAAGTGTGATAGGCTCAAGTCCATTTAATTAAATGATGCAACTGAATCAGGATTTGTTCAAAACTGATATGTGTCATGGTCTTAGTATAAAGTGAATTTGTGTGATTACTAAAGTTAAAATCCTGGCTCATAGTGAAATGTCTGGTCTGAAAATTCTAAGCCCAGACCACCCCCTACCTTACAAAAAAGACCAAAAAGGCAGAATATAAAGAAATATTAAACATTTCTCTTCTTTAAGGTAGTTTTCTTATTCTTCATGTGTTTTTTGAATTAGTTTTTTTTTTCATCTGAGATATAAATTAAATGTTATATTGTGGATCTCATCAGATAAATTTTTATGCTCTGGTATTGGATTTATCTGGAATTTTGCATCCCTTGGTGCATGTGTGCTAGGTTTATGGGTTCATAGGCAGTTACTATGCTATTGACCCAAGGGTCATTTTTAAGCCTAGCCTATTACATCCATTATATTTCAAGAGGAAAAGTCTAGTCAATGCCTGAGATTATTATTAGTAATGACTGCCCATGTCCAAGAGGGATGTGGGAGGTATTCCCGGCAAGAATTTGAAGTTTTCCATCAGTTCATCCTGGCTCCTTTTAAACAAGGTCATAGAGATGCTCTGCTTAACATGAACTGGTAAAATATTCCAGAGAAGTGGCAATCTCTGTGAAATTAATTTGTCTCTCCAGCATGTCCTATTTAAATTGCAGGCCAGATTTAGGTCACTGGAGTGGGTAATTCTAGTCCCTACATTTGAGTTTCATAGATTATTACTAGGCAAACTTCCCTTGTGGGCCATTTTACACCTAGCCAATTACCACATGTGAGAATCAAAACCTGTACCTTGCATCTGTAAAAGAAACACCTTAACTATTATGCCAACTTCCCACTTAGGATTATATTTATGGTATTTCTCATTTATTTATTTTTTCTTTCTTATATCATATGCCTATGTATATAAAAAACTTTAAACCCAGCAATTCATTACAGGTTTTCCTAAAATAAAACTTGGCATTGTTACTTGTCTATGTGTGGCAGAAAATGTCATGTCTTACACTCAAGGATCAAAGGAGGAGATGGCTTGGGAGTGGAGTGCAACAAAATGTATAAAGGAATCCAGACCCAAAAGTTAACAGGCAATGAAAAGTACTATTTCCTATGCTAATTCATGTATGTATGTATGTATGTATGTATAATAGAAGGCTATATTTTAGCAAAGTATTTCAGTATTAAAAAACAGCTGCTTCATTTCTTTTACATCTTTGGCTTTCTGCTGGCCTTGGCCTTCTGCACTGGATATATCCCCCCCCGATTTTCAGGTAAAAGTGAATGAGCTTTTGACCTGCTACCTGTTAGGTTTACATTATAGAATACAGTGTCTCTGCCTGTCAGGTTTACATTATAGAATGCAGTGTATATGCCTGTCAGGTTTACATTATGGAATGCAGTGTCTACGCCTGTCAGGTTTACATTATAGAATGCAGTGTCTATGTCTGTCAGGTTTACATTATAGAAAGCAGTGTCTATGTCTGTCAGGTTTACATTATAGAATGCAGTGTCTCTGCCTGTCAGGTTTACATTATAGAATGCAGTGTATATGCCTGTCAGGTTTACATTATGGAATGCAGTGTCTACGCCTGTCAGGTTTACATTATAGAATGCAGTGTCTATGTCTGTCAGGTTTACATTATAGAACGCAGTGTCTATGTCTGTCAGATTTACATTATAGAATGCAGTGTCTATGTCTGTCAGGTTTACATTATGGAATAGAGTGTCTACGCCTGTCAGGTTTATATTATAGAACGCAGTGTCTATGTCTGTCAGGTTTACATTATAGAAAGCAGTGTCTATGCCTGTCAGGTTTACATTATAGAACGCAGTGTCTATGTCTGTCAGGTTTACATTATAGAACACAGTGTCTATGTCTGTCAGGTTTATATTATAGAATGCAGTGTCTATGTCTGTCAGGTTTATATTACAGAACGCAGTGTCTATGTCTGTCAGGTTTATATTATAGAAAGCAGTGTCTATGTCTGTCAGGTTTACATTATAGAATACAGTGTCTCTGCCTGTCAGGTTTACATTATAGAAAGCAGTGTCTATGTCTGTCAGGTTTACATTATGGAATGCAGTGTCTACGCCTATCAGGTTTACATTATAGAACACAGTGTCTATGCCTGTCAGGTTTACATTATAGAATACAGTGTCTCTGCCTGTCAGGTTTACATTATAGAAAGCAGTGTCTATGCCTGTCAGGTTTACATTATGGAATGCAGTGTCTACGTCTGTCAGGTTTACATTATAGAATGCAGTGTCTATGTCTGTCACGTTTACATTATGGAATGCAGTGTCTACGCCTGTCAGGTTTATATTATAGAATGCAGTGTCTATGTCTGTCAGGTTTACATTATGGAATGCAGTGTCTATGTCTGTCAGGTTTACATTATAGAATGCAGTGTCTATGTCTGTCAGGTTTACATTATGGAATGCAGTGTCTATGTCTGTCAGGTTTACATTATAGAACGCAGTGTCTATGTCTGTCACATTTACATTATGGAATGCAGTGTCTACGCCTGTCAGGTTTACATTATCGAACACAGTGTCTATGCCTGTCATGCTGCTTATAGCATCATGAAAAACAGGCTCATTTAACAAAAGCAAAACAGCCTTGGATTTTTTTATGGGTTTTCTATCAAAAGTTTAAGCATTACACCACCAAAGCCATGTGCATGGTCTGGACTCTGAATGCGAAAATGTCAAACACCAATATTCCGGACCGTTAAATTATGCCCCCTTCTTGACCCATGTTAGCAATTGTTTTTAGGTATGGAGCAGTTGGAAATGTCATTGTTTGATTTTTTTATCAGCATTTGGACAATTCAGAAGTACAGATTACGCATACACCATTTTTTATTCAGGCATGTCCAAGGGTCCCCTCCCAGTGTTCTCTCCTGTCTATCTGATGAATCTAGGCATCTTGGGGCAATGTAAAAATTGCCTCATGTACACAGGCAACCCTCTTCTACCACCCAACACTACAACCTGTGAGAGATGCACTTATCTAGCCAAACTGGAGGTAAAGCTTTCTCCAACCAAGACTGAACTTGACAGTCAAGAGAAGGTAAACACTTGCACCACACCACACTCATCACATAGTCTCAGTAAAGCTACACCACCAAAATCCACACATAGAAACACAAAAACATTTGCGGAGGATCTCAATAATAATCTGCTCAAGCAACAGAAACCTCCAAAGCAGAAATGCAAGCAACCTTCACCCCTCAACACAACCTAAATGACACATAGCCCGCAGACTCAGTGTGCCACTCAACCACAGCCAATAAGGCAAAACAACGTACCCAACACACTAGTCATAGGTGACTCTATAGTCAGGCACACTAATGTCCCACTCACCAGGCTAAACAAGGAGAAGATTACTGTCAGCTGCCTGTCAGGTGCCAGGATCTGCCACATAACCTGCACACTCAGGTCACTCCACAGCAACTACAAATATGACTCTGTCATTGTCCATATTGGTGTGAATGATCTGAGATATACCTCCCTGGACTACATGAAAAGAAACATGGAAGAACTCTCCGATCTTGTAGCCCAGGCAGGTATGACCCTAGCCCTGAGTAGCATTCTGCCATCACCCAGAATGATACCGCAGTACAAGGACAAAATGATTGGCTTCAACAATTGGCTAAGCTTCTGGTGTCATTCAAAAGGGATCCAGTATCTGTCTGCCTGGGATGACATGGTCGACAGACTACGATGCTTTGACAGAGATGGCCTGCACCTGTCACCCCTGGGATTCCGGATACTGGCTAAGGTTCTTGCCGCTCCTGTAGTGCCATTTTTAGGCAAGGTTCAAATGACAAATTCACCACTGTAACAGGAACAGGCAAGCAAAAACTGAGGGTGATGCAACTCAATGCTAGAAGTTTAAATCTCAAAATGCACTCACTCGAGGCACTGCTTAAAATGGAGAACATCGATATCTGGGCAGTGACTGACACCTGATTCAAGGCTCCAGAAAGCACCCCTGCACTACCAGGCTATAACTCATACCACACTTTTTGGCCATGTAACCTGGACCGGAACACCAAAGTCGGAGGTGTGTCCATATTCATTAAGGATATCCACACCTCCAGGCTAGTTGCTCAGCATAATGCATCCGAGGCTATCCAAGTGCAACTAACTCTGGGCAAAACTGCAATCCAAATTGCAGCTTGCTACAGATCCCCCACCATGCCACAGGATTCCCATTCCTCTTTTCTTGATGTACTGGAAAATATTAGGGTTCAACCAAACACCATAATAATGGGCGATTTCAACTACCCCACCATTAACTGGGAAAACTACTCATGTACCAACTCCCTCGCTCAACGCTTTTTGGAATTCATAAACTCCAATGCCCTGGATGCTCTTATCCACAGCCCCACCAGGGGCAACAATATCCTATATCCAGTCATTACCAATATGAGTGACAAGTGTTCCACACCTTAAGTCAATGCCTCATTGGTCCGATCCGACCATAAGCTAATCACCCTAGATATCCACATCCTGCCACCCACCCCCCATTAAGGAAACCACAGTAAAAAATTTCTCCAAAGCCAAATTCATGGTTCTTAAGACAGAAGTGGTGGACTTCATGACACCCATGCAGATGGACAATATAGTCACGACTACTGAATCCTACACAATTGCATGTTATAAGCACTTACACGAGTGCATGGATCGTGCTATCCCAAACAGAACCAAGACGCTATCCTCCAAAAAAAGAAAGCCAATCTGGTGGTCCCCTGCCATAAACAAACTGTACAACAGAAGGAAGAAAATGTTGCAAAAGAAAGTAAAATGCCATGAGTGGAGGAGCTCCCTGGTCAGCCTCAGTAAGAAGCTGTGATCCCTGATAAAATCCTCCAGAGCTAGTTATGAAAACAAAATCACCACTGATTCTAATGACAACCACAAAGCATTCTATAGCTATGTCAAGAATCTCAATGGCAACACTCAGATCTGCTCTGAGTTACAGCACAATGGCACTAAATATATAGACCCAACTGATATTGCCAACATCCTGGCAGATAGGTTCAATGCTAAATTTACCCCTCTCTCACCCCCTAAAGGGCCCATCTCTATACCAAAAGAATGCAAAGTTCCTGTAATCACGGCTGCACAGGTAAAAACCACACTCTCCAAAGCCAAGAACATAGCATCCATGGGACCAGACAACATCCCCAGCTGCATTCTACTTGAACTATAGAACAAACTGGCACCCCACCTAAGTGCCATGTTCAATCATAGCCTCACCTCAAGGTTTGTGCCTGCTGAATGGTGCACAGAGACGGTTATCCCACTCCACAAGGGGGGAGCCACCACAGACCCCGGGAACTGCCACCCCATTAGCCTGATGAGCCAGGTCTGCAAGGCCATGGAATGTATCATTATGGAACTTATAAACAAAGATATTGGTAATCTCCAAACTCTGGACCCCACCCAGTTCAGGTTTGTAAAAGGCAGATCATGTCTCCTAAACCTGATAGACTTCTTTGAAGCAGTCACCAAAGCCGTAGACGAGGGTAAGGTGGTTCACACAGCCTATCTAGATCTTGCCAAGGCTTTTAACACCATCCTCCACTCTGGAATTATAGATAAACTCACTAAGCTAGATATAAGTCCCTATATCACAAGATGGGTTGCCAACTGGCTCACTGACAGAACTCACACTGTGAAAGTAGCAGACTCCAAATCCGACTTCAGACCAGTGGCAAGTGGTGTACCACAGGGTTCAGTCCTGGGTCCTCTCCTGTTTGATATCTACTTCTCTGAAGTACAGGCTAACACAGAAGGTCTTTGGCTGATGAAGTTCGCAGATGACTGCAACTAGGAGCCATAATCAAAACTCCTAACAATGTGGACATCCTACAAAAGGGTCTCACTGCGACAGACGCCTGGTGTCAAAGCCATGGCCTCAAGCTCAATGCCAAAAAGTGCATTGTCATCCCCTTTGGTAAAAACTCTGTACCCATGAACTACAACATAGGTGGTAGTATACTTAACACCAAAAGTGTGATAAGTGACCTTGGGACACAGGTGGACAGTAGTCTCTCCTTTGATAATCACATCGCCACAGTAGTCAAGAAGTCCTTCTACGTGGCACACCTTATCACAAAAGGTTTCTCATCCAGAAAAAAAGAGGTCATTGTTCCCCTCTATTCATCACTCATTGGACAAATTATAGAGTACAATGCTCCTTTTGGTATGTACCTCACAAGACATCTACAACAACTGGAAAGGCCGCAGAATTACCTCACAAAGAGGATTACTGTCTTTAAACGGATGCCTTTTGCAGGCCATCTCAAAAAACTCCAGCTTTACTCTGTCACATATCACCTACTCAGAGGTGATCTCTGCCTAACATACAAAGCTATGTCAAACCCAGAGCTGTTGGACATGCTCCACTTAAAGAAATCCCAATCCCCCCTAAACCTTGTCACCACAATAAACAGAACATGCCGGAGGGATAGATTCCTGTCCCAGAGACTTCCCATACTTTGGAATAAACTACCTGTCTATATCAAAACTCCTCATTAGCACTCTTCAAGAAAAATATTGATGACTGGATGGGAAATAGGAAACTCACCCCGGGGATCACCTCTGTGGCTCTGCTCGACAGTGGCACAGGAAAATAATTTTCTTGGGTGGCAAAAGCCAGGGTACCTTTTTGGCTGGGCTTGTATAGGTCCTAGGGCCAGTAGCCTAGTACCTACCTATGAACCTATGAACCTATACATAGTTTGACTGTGTGACTGAATGGTGTAGTTCATGCAACATTTTGATAGTAAATCATTTTTTACAGCTCTATTTTATAAGATAAGAATGTATTCTTAAGCAAATATTCCAATGTATTAATCAAAGCGATTTAGATTTTGCATTCTGGGCCAGAGTGCTTTGTAAAAAATTGACTCATTACACTTGGAATGTCTGAGAAACAAACATTATTCCATACATTTTAAAATAGAATAGTTTAGGAGATTGTAAAGTGATATATCAAAGTTACAAAAAATGTGTCTTCCATTTAGGCATACCTGGTTACAAATGTCTCCCTGGCACTGGTCTGGTACGTGAATTATATAATATGTCTTTAAAGGCAAAGTTTCAAATACATAATGGCTTAGCAGTTATACTGGTTGCTGAAAATGTTCCTGAATACTGGTTATTAGCAACCTTATGTATTATTCTGTATCTCAGGATTTCATACACTTATCTTGCTTACATGACATAACATGTAAGATGTAAGATGGTGGCACCATATGCGTCAGTGACCTCTTTGGCTCCTGTTGTTTGTCCTGCGTTGTCTTGTTGTTTTTCTGTAGCTTGACCATTTTCCTGGAGTTTCTGGTGGTTGAGTGTGGAGAGAAGGCAGCCGTGGTGTTGGTGGATCGATTTGAGCAGGGGCTGTTTGGGATTGACTCAGGTAGCTTGGAGTGGTTGGAGTGGTGGGTATGGCTGGAGTGATTGGCTTGGTCTTGGCTGTTCATGACTGTATGTGGAGAGGCACTCTGAGAGGAAAGGATAGTGGTGACTGGGTGATGGATGGTGTCGGTGGGTGTTGTGCCGGATTCGAGTGGATTGTGAAGGTGGAACTGGTGGAGACAAGGTTGGTGTCAGATTGGATGGTGAATTAAGAGTGAAATCATGGAGACTGCGATCACTGACCTGCATGAGGGCAGATGGTGGAGACCCGACTGACTGTCTTCTTGGATGTGTACTGATCCAGACTCTTGAATATCTTTTTGTTGGATTGGTGAAACTGTACTGGGACTTGCCGGTCTTGAGATGGTGCTTTGGTTGGCTGGGACTCAGTGTCACATGTGTGTTTATTGTATACGTGGTTTATGTGCTTGTGTTTTTTTGTTGTGATGGTATGTGTTGCTTCATGAGCTTGAAGGAACATCATTTCATTCAGCTGTTCACTTTATGGTTGCACGGTCTGAATAACAATAAAGTTTACTTACTTACTCGATAAGTTATCAAAGAACATTGCATTAAGGTAGAATTCTCCAAGCCTAACTGACTAATTGGCACATACTATTTGGCTTAGTTTGATGAATCTTTGGTTTCAAAATCTTGGTTTTACAAATGCACAAGCTACAAAATATCTAATTGTGGGAGCTGTATTCTTAAGCACCCCCTAATGAGTTTTTTTAAACTTACTGAAGAGGAATATGGAATATTCAAGCTTCCTCAGGACTGTGCAACCTCAGAGTTGCTCCGTGTAAGCAGAAGGGTTGCATAAATGTATAAAGGGGGATAGAGAGCTCCATCCTAACAACAGTATTACTGCAGGGCACTGCTGTGTAACTGACTTGTTCTGCAAACTGCTACTTGCTCGATTATTTGTCACATTTTTTTTTTTTTTGCGAAAGTGATATTCATTTACCTGCCATGTCATTCCTTTATCTTTTATATAAATGATAGATCAATGCCAGTTACTTTATCTGCAGAACAGCAGTTCATTAAATCATTTTATTTACTGGCCATGAAGAACAGGCCAGTAATCCTGCCTACAGAAATCTAGGCATAACTAATGATACAAAAATGGATTATAATCAGCATGTATCACTTATTACACAGCATGATACTTTCTATGTTACTGACCAACTTCTGTGTTTTTTTTTTAATTTAAAAAAAGATTCTTGGGACTTTTTGGAAGATTTAAAGCAGAATTATGGGATAACAATTTGATATTTGTAACTATAGATATAACAGATTTATTCTCCTGTATTCCCAAAACTGATGGTATTATGAGATTTACTAATAGTATAAACAAACATTCCCAAATTGAGTGGGACAGAATAGAACTTATCACTGAAATTATCAACATAGTATTAGACAACAACTATATATACTTTGAAGGGGAATATTATGAACAATCCCTAGGTGTAGCTATGAGAGCGGTATGTGCCCCCATCTATGCCAATCTTGTATTACTTGACTGGGAAGAAGAATTCATCCTAGATACCCCTTGGAAGGAATATATAGTTTGTTATGTGAGATTTTTGGATGATATGTTCTTGTTGTGAAAAGGGACGGAAGAATCTGTAACCCAATTCATAAACTATATTAATCACAGTAGCCCTTACTTAAAATTTACATACAACTTAAGTAGGATGGGAATAAACTATATGGACACATTTATATTCAATGAAGGAAATACTTTTAAATCTAGAATCCATCGGAAGGAAACTTTTTGTAATTCATATCTGGAATATACCAGTAACCATCCTTATACCCAGAAAAAAAGTATTTTAAAAGGGCAGTGCATAAGGGCAGCCAGAATGACTACCCTCAAAGAAGACATGATTAAAGAAATTAGGTTCATAGGTGAATTATTTAGAAAAAGAGGATATCCTGAGAACCTAATTAAAGATATTACTGAATATGTGATTAGCGAATGGGGGAAGAAATATGTCCCACTTTTAGGTAATGTTTCTAATATCCAGAACATCACAAATAAGTACAGTGACAATACTGGATATCAAAGACATATATTTTAGAATTTAGTCCATATGTAGGTGAAATTAGAAACATCATTGAACAAAATTGGAATATATTAACAAGTGACGACACTATGTATTGTAAAATTGGAGAAAAACCTTCTTTCGTATACAAAACAGGGATGAATATAAAGAAGATGATAAAATTTAAGACAACTAGTAAGAGAGGCATAGCAAATACGAATTTTGAGGGAACTACAAGATGTGGACATTGCAATCGATGTCATTATATCATGGAAGATAAACAGCTTTGCTTAGAGAATAATATCAAAAGTAGAATATATTTTAGAAGGGGAATTGCCAGACACAGCATGTCATCTATTTAGGGAAGTGTACATCATGTCCCAGTTATTATGTGGAGAAAACGGATAGAAGGTTGAAAAACCGGATTTATGATCACCTCTATTGTATAAAAAAAAAGGACAGGAATAATATACTATATAGGCATTTAGAAGAAAGTACTGGATGTGAATCCTTCAAGTTTGCAATACTGGAAGTTGTCAGAAGTGACCCTAGAGGTGGTAATATTAAGGCTATACTGGGAGAGAAGGAAATTAAATGGCAGATAAGATTAAATGCTGCCAGCGCCCTAGGAATTAATGAACATATACCTACTAAACCTCTTATTAGAGTTTAATACATTTCACGGTATACATTAGGATTTTATAAATTAGTAATCATTTAAGGAAAGATGGATAGGTGAACATACAAGCACAAGTACACACAGTGAGAATATAGGGATCCTTGGAAACATAGGAGTCTTTTAAAAAATTATTATTGAACACACTCACAGACAGGATAGAATGTAATCTAATGAATTATTTATTCAAACAGGATGTTTATGTATTAATTACATTTTAACAACATATTTATTATTGTAGTGCATTGACGTTTATAATAACTTTTATAAAATGCTTATCTACATAAAGTATTATTTTAGAATTTCTATGTTAATTGATTAACTGAATAATTGATTGACAAGGGCGGGAAAATATAAAGTATAAAAGGGTTTGTAAATGATGTTGAGTGTTCTGATGAAATCTACAGTCAGTAGAAGAAAGCGTTCAACCTGTTTTTTTAGTGTGGTACATTAAACCTCTTTTTACACCAATTGGACCGTGTCACTTGCTTCTTGGAAACTATTTTGTTCTACATTATTGGTTATTGTCGGGATTCCTTGGAACTACTATTTGGAGTGTGTTTTGTTTTTCTCGTAACTGTGGAGCTTTTCTGCTACCAGGAATGCTACTTTGATTAAGTTCACCAACTGAGGACTGTACTGTCTTTTGTTTTCTTCATAACTTTAGCATTTGTAGCTAGAATTAATGCAGAAGTTGGTACGAAATATGATGCATTAAAGAATATAATTATGAAGTGGACTTGCGAGTGTATACTTATTTCCTGGGTTTAACTGATGTAACAATTAAACTACAATATTGTGTGAGCACATTTTGAATGACTAGTGCCATCTATGGGCATAGTATTATGTGGTATCTTAAAACCATATAAATTGTAACAAGAGCTGAATGGTTATTTATAATAGCAATGAGGTGCAATGCAATCTGTATGAAATTGTCAAGGCCTGATTTAATGCAGTATTTTATGTATGTTTCTGTGGAATGGCAACTGATCCACACACTCTGGAGGAAAAGTAGTATATTACCTGTACACAGGGTCTTGTATCTCTATGCTATTAGTCCAGTACTCAGGATTATAACACTTCTACATCAGCCTTTTATTACATTATACAGCTCAAAACACATTCCTTAAAATAAGTGAAAACAAGGAATTGAACAGTAATGTGCATTCCTCTTACTACTTGATAAAAATATCTATGATAAAATTGTGTCTCTCTCTTTTTTTTTAATACTGTCAGTAGTGTACAAAAACACGAAGTGTAGGACTAAATAGTAACCTGTCAAATGTACTGCATTCTCAATAAAGATGTGCTTATCATGGTAATGCAACTCGAAGTTCTGGTAAAGCATAGCCACAGCGCTCTAAAATGAGCATGTTGCCTGGCGCATCTGACAACTCAAAGCATGGCATTTTCATTTATAATTTGTTTGGCCTTCAGTGTCACATAGTAAAACAGTGAATCACTGCAGTAAGCATGATAATTCTTTGTAAATCTTCTTCTTCTGGCTTTTTCCCGGTTAGGTGTCGCCACAGTGGATCACCTTGTCTGCACATTGAATGGCAGTGGAGTTTTACGGTGTCGAGTTGCCAGCCCGGCGCCCAACCTTCCACAGAAGGCACACTCACACACACACCTAGGGCCAATTTAGAGTGTCCAATCCACCTGCAGCATGTCTTTGGGATGTGGGAGGAAACCGGAGCACCCAGAGGAAACCCACGCGACCACAGGGAGGACATGCAGACTCCGCACAGAAGGCACCCCAGCTGAGGATCGAACCGGAGAACCTCTTGCTGTGAGGCGGCAATGCTAACCACTGCACCACCGTGGCCGCCCATGATAATTCTTTGTAAATAAACTTGTGAAAAGTTTTTTGTTGAGCAGCTTCTTCAATAGCTGTTTAGCACAAAGGATTAAAGGCATGAGCAACTGATGGGATTTATCCTGTAGTCTAAGGTCTGAGCCCCTCAGCATTCACTGATTTGCCTTTTAACTATAAGTAAGTTGTTTAACCAGGCAATGCTTTGCGGTGTGTATAATGTACAAGTAAGTACATAGATAAGTAAATAATTGAAAAAAAAAAAACAGTGCTAATGATTGTGTTCATTTCTACAGCGGCAGGTTTCTACTTTGAAAACCCCATGCCACCAGCCTACCATGGGTGAAGAAATTTGGCATTTTCTTTTTGTTTGTTTGGCTGTTTTTCTTGCTAGTTCTTTTACTCTAATGACTAACTCATGTGCCTGAAATGCAAATGGATTCATAGACGTTAGGGGCAGCAGTACTTGTCATCTTTCACATTGTGAACACCAACACATGACTAATCTACCTTTAACTGATACTTAAACTGAGAATGCTGTACTTTCCTGGACTGCACAAAATAGAAAGCTACCAGTTTTTGCCGTTCCCCATTAATGGTGATATGAAGTACTCAGACTCATAAGACAAAGCTTTCAGTTCCAGATGCTGACAGATAGTGCATTTCAAGAGTGTTGGGTTTATGAAATGTTTGAAGGTCTATAGAGGTAATTTATGATATAAGGTCATAATGGGTGAAAAAATAGGACTCACCACTTCTGTAAAGATGACAAGTTTTCAAATAACAGCAAACTTTTTTTCTCATAAGAAAGACCTCCATGCTTCTGAAAGATGGACTTGTAAACTTCATTCCTTTGGAATGTGTTAAAAAGTTTATCAGGACTCAGTCTACATACACTGTGTCCCGTGTTAAGGTATTAAGTCATTTTCTTTTATGTTATGGACAACAAAGAATGAGATGTGGAAGATACCTTCTTACTACTTAGCTTGGCTATGCTTGTAAAAGCTAATACACCCAAAAAGAGCCAAATGGCCAGGTAGCTATTGATCCCCAATGAACCACAATCCAAAAGAATTGCATATCTACATCAGTGTGCATCACATGGAAATACTATTTTAGTTCAACTGAACAAGCAATAAAAGTAATGGGTCAATGACATTAGAATCACAAGTGTCCTGAAATACTCAGAAAGAATGTGCAATAGCTGAAAAAAAATAACATCTGTTCTTTTTATACTTAGTATTCCTGGGCTTGTGTACTGCTCTCTGTAATTCTCCTTTCCCCCCTCTCAGCTTCTAGTCCACACTGTTCAGTTCATACAGTTGACTGTCTTTACAAACCGTCTTGCTTTTTGCCACAACCAAAGCCTACTGATTGTTTTTCTCAACACTGTTACTTTGCTGATTCAGTGGTTAGGCACTGCTCCATCCGCTTCTGCTAAGCTCAGGCTCACTCCGTCTACTTATCCTACCCATCCCTCCTACTCTACATTTAAAATATTCCAAGTCTGCACCTACATTTCTTCCAACCTATCTCGGCATCAAAACAATTAGAACATAACCAAGAAACAGTAGCCCTACAATTAGCATCACTAAGTCGTTTACTTAATGCTACTACCCAGCTTGCCTTTTAGAAGTTATACTGTTGTAACTATAACTATTCTTGCCTAGTAACATTTTACAGTGCAAACTAATATCTTCAGCAAAATCTAACTTACTTACTATACAAAATGACTCTGACTCCAGCCTTACCACTGTGCCTCCTCAGCATATTAGCACTCTTTACCAACTACTGTACCTACCAAATAAATATAATTAATAGTCCTACAGTCCCACACTCACTAGACCAATAGTTACCAACAATTTCACCACAGCACACACAATGTACCAGAAAACCATTTTAGATTTTTTTCAATTACAAGTATCTTAAATCTTTTATGTTACCATACAATATACTTTCTTTCATAAAATGTCCACCCATAAAATTAATGGAGACATTTACCCAAACCCTGGTCCCAGACAACAGCAAACAAAATCACACTATCAGCGGAATATTGAATGAACCATTCATTTTCCTCTCCTATCTCCCAGTTCCAGCCTTCTATTCCTAAATATCAATCTTAGGAGCTTATCTAATAAAATCCAGGACATACATGCTTGTATTGCCATGTATTTCCCAGATATAATAATAACTACAGAAGCATGGGTGAAAAAAAAGACACAGATAGTGAAATTACCAATTTAGTTTCAGTATAATTAGGTCTGGTAAGAAAAATAAGCAGGCAGGTGGAATAGCCATCATTTACAATAATTTCCTAAATATAACAGCATATGCACAGGAAATACCACAGTTTAATAATGCAGAGCTACTTATATAACATCTTAAAATCAATAATAAGAAAATGTTTTGTTTAGCAACCATATATACCCACCAGTTAAAAAATTATGTAACACCTATACACTGGCCCAATAATCAAGGAGCCTCAGATCTCACCACTAGCACCAGTGAGGGCCATGCACATTGGGAAGGATAACAAGTACACGCACAGTAAAGTACAATTTCCCTTAAGAGCACACAGAGATCACACTCAGTCCAGGGTTGCTTTCTCCCTTTCTCTCCACATCCCCAATAAGACTCCCCACTGACACAGCTATAGGGTACAGGTCTCAGCCTAGTTGTCAAGTTAAAACCTCCAGCACCCTCTCTGTCCAACCAGTGCTTTGTGTCCCTACCCAAGTAGCTGACATACACACACACACACACACACACACACACACACACACACACACACACACACACACACACACTCATGCACACTTTGAGATATGAGTTATATACAAACACATAGACCCTCCTGAGAAAGGCAGGCACAAGTTCGCCAGCTATGCCCCCTTCTCTGCCCAGGCTATAAGGTAGAAATTACTGCCACCAACACTAATATCAGCTACTAATAAGGCCCTTACCAAAGGGTGTCCAATTTTACTGTGCAATATTATTATTATCCAATTAGTAAGTATGACGAACAGCAAGGCTTATTGGAGTGGCTTGGACAGTATCACAATATACATGCAATGTACTCTAAAGTTTAAATTTTCTCTACACAAAACAGCCAGAGTTGAAAGGTTTAAAAATATTTAATAATAATTAATAAAAACACAAGATAAATCTCCTCAATTCAACACAATGCTAGTTAAGAGTTCAGACACAGGAAAATGCTTAAAATAATACTGTAGAATAGTCTGACATAAATATAGAAAACAGCTAGTCTAATTTTACTATTTTCTATCTATTTCTAAGAGAAAAAAAACTTACATACATACAGAGCAAAGGCAGAGTGCTGGTGATGTTGTCAGTTTTGAAGACAAATGAAAATGCTCTAATTCTCTCTCTCTGAAAAAGTTTTAAACTGATAATACATCACTGCTGACTCATTTTAGATTACATCATTCTGCTCTGGTTTATTTTCCCAGGCTAACAGGAAACTCAGAATTTTAACAGTTCTTTGATTTTGCACCTGGCCAGGAAGCCACAGCAATAAAATACATTATACATGTAAAATCTAGCAGTTAACTCTGATCTCAAAACAATAGAAATAATTTGCTAGTCCAGATATCACGTCTCTGAGTTTGAGACTAAGCAGTCATGCAATGTTTGACTTATCAGCTTTCTTCCAGCAGAGTGCCCTGTGGTTACATTTCTGAAGCTCAGTACAACATATAGTTATAATCATAACATATAGTTCTCTTTTACATTTGTAAAACCAGCCAGTGGATTATATTAATATTTACAAATCACATAGAATTATTTGCAAGATTCTATCTGGCTTGGCTGGCAGCCTTTCAGTTTTTCACATTTCTCCTCTCCCTTAGAACTCAAGCTAGTTTTTTAAGTGACCCCTGAAAAATGTTGCTTGAGATGGTTAGGTCTATTTGAGTATACCTTACCACATCCTCTGTCTTGAGAGCCCATCTGCATTGGTATTGCTAATTCCACATGCAGTGCAGCACTGACATATCATATGCTTGCAAACCCTAGGCTCCATCTTAGCAACTTACCATTTTGCTGGCTGGTTCTGTATAACGATGTTAGGGGATTGTGATCTGTAACTACAGTGGTTTTCCTTCCATACAGATAAGGCTGAAGTTTCTCCAGTGCCCACATTATTGCTATACATTCCTGTTCTACAGCTGCATAACATTCATTTCTGGGTTGGAGCCTATGACTGGGATAAACCATTGGGTGCTCTTCTCCCTCTGAAAAAATATGGCTAAGTACAGCCCCCACCCCATGGTCCGAAGCATCACCTGCACAACAAATTTTTTGCTGTAATCTGGACCAACTAACACAAGGGGTCATCCAAAAGCTTCTTTAAGCTTCTGGAATGCCTGCTCACATGTTGTGGTCCACACTACCTTATCTGGCCTGTTTTTCCTTGTCAGGTCTGTGAGGGGAGCAGCTATGTACTAGAACTGGGGACAAACTTTATGTAGCACCCTACTGTCCATAAGCATACTCTCACCTCCTTTTTGGTAACAGGTGCAGGCCATGCCTGAATGGTTTCCACTTTGTCAGGTTCTGGCCTGATCTTACCACACTCCACTCTATGTACCAGGTAGGAGACCTCTGCCATACCTACCTGACATTTGCTCGGCTTAATGGTCAACCTTGCCCTCTGTAGTCTGCCCAGCACCTCCTTGACATGTTGAAGGTGCTCTTGCTAGGAATGGCTGTAGATGGCAATATCATCTAGTTAAGCAAGGGCAAACCATCCTGCTCCTGCTAGGATATGATCCACCAGCCTCTGGAAAGTCACTGGGGCATTTTTCATCCCAAAGGGCATCTTTTTAAACTCATACAAGCTAAAAGGAGTCACAAAGGCTGACCTCTCTCTAGCACTGGGAGTCAAGGGCACCTGCCAGTAACCCTTGGTAAGATCAGTGGTGGTAAGGTACTTAGCCCCACCCAGTTGCAATAGGGCTTCATCGGATCTAGGCATGGGGTAAGCATCTGTCTCTGTGTGACTATTTAATTTCCTGTAGTCTACACAGAACTTGGTGCGGCCATCCTTCTTTGGCACCACTGGACTGGAGAGTCCCAAGGACTATTGGAGTCTTGAATTACCCCTAGTTCCAACATCTCCTGTATCACCTCCCTCAAGTTTGAATCTCTCAGGCACCCTATAAGGAGCCTGTGTAATAGACCTTTGGGGTCCTGTATCCACTTGGTGCTGCACCAGGTGGGTGCACCCTGGTTTCCCAGTGAACATGTCCCCAAACTCCTGTAACACTGCTCAGATTTCTCAAACCTAGGTAGGAGATAGCTGCTGGGACATTGCTACACCTTTCACTGAGGTGTCAGTCTGAGCCTCACTGAGGAGATCCATCACCAGATCTCCCTCAGACTCCTCCTACAATCCACTGCAAATACTCAACATAAGGGCCTCCTTATCATAGTAAGGTTTCATTATGTTAACATGGTACAATTTGTGCTCCTGCCTCCTGCCTAGCAGTTCTACCTGGTAGTTAATATCACTTACCATTCTTACCACCTTGTAGGGTCCCTTCAAAGCTGCCTGCAGCTTGTTGTGTCTGGAATGAAAACCATTACCTGCTGCCATACAGCATACTCTCTAGCTTGAACATTCCTGTCAAACCAGACATTTTTCTGCTGTTGGACTTCTGCCAGCTTCTCCTAGGCCAAGCACATGAGTTCCCTGAGCTTTGTCCTCAGGTTTAGGACATATGCCACAACAGATTCCTTGTGAGATTCACACTCATCTTCCCACTCATCATGAATTAAATATAGAGGTCCTCTCACCCTATGCCCATACAGCAACTCAAGGGGTGAAAAACCTGTGGATTCCTGGGGAACCTCTCTGTAAGCGAACAACAGATGGGGCAAATATTTGTCCCACTCCCTCTTAAACTGGTCTGCAAATGTCCATAGCATGGACTTGAGTGTAGAGTTTACCTCTCAACAAGACCATTAGTCTGCGGATGGTAGGGGGTGGTCTTCAGGTGCTTCACCTCAGACTACTTCCACAGACAAGTCAGCAGGTCTGATATGAAATTAGTACCTCTGTCAGGCAGCATTTCTTTTGGGAAACCTATCCTGCTGAAAATCTCTAACAAAGCATTTGCCACCTTTTCTGCCCCAATGGAGGACATAGCCACTGCCTCAGGGTACCTTGTAGCATAATCTACTACCACTAGGATATACTTTTTCACGGTGGAAATTGGGGTACTCAGAGGCCCCACAATATCCATAGCTACCCTCTAAAATGGCTCCTCAATCACAGGTAAAGGCATCAAAGGAGCTCTCATATTGTCTCCTACCTTGTCTACCTTTTGGCACTGATCACAGGTCCTGCAGTACCCTGGTACATCTCTGGAAATTCCAAGCCAATAGAAGTTCTGCATAATACGTCTCTTTGCACATTTTATGCCCATATGACCTGCTAAGGGAATATCATGGGCTATGGCTAGAAGTGCCAGATGGCAGGCTCTAGACACTATCAACTGCTGTATTCTCTCACCTTCTAGCTCTACCTCAGGGGTCCACTCTTTATACAGTAACCCTCTGTCCCAGTATACAGCTCTCCCCTTCTATTGAGAATCAGGTGCCTCACTAGCTACCTGCCTCAGGGCATTGTAATGTAGAGTATGAGAGTTGAGTCTGTCTCATTTCTCTCTTTGTAACCCTTCCCAGCTCCCCTTCCACAGGAAGTCTGGCTTCCTCTGACTGTGGTGCCTCATTGTCAGCCTGGGAACTACTACTCACCTCTACCTTTACAGTCACTCTGTCCAAGGGAACATCAGTACCCACAAGCAGCTGTGGCTCACCTTCAGTCTCACTGCTACAGATTAGCTCACTCCCTGAAGTAACCACATCACCAGTCCTGGCTGCAAGTATGCAGCCTGACTGGGTCTCCCCCAGGCTACGAGACCCACATGTTTGTCTCCAAGACTGACTGCATGTAACTGCATGAATACATGGTACTTCATTATCAAAACCATTCCCTATCAGGACATTTGCAGGGATATCCTCAAACACACCTACTTACTGGATTCCTTTTCCACCCTCCCAGTCAAGGTGAACCCTAGCCACAGGTATCTGGAATGAGGACCCTCCTAAAGCTATGACAGGAGTAGACTGCCCAGGCAAGTAGTGCTCCTCTGTAACCATTGCAGTCTTCACAATGGTTATGTCAGAGGCTGTGTCTCTCTTAGCAATTGTCTCTGCCATTCACTACGATAAGATATAACCTATTGTGGTAGTTTGGTACCCTTGTTGTCTCAAGACAGCCTACTGTTTGCATTTTGTCCTTCCCACTTATTGGCTCCCTCACTTTTTGTTCCCCATCTTGCCTCTGTGGACATCTATATGCCACATGGCCCTATTGGTCGCATTCAAAACATTTAACCCTAGGTCCTGGACATGTACCTGGACTAGTGGCTTCCCTTGCTACTGGCAGATTCTGTTGGGGCAGTCTGGGCTGCCCAAAATGGGTTCATTTAGATCCATGAGCAGTGCTGGGGGTCCCTTTCCTGTGCAGTGATGCCCTGCTTGCTAGGTTTAATTCTCTTTTCTTTCCCAGTAGCTCTGAAGTAGCACATTGTCTATCAGCTAACCAGATCCTCATGTCCTCAGGCAAAGTGCTAAGGGCTTATTCCATCACCAAAAGGTCGGCCAGCCCCTCAAAACTGGTGACCTGATATCCTCTCACCCACCTATGAAAATAAGTGCTTAGTTCAGCAACATATTCACACACACTTTCATCTGCCTTGTGTCTATGCTCACAAAACATTTTCCTATAAATTTCTGGTGTTAGCTTACAAAATTCTAACAAACAATTCTTAACAGCAGTATAATCAAAATAATTCATGATCAGATCATGTAGACAGCACAGTTACAGCTTTACCATATAGAAAGGAGGTCAGGAACCGTACCCAGAGCCTTTGGTCAACATCATACTGTTTACATAACCTCTCAAATGTATGAATGAAACTATCAAAGGTCCCCCTCTGTAAACTGTGGAAGAAATGTACTGACCTTTTGTGCTTCTGGGGTTTGGTTACTCCCTTCCAGATTACCTCCATGACTCTGGTGAAGAGTCAGCATCTCCTTTTTGTGCTGTCTCTGCCTCTCCTTCTCCTCAGCTTGCAGGCATAGCAGTTTCTCATTCTTCTCAGCCTTTAGATATCTCAGTCTCTCTGCTGCTTCTGTTTCCAAATGCCTGGCCTACAACTCAAGTCTCTTTAGCTCCAGGTGGGCTTTTAAGTCCTCTGCAGAAAGGTTGATTTGTCCTTTCTCTGAGTGCTGCACATCTCCACTGCCAGTTTGATCATCCTCCTGATTGCTGTTTTCTAATGCAGCTGTGACCAAAGCTGCAATTATGTCTGCCTTAGTCAGGTTTCAATGCACCAGTCCCTTAGCCTAGCACATCTCAGCCAAATTGCTCCTTGTCACCTTGCCATACTCCTCTGCTGACATGCTTGCCTGCTCTCCCTGACTAACTAAGCTTACAAAAGAAATAAGACAATTGTGATCTGAACTCTGAATATTCACTGCATGGCTGATTTAGAGTACAAAAACACCTTCAGTGATCACTGTACACCAGCTACAGGAATTCACTATCCACACCACTACAAGCCAATTAGTATGTGATGTGGCTAACTCACCACTATCAAGCAATTAATATTTGATGTGGATATTCCACCACTGACAAACAATAAATATGTGATGCCCACGCACTGGCCCAGTAATCAAGGACCCTCAATCCTCACTACTAGCACCAGTGAGGGGTGTGCACATTGGGAAGGATAACATGTACACACACACAGTAAAGTACAGTTTCCCTTAAGAGCACACAGAGATCACAGTCAGTCCGGGGCTGATTTCTCCCTTTCTCTCCAGATCCCCAATAAGACTCCCCACTGGCACAGCTATAGGGTACAGATTTCAGCCTAGTGGTCATACTAAAACCTCCAACACCCTCTCTGACCAACCAGTGCTTTGTGTCCCTGCCCAAGTAGCTGACACACACACACTTTTAGATATGAGTTATATACAAACAAACAGACACTCCTGGGGAAGGCTGACACAGGTTCTCTGGCTATGCCCCCTTCTCTGCCCAGGCTATAAGGTAGAAATCACTGCCACCAACCACTAATATCAGCTACTAATAAGGCCCTTACCAAAGGGTGTCCAATTTTACTGTGCAATATTATTATTATCCAATTAGTAAATATGACAAACAGCTAGCATTATTGGAGTAGGTTGGACATTATCACTATATACATGCAATGTGCTCTAGAGCTTAAATTATCTCTACACAAAACAGCCACAGTTGAAAGGATTAAAAATATTTAATAATAAATAATAAAAACACAAAACAAATCTCCTCAATTCAACACAGTGCTAGTCAAGAGTTCAGACACAGGAAAATGCTTATAATAATACTGTAGAATAGTCTGACATAAATATAGAAAACAGCTAGTCTAATCTTACTATTTTTATGTATTTCTAAGAGAAACAATGTTCTAAATAACTTACATACATATAGAGCAAATTCAGAGTGCTGGTGATGTCAATTCTGAAGACAAATGCAAAATGTTCTAATTCTCTCTGAGAAAGTCTTAAATTGATAATACATCACTGCTGACTCAATTTAGATTAAATAATTCTTGACACTTCTCTGGTTTAATTTCACAGGCAAACAGAAACTCAGAATTTTAACAGTTCTTTGATCTTGCACCTGGCCAGGAAACCACAGCAATAAAAGACATTATACATGTAAAATCTAGCAATTAACTCTGGTCTCAAAACAATAGAAAGAATTTGCTAGTCCAGACATCATGTCTCCAAGTCTGGGATCAGTCATACAATGCTTGACTTATCAGCTTTTTCCCATCAGAGTGCAATGTTGTTACATTTTTGAAGCTCAGTACAACATATAGTTTAATCATAACATATAGTTCTCTTTCACATTTGTAAAAACAGCCTGTGGATTATATTAATATTTACAAATCACATAGAATTGTTTGCAGGATTCTATCTGGCTGGGCTGGCAGCCTTTCAGTTTTTCACACATTATCATTGAGGAAAACATCCTATATTGGGTATCCCACCATATATAGCATGAAGCAATAATACTAGGATACCTAAATATAGACTGGCAGATTGTTAACCGCAACACCCCATCAAATTTTACAGTTTTACACAGTTAATTACTTCAGTTACCAGAGTCCACAAAAATACTGGTAGGCAATCAACCTTACACTGGAATTTTACTAATATACCCAACAAAATTAGGGCAGATGGAAGCCTTCCAGATAGCTTAAGTGACCATCAATCTTCATATGCTCTCAGAAGTTACAGTATGCAAGATAACCAAGTCTGTAATTCACAATACTTTGACAAATGCACTTTTGTCAAATCCTTAAGATAATATAACTGAAAAGTACTAAAATCTATGCTCTTAGACTATACTGTCTTGTACTTCAATGAGATATTCCTAAAATCTGAATAATCTTGCCCAAGTACAATTCTAATCTTACACCATGGCTAACCAAAGAAACTAACAAATTAATGCTACAGCATGACAAGGCCTGGAAAGTGTGGCTCAAAAAATAGAACAGAGAATGCATTTTAACTGTTCAGGCAACTAAAAAAGAGGACAAAACACCAAATGAAACATGACAAGCAACCATATTATAACATCCTCCAAAATAATCATCAAAACAACCAAAACCTCTTCTGAATATCCATAAACAATATTTTACATCCAGGCCAGATTACCACCTCCACCACTACATCCAGCAATAATACTGATTCAATTTCCACACAGTTTAACAACTATTTTATACTATATTGTTCCACACAAACATTAATACATCCACTACCCTTTCAGTACCAGCAGTCTCTGCTGAATATCCTCAGCTATTTGACTTCAGCTCATTACCTACCTTTACCATTAAAAAACTACTACATAAGCTAAAACTACCCACCCTAGCTGGTAACCAACTTCCCTTAGACTAAATGGTTGCAGATGCAATTGCTTTTCCACTCTCTATATTGATAAATAGATCTATATCTGAAAAATACATTCCATCCATCTGGAAAAAATTACATTATTAAACCTTTACACAAAGGTGGTACATCAGCAGTGTTTAGTAACTACAGGCCCATTGCAATCCTCTCCCACTATCAAAAATACTTGAAAAATGTTTTCATGCTCAGCTTCTACATCATCTAAATTAAAATAATCTACTCTTGGAAACACGGCATGATTTCAGACCACACCACAGCACAACCACCACTCTCATTCACTATACCAACACTATAAACCAGCATAGGAACAATGGTTACCTAGTATCAACTCTGTTCCTAGATGTAGCCAAAGCTTTTGCCATTGTATCACACCAATGTATTGTCACTGAACTCTCTTCTATAGGTATCTCTCAATCCTCCCTTAAATGGTTCCTTAGTTATCTAATTTGAAGCCAACAAGCAGTCAAATGGCATCAGGATCTCTCTTCCAGTTGCCACAGATATCCCTCAGGGATCTCTCTACTAGGAACCTTTCTTTTTAACATTTTCGTAACTAGCTCCACACTGTCATACACCAAGTAAATAAGTAAATATAGTGCAACACACAGATGATTTGACTTTATTATATATGGCCCCTACAATAACCATACTATAAGAAATCACTCAAATTTATTTCTCTTTAATCAAAACCTGGGTGAAATAGTCAAACCTACTCCTTAATCCCAATAAAACAAAATGGATGCTCTTCACCCAAAACATTATCTTCATCCAAAAACAATCTTTCTTGATTACATCAGCAAATAATACTAAAATTGAAGTAGTGCCACAGACTAAATTACTGGACACTGTACTAGATAACCATCTTAAATTAAATCAAGATATTCTTACAACAATTAAAAAGACCAACCATAAACTTGGCTCCCTTTATAGGTTCATAGGTTCGTAGGTGTGTACTAAGCTAATGACCCTGGAGGCTTTACAAGTCTAGCCCATAGGATTACCTTGGCATCGTGCCACACAACTTTGTTCCCAGTGCCACTGTCGAGTAGAGCCACTGGAGTGATCCCCGGGGTGAACTTTTTATTTCCCATCCACTCATCAAGATTTCATTTGAAGAGGGCTAGTGAGGTGCTCTGCTTGACATATACGGGAAGTCTATTCCAGAGCATGGGTAGTCTCTGGGTTATGAACCTGCCCCTCTAACACATTCTGTTGATTGTGGTAATGAGATTGAGGTCTCTGGAGCATGTGGTGTGGAGGGGTTGGGATTTCTTTAGATGTAGCATTTCTAACAGAGCTGGGTCAGACATGGCTTTGTAAGTCAAGCAGAGATCACCTCTAATTAAAAGGCAAATGGCAAAACAGTACCTTGCAGACCTAGCAAGAAAAACCCTAGCCTCATCCTATTTGCTTCCAACTCTCATATATGCCTCTCCTATCCTTACAAACCTAAGCTGTATGCTGAAATCAAAACTAGCCTCCTGTTACAATAAAGTAGCTAAAATTGTTACCAGTACTGCACACTGAGCTTAACACTGCCAAACCTTATTTCAGCTAAACCAGCTAGAGCTTAACACCTACATAACATACTTGCAGCTAGTTATGGCATGCAAATTGATATATTTTCATGAACAATGGTCTGCATTAAAGAACATATTATTGCCCTACACACCCCACAAGGGACTATCGTTCTGGTGTTAAATTTCTTCTAAACACTACTAAAGAAAATAATTCATCGGGGACTCACTGTACTCTTGTTACATCTCCAAACTCTTGAACACCATTCCTATATAAGTAAAAATGATTAACAAACTCCTAAATTATAAAATTCAGTGCAAACAATACCTTACCAGGTCCTGGTTATGCTCATGTTTATCATCAGGTTGATATTGCTTATCACAAACATTTTGCCCTCCTCTATTTGAATCATTACGCCTTTAACAACTTTTCCTCCTGCACTTGAATTAGTACATACCTTTTCACCCCTGCTTAAACAACACTTTTTCATCTTTCTGTTTTTCTAATTGTCCCTGTTCACCACTCTACCCCTCTCATGCATCCCTTGTATACCTAAGTTATAAACCTTCTTGATACACCAGTTTGGAACAAGCAGCTTGAATAGAACAAATTCTATACCATGCTCAGAGTCATATGGTATTACCACTGTCTTCCTATAAACTACTAACATCTTCCTTCCCCTTCTACATAATTGTATAACTTACTTCATAATATCTCTTGAATGTTTTACAAGCCTATGCAATACTAAAGTATCCCTTCCTACATAATTTTAAAACTTACTTCATTACATATCTTGAACACCTTGCAAACCATTCTTTACCGAAATGTAAGACACTAAACTTCTTTACAACAACGTTTTCCCTTCTGTAGTATCAATCTATTTACTTCTGCAAGATTTTACAAATGGAACAACTGTATAGACTTATAATTGTTGATGTAAGTACTTTACTGTATATACCTGTCTTGTAATTATGTTTGTTGTTTCATGAGAAATGTTAACTGTTGTTGTTTTTTTTTCTGAGAGCTGTCTGAAATTCACTTGTTGTTATAAATGTACTGTGGTGGAGCTTTTCACTGTTAAGTGTGTGTTTTTACACAACTGCTGTATTTATGCTAATTTAAAAAGAAAACATGATTCTATGGCATCTGACATCATCAGTGTTAGTAACAGCTTACTGCAGCTGGAGAACACGGTGCCTTGTTTTAATTTTTATTTTATTGTCAGTCTGTGATAAAATTATATGCTGAGTTTTAGGTAGCACCCTTTAAAGCATGGCGTACTTCATGAAGTATACAGAGAAGAAATGGCAAAAAATTGCTACAGTTTTATTAATACACATAATGACATCTGAATGCTGTAGGCTTGACTACACATATTGCAAGAACAACTGGAACCGCTATATAATCCCAGTGCTGTCACCTTTGCAGTGTGACATGCATGCAATAATTTTTACATACACACATGATGAACCAGCTACCTATGGTCCTTTTTTCATAGCGTATGTGTGTGTGTGTGTGTGTGTGTGTGTGTGTGTGTGTGTGTGTGTGTGTGTGTGTGTGTGTGTGTGTGTGTGTGTATGCGTATGCATTAAAAGAACAATATGCCAAAAATACAGATAATAAAATAAATCCCACAGCTCATACCTAGTAGAAATACTGTCCCCTTGTCTGCTTACATATAAACTACAGTTACGTGAGTAAAACTTACTGTAACAGTAAATGTAATAACAGATCACTGTGCAGTAGCCTAAGCTATATGGGTCCTACCCCACTGCAACCAACTAGCTTCCAAAAGCAAACAGTGTCTTTCATGCATTCCATCTGTCAGGATTTCGAGCAGAACTCCATAAAAGGATAATTGGTGTGCAAAAAAGGAGCATATTTCTTGCCAAGAAGGAGGAATGAGCCTTGAAGAGCAATTTTAGAAAACAACCCAAACAGCAGATAAGGATGGACAAATCCACACTCTGGCAACACAAAAAATACAAGCAAGAAAATGGGGGCTGGAGGGAGGGGTGACTAATGCCACCATGATCTACTGAAACATCTATTGTTATGGAAAGTTTTACTTGCACGTCTATACTATGTTCAAACAGAGATCACTGTTGAAGTAGCCTAAGCATTATGGGTAGATTACCATAGCTTAAGGAAAAAAGGGAAAAAAAGGAGGAGCTGAACAAACTAAAACTCCCGGAGCCTTTGGTGAATAGTCGTAGCAAACCTGCTCTGAAACTGGAAAAATAATTAAATTTATAGTGCGTTGTATATATATTATACAGTAACACAAGTCTGGACTTATCTTGCTCTTGTGAGGAGGAAATGGGGAAGATGGTTTTGTAAAGCACTGTATATATTTATATATTTGTACTTGCTCTGCAGTTATTGGACTACAACAGACCAGCATACTGTGTGCTCCTGTCAGTTTGGAATCATCTTTATGCCATTCTTGAAGTCTGTTACAAGGTGCCCAGAAAGTGCAAGAACACTTCCCAACCACACCTCAGTTCTACAGTTGCAATGTTTCAGATGCTAACTAATGTTCTTTTCGGAGATATTAAAAATGTGATTGCCATGGAACAAGAACCACTATTACAGAAAAAGAGAATGATGAATGGACACTTGTTAATTATGTAGAACAGCAGCACAAAACAAAGTGGGAAATCATATTTGCTGCTATGCATCCGTCCTTGCTGCCCACAGCATCCTTCTGAGAGAAGCTGAAAGTCTTGATCTTTCTCAACACGCAGAACAAAAGATTTGGGGGAATCAAATCATCCAAAACAGACTTTGTCGCCAAAATCTTGCCAGAGACTTCCAGTCTCGCTTAAGAAACAAAGTGGAATTTTTGTACATCAGCCTTGCCAGCATCAGTACAACTACTAATTAATGACTGTATGCTTTTCATTAAGAACCTATATCTACTTAAGATTTTTCACTTCTGCCTATACTAGGTAGCACTCTTACAGTATATCTTCTTATCTTGTAATGTTAGATCTGTTAAATGGAAGCAATATTAAAGATAGCAAATGTTCACACTGTTTTGAAGTATTTCACAAAACTGTTTTATCACATAATGCCTTTTTTAGGTTTAAGTAGTTTTCTAAAATTATTTTTAAATGACTAGCTATAACATATTAATGTAGTATTTCTGTGTATGCTTGTGACTATTTTGTTCTGGTAGGTAGTTGTGTCTGTTCTGCATTGTCTGGAAATTACAAAGTTTGTCCTTCAGCTGTTTCTTGTTATGCATTAAGTTTGATTTATAAAATTCTCAGGGCCAGTACAGTCTAGCCTACCTTTTGTTCAGATTAGTCAATACTTGATATGATGTCATTGTTACTATGTGTAACTTGCAGATGTGTGCTTTAGTTTTATTCAAACTTTTCAGTACTACAGTAAATAAAGCATATGTGTAGTGCCACCACCATCTTTTGATACCCTGTGAGTGAAGTAAAATAACTAGAGAGTGACACAAAAGTCTTATTCTTGTAATTCTCAGTACATACACATTTCTTTGCTGGCAAAACTACATCCTTTTTTCCCAGTCCATGTTCATGTCAAGTAAAGTGGAATCCAGTTAGTATACTTAAAGGAATGTAATGATTAAGTGACCGGCCTGCCATTAAATCTGTTCTTTTTCCTCTTCTTACTCTGTTAATTCCACTCCAGTCTGATGAGTGTTGATTTCTTAATCTAAGAACGTGTTGTAGGCCTAGGAATTTATACTCCACTGATGGGCTAGGTATCACCCATTGCTACCCGTTGGGTTGCAGAAGCTTTTGAACAGGCATAGGTAACCAACATAGACTTAGGCAAGGCCTATTTTTATTTTTCTGTGTCTCATTAATGTTGTTTGAATGAAGTGGTATGTTTTGTAAAAGCTGTCTTTTTATATATTTAATCGAATGCTTACCTTTGCAAGGGATGCCCCAAATGTATTTCAAGTATTTTAGTCAGCAAAAATCATCAAAATAATGTCACCTTTATTGCATTTTTGAGACAAGATAACTTCCTGACTGGTAAAATAAACATCTGACAGCCTTGCAACTTTTACATGCCAGTTCAAAGAATTCTCCTAATAACCTCCTTCATATTTTTTCCCAAAGGTTTGTAATTGGCATATCCATCACTGTGTACTGTGGACAGCTGCATACACAATCACTGCTTAGACAGTGGCGGGCTACAGATATGTGAGGAGAGCTTTATAGTTTGCCAGGTCTTGTTGAGTACAGTGTAAGGCAGAGGAGGATATTGTGTTTGGTCATGTGGGAGTGAGATTAGAAGATTGCCATGGATTTATTTTATGTATCATTTGCATTCATGAGAATCATTTGGAAAGGTACACTAAACTACAGTGGCTTATTTGAGAACTTACTGTTTCAATGCAGGGAAATAGGAACGATGTTGGCTAGACTGTATAGATTTTCCCAGTTATTCCCACTTAATAAATAATTAATCAGCCATGGGATGGGTAAGGCCAGTCTAACACTAAACAGGATAGGTTAATTCAAGCACCCAGAAAGGAAATTGACTAGGCTTAATATGGCTAGCAAGGGCAGCTAGCAAATGGGATGGGTTAATTCAAGCAGCAAAAGGAAAATTGACAAGGCTTAAAATGGCCTGCAAGGGCAGCTAGCCTTGTACTTACCTATGAACCTACCTATTATCTATATCTGAATCATCTACCTGTACTAATATCTATAATATAGTTCTGCTTACAAAGGAATTATTTAATTACTGTCGCTTGACACTATGACATTCCCGGTTCTGAAACATCACCCCCACATTCTCCTTGCAGCACCATTAGACACATTTCAACTCATTAGGCTTCACCAGTGAAATGAAAAAAAAAGTTCTAGGATTATCTTATACAGGTCTGTCTAAAATGAAGAACTGCAAAAGTTTTTGACATTCAAGCTCAAAAGCAATTTGTTTTATATCTGCAAATGTTCTTATAGGTATGTGCAGCTGTGTCCCATAGTGAATTAGCCAGATTTGTGGAAGGTTGACAGTAAAAATGAATTCTGATTTATGGATGAAAAATGGGACCTTGGTTTTAGCAGCTACCCAGTTCTAAATGCTAGTAAATAAATAAATTTAGACATTTTTTTTAAAGGAAAGATTTTTTGCACTTGTTTACCTTGTCTTTAATATTCTACTTAGTCACAGCCAAAAGGAGCTAACAATAGTTTTAAAATGTTCTATTAAATGTCAGATTAGACCTGTCTATAGCTATGAGCCAGGCCCCTACCTTTCCCCATCTTAGCTAATGTGGCTTCATCTGGGTCCCTGATGGCATAATGTCTGCAAGCCCCCAAAACTTCAAGCCCTACATTTTGATGTCAAATTAGTACCATCTGGGTCCCCTAGGATTCCTATTGCCCTGCCATCTGGATAACTTGGAGATCCCTCTTAATTGACAGTTTATTTATTTATTTTTTAAGATACATCATAAACATTGTTTTGTCTATCCCATGCATTACTGAATCACTGTTCCTTATTTTACCATCTCCTTATGGATATTGTTCCAACCATCCTCCATCCTTTGTTGAAAAGAACAGTTCACTTTATCTTCCTTTCTCTTTTAACCTTGCAACTTAAAATGTGTTCTCTTCTGCTCATACTCCTGTTTTTGGAAGAGCATACCCACTTGAACTCTCTGAATTATTTTAAGGCATTTTCATTCTTCTACCGTACCCAAGTCACTTGCAGTCTTGTCTTATAAGGATCCATGGTACTGAAATTCATATGTCCATGGGATAGTACTAAACTTTTGGCTGTTGTCAGTGAGAAGTACAGCCACATTATCTTTGCAGTGACAAGAATAAACTAGTTCCTCTGAACAGCAGATAATTTGCATTAATACCAAGCTTGAAATGTTGGTTACCTAATCACTGAGGCCTGCTCTGGAGGTAGCATGATAGGTATTTTGCTCGATGTGCAGAAAAATATCTATTCTATAGGCAAGGAAGGAAATTTGCAACTTGCCGCTTAAGAGCACACATCTGTTTTCCTCACTGGGTCTTGAACACACAGTGACAAACAAGTCCTTGATAATCCATTCAGGCTTATAAGACAGATTTTGATAGATACAGACATGACAAGTGTTACTATTTTTTTGGCCTAGCCATGCATCATACGTATATAATCTTTATAACGCATTCTTAAGGAGCGAGTCCTTGTCCATCTCAGTCAGTTAGAATGCTTCAGACTCTATCCTTCAGTATAATCCCTAATCACTTTTATAGGGTTTTAGTTGTAAGGTCAATGTTAAGGAGGCAAAAAATGACCAGAGGTTTAGAAAATGGACCCACACATTTTTCAGGTTATTCTTACAATATAACAGTATACATCATAGTAATCTCAGTAATAAAATTGTTGAGAAAAGATGGTGTATCTTTGAAAGGTGATGCACATGCCATCACCTGTTCAAATGGTGACCATATCCAATCAGACTGACATAAAAATGGTTCATATTTTGCAGTCATATAGTCACTAAAACTCACTCAGTATGGCTGTGGATGCATTAAGGCATTATGGGTCACTTGATGTGACTACATCCAAACAGAGCAACATAAAAATTGTTTATATTTTACAGTCAGTAAAAATCACTTACTGTGGTCATAGATGCAGTCATATGGCTCACGTAGTGGTCATTATGTTGTTCCATGGCAGCAATATAATGATGTGTGTATAATCTACCCAAACTGTAATGTTCCTTAATGCATTCCCTCAAAAAGTAAATTCAAAGACTTTGAAATCCAGTTACTACAAATAAATCACTTTTCTTTCCATCGATCATTGTATTGTTTATAAATCTTAATGATGCCAGCTAAAACTAGCAATATTTTCAACAGACATACTTTCAAAACACATTATCTGTGGAATTAATAATCCTGCATTAAATGATTTTAAGCACTTCTCAGATACTAAACACCATTGTTATCCTTGGAATCCATGGATTTATCATATTGTGAAACAGCTCAAAGTGCATAGATGTATGAATTACACAAATCAGAGATTCCTTACTTTACAGCTTTCCATGGGAAATCTTTCTTCACTTGATTGTACTAGAAAGAAAATGAAAGGTTTTTGTGAAGGTGGTGAGCTGATTGCTGTGTAATATGGCAGCACACTACAAAAGGCCAACCAGTTCTCTTTCCTTTAGTGACATGTTCTAGTTGAAATGATTCGCAACTGTCAACATTTCTTAAGGGTGCTCGACCGTTGCCATTTTTCTTGATGGTTATATAGGAGTTAAGGTAATCATCTGGAGGGATGTCCTACACACTTCGATAATGCATGTGAGCTGCAGTGTAAGCTTGAGGATGAGATATGGGATAAGTGTCTCATTTCCTAAACCAAGCAATGTATGTTTTAAAATGAATGATATCTGAATTATATAAAACCATACCCATGGTTGTGATGTTGTCTCTCATCATGAAGGGCCCTATGATTTCTCAGACAAGAAAAAGAGACATTACTGTCCCACTCATGCTGCAGAAAGAAAAACAATATTTTATATTTTGGTTTATTTCAGAATGTGCACATTTCAATAACTCCTATAGCTAAAGTATTCTGTAATGTATATATCAAGCCAGGAAAAATGTTATTAACCAAACATTCCTGTTATTTACCTCCTATTAGCAATGAAGGGGTGAACTGTATAAGACAAATGAGAACATTCATTGTGTCTGCCAAAACCCCACAACAGAAAACTACAGAGGAATTAATTAGGGTTTAAGAAAATAGCAAATATGAAAGATAAGCCCGAACATTATCTACCCAACAAGGATAAGCAATGATACCTTTAATATAGACATGTAGATATGATATGTATGTATATCTATATATATTTATCTATACACACACACACACATATATATATATATATATATATATATATATATATATGTATGTATGTATGTATGTATATATATATATATATATATATATATATATATATATATATATATATATATATACGGATGTTGTTGTTGTCTTTCGGCTTTTCCCGGTTAGGGGTCACCACAGTGGAACTCCGGTCTGCTAATGATTGGCAGTAGATTTTGATGAATGCCGAGGTGTCAGCTCGATGTTCAACCTTCAACAAAGGCACATCCATTTACGCATGACTTTCAAACGCCCACCCAACTGCAGGGAGGACATGCAGACTCCACACAGAAGGCACTCCCCGCACTCCAGCCAAGAATCGAACAGGAGAACCTCTGACTGTGAGGCAACAATGCTACCACTGCATCACCGTGGCATACTGATATAATAAATGGATAGAAAAAGAGGTAGAAACATAAATAGACAAATTTATGAAATGCCATCAAACAATCCACCCCTCAACTATCACAAGATAGTAGGTCCTAGATGTGCCCTCTAAGGCCAAAAAAACTGCAAAGATGGATCCCAGTAATATCCCGGGATGCCTCCAAAATAGCCTGAAACATGACCAATTCGGACCAATGGAGTTACTGTTTAACCATAGCCTCCAGACAGACTTTGTGCCTCTTGAATGGAGAACTGCAAATGTCATCCCTCTGTACAAGGACAGGCCATCAGTGGATCCTGGAAACTACAGATATATTAGTCTGAGCAGTCTCATATGCAAAGCCCTGGAAAGAATTATCATGGAAATGATTAATAAGGAAATAGAAAACCTTCAAACAATGTATCCATCCCAGATGGTTTTGTCAATGGCAGATCATGTCTACTTAATGTAATGGACTTCTCTGAAAAGGTCAAGGCAATGGATGAGGGCAAAGTGGTGCATACTGCCTACCTTGACCTGGCTGAGACATTTGATACAATACATAACTTTAGCATTGTAAATAAACTCACAGATATCGGCATTACCTCTATATACCTCTATGTTATGTGCTGGATAGCCAGCTGGCTCTCAGATAAGTCCCAGAAAGTTAGGATGGGAGAGACCACCTCCACAAAGAGGCTGGTCACTAATAGAGTCCCTCAGAGCTCTGTGATGGGTCAGCTCCTTTTTGGCCTCTACTTCTCCAACGTCAATGCCAGTATCAAGGGCTTCTGACTTACCAAGTTTGTAAATGTTTGCAAATTAAGAGCAGTCACAGAATACCTCCCAACACACTGACATCAGATTACTTGTGTCAAAGTCATGGCTTAAAACTTAGTATAAAGAAATACATAATATTACCCTTTGGGAATTTATCCACTTTAGGAAATTACCTCATTGATAGCACACCACTAAGAGAAGAACCAGTGCTCAGGGATTTGGATACGTATATGGATAGTAACCTGGCTTTTGACCAACATATGCCTAAGTTAGCAAGAAAATCATTCTATGTTTCTCAGCTTATAAGCAAGGATATGGTATCTAGGTCCAAGGAAATCATTGTTCCATTGTATTCAGGCCTCATCAGGTCCATCACTAAGCAAGCCCCCCCCTAAAGTATGTACTTGACCAGACACATGCAACAACTTGAATGTCCACAGAGGTTCCACACAAAAAGAACATTGGGCATAAAACACCTGTCCTATGCAGATTACCTTATAGCTCTATCTCTCTCCTCTGTTTCCTACAGACTGTTGTGAGGTGATTTATGCCTGGCATTCAAGGTGTCCTTCGAACCCACCAAGATGAACCTTTTGCATATTGGTTAAATGAATAGCACCAGAATTATTCAATCTAGGGATGCAAATTTTACTTATGACATAAATAAGACATGTTGGAGGGGCAGTTCTGTGTCTTGGAGAATTCTCCTTCTCTGAAATAGGTTCCCATCCATGTGAAGCAGAGATCTTCCCTATCCCTATTGAAATGAAACCTGGACCAGTGGATGTAAAATTGGAAATACACCCCAAGTCTATCACCTATGTCTCTAATGGACAGAGGCAGTCTGTAAATCTTGCTCTAGCTTACAAATATCCCTTAAGATTCGATAGATAGATAGATAGATAGATAGATAGATAGATAGATAGATAGATAGATAGATGGATAGACACATTGCTAGTGATATAAAGATTATTTTTAAAAGAAGTGTTAGCTCTGATTATAAAGGTGTGTTTATTAAAAAAAAACAGACGGCATCTTCTTCTATTATTGATAATTACTTTTTAGTATCGGGTTCTCTCATCTGTTAAAACAAATAGCTCAACAGAATTTCAATGCATTCAAATGGCATTGTAGAATAACAGTGGACGAAAACTAAATGAGTACTCTTGATGGGACCCTTAGATTATCAGCTTCCAAGAAGAAAATCCCACAGCAGTATATGAAAGCCCAAAGCACATAAAGGAGAAATGGAAGCAGAAATAAAAGCTCAGTTTTGTGCTATTTTTCACCTTCAGCTACAGAGATTCCCTCAACATCAATTTCACACGCTTTAATATGTATTTATGTAAATCACATATCTATCTATTTTAAGCTTTTTTAATTGAAAGCCCATTTATTCATACATTTGGGTACATCATTCAGTCATAAAGTTTCTTTGTCCATTATTTTTGCTCTTAGTCATTGTACTATTGCTACTGTCAAAATCTGGCTAGCCTATCCCCTTGTTCTCATATTTCATTGCAACTACACAATAATAGCATTTGTCGTTAGGGTTTTATGACTGCAGTAGTTCTGATGTCATTGTTTTGATTGTTGAAATCTAGTTTAGTTGTTTGGGGGAAAAGGCATGAGTCCTGCAATTTGCATAATTATATAATGTTTATTTGTATTTACATTTAACTTGTAAATGCATATCACATATGTGTATGGTATAGTTCTTTTACCTGCTATTTCACGGAAATGCTTATCTTACTTATTTCTCTACTAGAGATGGCTGGCCTTTTCATCCCAGAGAACTTGCCCCTTCAGTAACCAATTAAATCATGTATTTCAAAGTTATAACTGGTAATATATGCTTTCTGTGCTTCTGCAGAGAAAAACTCTATGACTGTCAGCAATTTTACAAAAATTCGTAAACCTACATCTCAATATGCAATTATTAAATAATTCCTATTCATAACAGCATCATTTATTGATCAATTGTTTTGGATACATTAAATAGAATTGTTCTGTCTTACAAGTTCAGATAGTGTAGCTTTTCTGACAAATTATATTTAGCTTCATATCATGTAAATGTATTCCATAACTGCAGGTGGTTTAAAAAAACATTTTTGGTGACATGGTAGTTTCAGAAAAAAAGCAGCACTATTTCTAACAGATGCAGACCATTAACTTTGCACGATTTAACAGAAATAATTTTAGAGTCTGGCCATAGACTGTTTTCATTTGACATGCTACTTCCATATTCTCTATAAAGCAGTTTGGTTCTGTACTGAAATGCTGGTGGGAAAAATACTGGCATTGCTATTATTGCAATTTAAAGGCTGGTTTCAGCCTGCCAACTAGATCAAGCTATGATGTTACAGAAAGAGAACCTGACATCAACAGAGATGAACTTATGTTGTAAGTGCACACTTGGGAATGCCATCTGTCGCTGATCAGGAATTATCCTGTTTTGAAGTCTTATACATTTATTCACAAAGAGGAAGGTAGGGGTATGCAGGGTTTATGTCACAATATAAAATATGGAGAAGTTCCCAGATATTTAAGGTAATCAAACTTATATTAAATTAATCGGACTTTAGTAACAAATCAAAATGACTGGAGTTCATACCTGGAAACCACAGATACAGTGAAGTCAGGGTCTATGAAACTGTGCTATAACAAAAAAAAAAAAAAAAAATACTGCGAGAAAGTCAGATAGGCTAGCTGACCAGCAAAAGACACCACACTGAAATAGTTTTAGAATTTTGGGCCCAATTCTTGGTGGTCCTAACTGAGTGAGAAAGCCCCTACAGTTCTCTCTGTATGTGAAATTGTGTATGTTAAACAATGACAATAATCAGTCTATAATAAGACATTTTCAACAATCAATGAGCCTGTCTTATTCTCCTTTATTATCTCCCAACTGACTTCATGAAGTTCGCATTCTACAATTATTTCTTCACAAATATACCATAAAGAATTTTTTGAGTTCTTGGATCAGCATATTCAATGAAATAAAATGAAAGAATCTGGTGCACTCGAATTGTTTCCTTGAGATTGTAGAAAAGGGTATATACGGAAAGGTGGCAGACAGGCATGGTTCTGTAGAACCCTGCCCAAGTTTAACATAAAAAAATTAAAAAAAAAAATATGTGTGTGTGTGTGTGTGTGTGTGTGTGTGTGTGTATGTATATATATATATATATATATATATATATATATATATATATATATATATATATATATATATATATATATGCTGCGATGTTGGTGCTGCGGTAGCGTTGTCGCCTCACAGTAAGACGTTGTCCTGTTCGATTCTCAGCTAATGCGTCTTCTGTGTGGAGACATGTGTGAATGGGCGTACCTTCATTGAAGGTTGTGCGTCAGGGCTGGCAACTCGGTACATAAAAATCTACTGCCAATCATTAGTGGACCGGAGTTCCGCTGTGGCGACCCCTAACCGGGAAAAGCCGAAAGATACAACAGTATATATATATATATATATATATATATATATACGCAGACACACACACACACACACACACACACACACACACACACACACACACACACACACACACACACATATGTATATATAGTTAGATAGATATAAAGAATGGGAAATAACAAGCATTAAAAAAGGTCATTCAATTCTGAACAGCAGTAAGCTAATTAATCCCTTTGCTTCCTGAGGTCTAAGACAGGAAACCACTTGCCACTTGAGAGCATTTCTCCAAAATCCTCTACTGAGAACACACTTCACAAGATTTGCATTTTCTGATAAATGGTATGAGATATAAAATCTAAAATATCTGAGGTCTTTAGTAGACAGTGAGCTATACAATAGTATTATATCAAAGGTCTGTCTGCAGATACTGATTTCATAGTGCAGGTATAAGAAAGAAAAATTACATTTTATTTGCCAAAAATTACTATTGCTATGTTAAAAAGTGTCTATCTCTGTAAGTATGCAAGATAGATTTAATATGTCAGTAGGTGTATAGTTTACATGAGTGACAGCTTTCCAATGATAAATGACAAGAGGAAGTAACGTATTACTGTCTTGTGATATTGCAAAATCAATGCAAATTATACACATAATAATTACAAAATTTTTCAAGACTGTATTAATCTACAAAGGTGTCTGTGTTAGATGGCAATTGTCAGTGGCAGCATTGTGTGCCTTAATGCTTTGTGTAAAATAGCACTGTTTGCACATCTGAAGATTGCACATATTTTATGAAATTAATACAGTTAAGTCTATGCTTACCTCAACCATTTAAATTATTTTTTTACTAACACCTAGTGCTTGCTTACAGCATACTTAACATGACAGGAATACACTCCTTCCAGTAATAATGTAAACATGAACAATATCTGACATATTTTATAAGTTTTTTGCAAACATTCCTTAATATCATCTGTATATCCTGTGCTGACCATTTCACTACCTGTACTTTACAAATTATGGCAGCATATACTTTCACCTTGCTGACTAAGATTTAGGTAAGCATCTATACCAGGACTTTACAAATTAGACTTTAAAATGCTTGATTAGTATACTCATTTCAGGACTGCAAGGAGGCCTACTGTAATAATAAGCACATGCTTTCCTGATGAGTTTTATTTTATAGGAAGTAATGAATAAATTACAGCAAATGCCTCATCCAGAGCTTCTTTAGCAAACTACAAAAGATATTGTTAGATTGAGGTTTTTCACTTAAAAGGAGTGGTTAGGCATAGGGCAGAATAAATAGTAAAATAGGACTGAAATATAGAGTCAGACCTGTGTTTCATATTTGTAAGCAGTTTCTGGGAAAAACAGTTCACTAGAAGAAAAAAAAAAGATAATCTTGCTGGCTAAGCATGAGATGTGCAGAAATAACAGTTCTCAAGGAAAAGCTACAAAATGTTTCTTTCTCAAGAGGCAGATATGTGTACTTGCTATGAAATGCTAGATAAAGAATAAACAGATAGGTAATGTGAGGCAAATGCAAGAAAAGGCTTGAAAACCAAGGTTAAAGAGGTGTATAAACCATTACAGGGTTTGGATATTATTAGGAAATACTTCAGACATGGTCAGGTGAATCAGTTAAGTTAGTTTTTGGAGTGATATGCAAAAGGTCTTTGCAGTACAGACATTCTAGCCTGAGCACTGAATCCAGGTCAAATATCCAGTATTATTCAGGAGTAAAAAAATGTTTTAGTTGATATTATTCAGGAGAATCAGAATATACATTCAGAGTCATTGGATATATTTACCAGCACTGTTACTGTTATACAGCATTTCACAACTTACCTGAGCAGTGTTAGAAAAGAATCCTGAAGCTGTCTACCAACCCACTTTAACTAACCACCTGACTAAGTAATCCTTTTCAGGAAGAGCCAAACACCCTCTACCCCAAGAACCACATCCTGAGGATAAACAGGATCATGCGCCCACTTCAAAACTTTACTAAAACCGCACCTAAAAACATGCTGGCTATGCCCTTGCAAGTCCCACTCTTAATATCACCCACCCCATCCAAACCACTACCTTTCTTTCCACTCCACTAACTACCTTGATTATAAGCCTAGTACTTATTATACAGCAGGAACTTCTTATTGTAACATTTGTTAATGTCTGTTATGTACTTCACAGTTAAAGATTCTAGTTGTCTGCTGATGTACTATGTTCTTCATCTGTAAATATGTTGTAAGTAATTGCTATGTTAAATTGTTAATCGCTATGGTCCGACACTTCCCCTTGGGGCTTCGGCGCAGGTGAGCTCGACTCCATCTTTGGGTTTGGAGCCCTCGGCCTCAGCACCTGCGAGGCCTCCATCTTCTTCAGAACCGGTGGCCTCCTCGGCCCGAGACTCCGGGGCCTTTGATGCCATGAGGAGGGTGTTGTCTACTCAGACCCACACTACAGGTCTCTCCTCTTCCTCCCTGAAGATGCTGAGTTCTGCCTCTTCATCTAAAGCACCTACTAAGCGACAAGACCCAGAGCCTCAGTTATCCCCTTTGGGTGAACCCTGCTCTACTGAAACTTCACCAGACACCCCCACTGATGAAGTTCCCAGAAAGAGACTATGCAAGAGGAGGCATTTGGATTTCCCTCATGAATCCTTGACAACAGACACCGACTTAGAGGAATCGGAGGGATCCCCACGGTCCACCTTGGAGGACATCTCCTTTGTGGACATCTTAGGAATACTTAAGCAGAAGGGTGACTGGCAGTCCATTCACCCTACTGAGGATGAGCTGGTGCTCCTAAAGGCCTTTGGGTCTCAGCCCTCCACCTCTGGGTTACTCCGCCCTTCAACAAACTAATGGAACTGGTCACTTGAAGGGAGTGGGAGTCCCCTGACACCATGGAACCAGTCCCTCGGAGGCCCAATAAATTCATTACTGCCCCTCTAGAGAAATTGTTCCTCACCAAAGGAGTCCCTGTTGATGCCATGGTGGTGGCAGCGGCCACCAAGAAAGAGATGTCAGAGACTTCTTCTACTGTCCATCCTCCTAATAAGGATTCTGGGACAATGGACAGATATGGGAAATGCATTTTTAGTTCTGCGATATTTGCCATAAGATTGCTTAACTACTTGACCCATTTTACTCGCCTTCAACGAGATCTCCTTCAAGAACTCGGAGATACTCTAAAGGGTAACACAGATGAGGCTATTTCAGAAAAGGTTAAAGCTCAGCTTTCTGCTCTTAATTCCGTCATCAACTCATCCATGCAGCTCATTTCCTATGCAGTCGAGGGATCGAGTCGGGCAGCAGGTTCAGCGGTTGCTCTGCAGAGATAGTCCTGGATGCACTTGTGCTCCTTTGCGGAAGCCTTCAAGTCTTCCTTTGTCAATACCCCATTTGATGGCTCTTCATTGTTTGGGCCTAAAGTCAAGGAGACCCTCACTAGGTGTGACCAGGAAGAAAAGACTCTATCTGCCATAGGAGTCCATTTTTCCACCCCTACTAGACCATACCCCAAAGGGAAAAAAAGTGGAAAAATGTGGTTTCAAAAGTCCCAAGGAGCTTTCCAGAACACACGTAGTGAACCCCCCTTCAGGGGCAGAGGAGGGAGCAATAATGGAAGATGCCACTTTGGCGGCAGAGGGGGTCCGCAGAACCAGGGTGACAGGGAGTAGTTTTCTGGCAAGCCCTATCAGTGCTCCTGAGAGGAGGCCCGACTGTCCTACTCTGGAGGCAATTGAGGGTCAGTTGGCTTTGTACCCAGACGCCTGGCTAGGAATTACATCAGATTCTTGGGTACAAAGCATAGTTACCAGAGGTTACCTCATTCCCTTTGTAGAACCCCCGTTACCCACAAAAAGAATCCCAGATGTTCCACCCAGTCTGAGGAATCAAGCAGTCACAGAAATCTAAAACCTGCTAGAATAAAGAGTCATCCAGCCAGTCCCAGTGTACCAGATAGGATCCGGAACCTACTCTAGATTCTTTTTAGTTCCAATGAAAACAGGGGACTGGAGGCCCATTTTAGACCTCAGCAAACTCAATACATTCGTAAAGAAGGAGAAGTTCTGGATGGTCACGCTTCAATCGATACTCCCATTCCTGGGAACAGGTGATTGGATGTGCTCTTTAGATCTCAAGGATGCGTACTACCACATCAAAATGGCCAGACCATCCAGAGATCACCTGCATTTCTGGCTGGGGGCCAGTCATTACCAATTTCGAGCTCTGCCCTTTGGTCTCACTACAGCCCCCAGAGCGTTCACCAAATGTATGGCAGTAGTTACAGCTCACCTGAGGTGTCTAGGATTCTGGGTGTTTCCGTATCTGGATGACTGGCTCCTATCCACCATCACCAGGCATCAACTCATTCAGTCCAGGGATCATACGATCAGTCTCTGTTCTCGGTTAGGAATAACCATAAATTTCGAAAAATCTGCTTTATTACCATCGCAACATATCTCATTTATCAGAGCAGACCTAGACACCACCACTGCCTTGGTCAAATTACCTCTAGAAAGAGTCACCTCTCTAAGAAATCAGGTGTCATGCTTGTTACAAGAAAAGAAAGTACCTGCCTGTCAGATTTTAAAACTCTTAGGCACAATGGCAGCTTCCCTCATAGCAGTACCTCTGGGCCGAATGCACATGCGGATACTCCAATGGTTGCTTTTCACCTACCAACAGCTCCCGATGTCATTCAAGATTCTGGTGACAGATGCTTGCAAGCGAGACCTTCTCTGGTGGTTGAACAGCCACCAGGTGGCAGTAGGTCGACCATTTATATTACCCCCTCCAGTAGCCACGGTGACCACGGACGCTTCCCTGATAGGGTGGAGGGGGCTTTTTCAGGGAAAGACTGCCCAAGGCACCTGGTCAGAGATGGAATGTCATTTGCACATCAACGTCCTAGAGTTGAGAGCAGTGCTTTTATATATATAGACTTCAGTATATGTTATTTTCTAAAGCATGAAGATATCTTAATGCAGTACTTTTATAACATGTGCAATTCTTCCTTGCTATGTTTTATTATTTGTGTGCCTTGCATGGATATTTCTATGTGAATATTTCTACTATTAGTATGCCTGTTAGGAATGTTTAGTTACTGTAGGCTTGGTTATGTATATAGCCTGTGTTCAGTATGGCCATGGTTAGATAGGATTAGCATTCATAACAAAAAGTATATTTTCACACTGGAATATATAATAATAATATACTTGCTGTACTTTTCTTTGTTGATCTCTACTATTGAGGTGCTAATTATGCTGAATGTAGTGATCTGCTCAAGCTGCTATCTAAGTTATTCATGGTCTTTCTTCTGGATGTCACTTCAGCTTTATCTTGAAGCAGTTGCAGAAGACAGTGAGGCAGAAGAATTTACAGCTTTAGTTGATCCATGTTAGGTCTGTAGGAGATGAGGAATGCAGCAAGATTGCTCATTTACATTGCATGGTCAACTTTTTCACATCTTAGCAAAATGATATGCAATACTGACCTCTGTATTAAATATGTACTGTATAGTTTGCAGAGCTGATAAGCAAGCAGTGAAATGTGCAGCTACACATGTGAGTCAGAAACCAGTTGGGAGAAACCTGTTATTTGCATCCATATCAATAAACATTTATTAGTTGAGGCTTAGCCATTTGCTAAGTAAATCATCTGGAAAAGTGTTATTTCTTTAAGTGCTTTCATGGTCTTCTACTCATATCTATGGTGTCAGTGATTCTTTGTGCATATCTATGCCATCAGTGTGGTAAATCATGCCATATTTTATTAGTTTTCTAAAGAGAACTGCTTATCTGAGACACTAGCAAATGTAGTGTACATTGTGGGAAATTTGGAATGATGTATTTCATCTGTGGCCTGTATACTATCATATTGTTAGCAGAATACATTGCCCTTGTAATAACCAGTTTGGTTTCTTAGCTAACTGAATTCTTTTTTTTTTTTTTTTTTTTTTGTTTTTTAACAGCTCATTTTGAGTTCTTCATGCTATCTAGATAGATTTGAGAATTTTGTGCCTGCTGTGTGATAGCTGAGTGGTGAACAGGGTTTATTTTCCACATGAAGGGTATATTTAATATAGGTTCAGTTGAAGCAGTGTTAAGTATCTCCCAGTTTCTGTAGTTATTGCTATATTATTTATTATTATTTATTTAACATTTGTTTACCTGGATGGTCCAACTGGACAGCTGGTGTCTGTTTTCAGCAGAGCCCTGGGGAGAAAAGCCCCAGAAAAAAAAATTGCAGAATATAAACAATATATATAGCAATAACACAGGTTACAAATATAAAAGGTTAATACAGTAATACAGAGGAATTCCATGCAAGAATAAGTGTATTACTCTATAGTCAAGTAGCACTGTAGTATACTATAAGCATGCAAACAATATTTACAAAATGTAAAAAGAGAGAGGGTGAAATACAATAGAATGTTTGAGTGGACTCTCCATAAGCAGAATGGCAATACAGAGAGGTCCTCCTGCAAATACCCTCCATTAGCAGATTGGGAGTTCAGGGAGATCCTTTGCCGGTACATAAATGATTGGTGTGTAGGTATCATTTTAATTGGGTTTTGAAGGTGGTTGTACATGTTTTATTGCAGTATTCTAACACTTCTTCAGGTTCCTCTGTGGAGTTATTGCACAGCATGGATTGCCATAGGAGTACAGACCTTTTCACAGAACACCTGTTATTGCAACCACATATGGACAGATTCTGTTCATGTATTTGTAAGAAGCTCTCATGACTATATTGTCCCTAGGTGACATTTCATGACAGATTTGCTGTTGTGCATAATCATAGGACATTTTTTGATTTATCAAACATTTTCTCTGGCGGATGGTAAGATGGGATATTTTTCGAAGTATGTAGATTATCACCTTGATAAATCTTTACTAGAAAATGGGCTGTGATATATTCTCAGGCTATTCAAAATACACTTAAATTTGGCACATGCAGGCAACTATTTATTATCTGTCTCTGGTTCTTAAGACCTCTACTTAAGGCCATCATTATAGCCCTGACCTGCCACTCAGATTGTATTATGCTTGAAATTTCAAAAATATGATCTCATAATTAAGAGTGGGCTCACAACAAGCTTAGAAACAAATGCCTATATATTTAAAGGAAATATTCTGTTAACAATGTCTATCACAACTCAGTACATTGAAAAAACTGACTGTATGCTTAAACAGGACCTTCCTTGAGATAAACAGCATCATATGTTTGGATGGCAGCAGATATATAGCAGGATGAGATCTTTTCTAAAGGAGGAGTTGTGGAACTGCTTATGTTTTTCAGCTCACCCTCTACACCATTTTATTGTACAGTATTTATGGACTGAAAAGTGTAAATTGAAAACACTAAAAAATACATACGCACAAAAATGATTTTACATGGGGATAACTCTTCTGCAATTCCTACCATATGGGAGCTAAGCCCCTTCAACTCTCTTATTTAGAGATGTCAGTTCCATTGATGCACAACAGTGTGGAAGAGTTAAAAGGACATAGCAGTGCACCATCAACTACCATAATACATGCCAGTATGCTCTAAAGAAACTGCAAATTTAAGAATTCAGCTAAAAGCCACATACTGTAACTACACTCAGCAGAGCATAGGTATGCTGCAGTACTGCCTTATCATTTACTATTGCTTTGTGCTAAAACTCACTTAAATTAATTTACTTCTGAGTTGTAGTGTGTCTGTTGCATCTTGGATAAACATGATTGTGATGGTTTCAATTCACTTTTATTTATATCTTATCTAGGGTTGTGACTATGTCTTTATTTGAACACCATGCCATGAACTGGAGCTATGCTGACTGGGATCTCAAAAAACTAATACATTACTACCATAAGGTAAGGCTAATTGAGATGATGAACAAGTAACAGTGGTTTAAAAGAGTCGAGACAAGCTCTGATTCAGGGGCTACTCCGTACCCCTTCTGTCACTTATTGACTCAGAACTTGCCTTTTCAAGTTCTTACAATGTTAATGGAGGGACGTAAAGTGACTTTATAATACTGCAGTATTGTACAAGATATGATGTGAGGAGTATACTCGAAGAACAACTATTCCATTCAGTTTGGAATTCTTTTATCTTTTATGTCTAGGGCTTCACAAAGATGTGTTGATAAAAAGGTAGGATTTTCCTCCTTTGACCCAAGAGAAGCCGTATTCATTTTTGAGTTCACATAAGCATTCCTTACCTGTGTGTTTGGGTTTAAAGGAGTGTTATAGAGTCTTCCTTTCAAAGAACTGTGCAGGAACTATAAAAAGAGGGGAATAAGTTTGGTTATGCCAGATATTATGAACATACCTGCTTTGTTTGGATAAGCCTTTTAGTTTTTTTTTTTTTTTTTTGCATCATGGGTCACACCGAAATAATGTCATGATTTTTTATTTTTTTTTTGAACAGAGTAAGAAAGATGGCATTTTATTTCTTCTTTATAGGCTTGTTATGGCCCTAGGTCAATTAGCCTAGTAACTTCCTATGAACCTATGAACCTATGAATCTGATTATATGCTCTGTTAACATACATAGAGTAACCCCCCTACAAACAGAAGCAAGCTTTTATCTATTTTTAATAACAAAAGGATAACATTTTTTTGTTTCAGGAAACTCATTTGGTTTCATATAGCACATGAGGCAGAACTGGGTGGGATATCAGAGGGTCATTTTTTCACAGCATTTCTCTGTGAAGGTGAGGTGGCAACTTTGGTGGTCCACTTGTTTAATCTCTACATCTCATGTAGTGTTTGGCAGGGGTTAAAGCTTGCATGTAATATGCTTACCTTACTGAATCAGCTCTTAATTCACTATACATGGGCAAAATTTACATCGTAATGGAAGGAGACTATAATTGCTTGACTAGTGCATGCCACAGATGGTATTAGTAAGACAAAATGATGAATGCTGGCCAAGTTGTTGAAGTGGATGTTGGAAGACACGAGGTTTATAGCCGGGATATATATATATATATATATATATATATATATATATATATATATATATTTTTTTTTTTTTTTCAGGAATTATTCAGCCTTGTTAACATGCATTACTCCCATTTTAAGTGGATCCATTCTAACACTGATTAGCTGTACTCATCAGGCTTCTTCGTAAACAAGGTTACATGAGTTGATGTATCCCCCCATCTCAGATCAAACCCTCTTATATCAGATATGTAAAATACCACTCAGAGTCTCTGCAGCCATAACCCACTGCTCTTAAACTTATAGGGACCTGGACTCACTGGTACAGGACACAGGAGGGGAGATTAGGGAAAGTAAGAAGGCAAGCTCTCCATCTTCATGTATTCTGTGAAATATGTTTAAGGGGCATCTCAAACACCATTTGCAAGCAAAGTCAAAACTATGTTTTTTTTGCATAGAAAAGGTTTGTTTTACCACTTTCAAGAGAGCATAAAATCCTGCCACATAAAGCAGTTGTGTTAACAAGTAGACAACAGTAGGACTGGTACTGCAGCTGTGGTACTCCAAGCAGATACACCATTTGCCTTCTCGTCAAGAGCATTTACAAATAGTTGCACAAAAGAGATATGCTTGTGTACAAATGGAATTGTTGAGAATAATGTATGGAAGAGAAAAATCAGGTATCACCTATCTGAAGGACAGGTATTTTTTTTTTTTTTTTGCTTTATTTGCCACTGCTGCCTGCAGACAATTGAGAGATGGCTGGGAGGAGTCATTGTTAAGGCATCAATATGGATAATTAGATGGTTTTGCAGTACAAAAGTTAAGAATTCAAAGGATTTCATGAATGCAGTTTCAAGCATCAACTCTCTAGTCTGTACTATCAACAATCAAATGCACATGCAGATGGAACTGTCTAACAGTAAAACAAAAACAAAAATGTTATGAGAATGAGTTGCAACAGGAGCTATAAGGGTGGTTGTCCCGCAGTCATGGGTAACAGGAATATCGCATTGCAGAAATCAATCTCTTATTAACTCAGTTGATAAAGGGCGTAAGGTACAAAAGCTAATTATCAACTTTGTCTGTGTTACCTGCAACTAAAACCGAAACAAAGAAAATGAGATCCTGGAAAAAAGACATGAAACTCAAGCTGGTCAAAAGGTTGGAATCTAATAATAAAATAAGACTACATAAGCCATGGAAAAGTTTGCAGCCTGAAGCCAAAGCAGTTAGTCAAGCAGCTGAAACAAGGTCCGAAAGAATGCAGGGATGGAGGAGGAGGAAGAATGAAGGCTGTGTAAGAATCACAGGCATTTGTACAAGACAATGCCTTAAATGTTCCAGGAAGGAGCAAAACACAATTGTCACAAGGAGTAGTCTATCATGAAAACAGGACCTGTCAAGACTGAGATAGTGAAGACCTGCAGAGAGATTCCTCTATTCATGCCACCCAAGAAAAGTTATAGTGTGGCAAGAACCGTCTCAAAAGAATGATCAAAAGTCAACAAAAAAAGCTGTAGTAAATAATCTTAATATGGAAGGCACCTGAAGAAATCAGACAAATTTATGAACAGTGTGAATTATCATGACGCTAACAACTGAAACTTTGTGTTTAGTGAAACTGTATTGACATGAGGCAAAGAGTTTACTTTAATATAAAAAGCCCATGACTTGATTATTATAAATTTAAAGATATTTAACTCCTCAGTATAATATACTGCAAACTACCTCATTTATGTGCAAAACAACATGTTTGTAACTAAAACAAGGACAGTGTTGCAAATGAAGTACACATCCTGGATTATGCTATGCCTAACTACTAGATGTTGTATGCCATGCAATAAACTTCATTCTAGAAAGAGTCAGAATACTATAAATATATTAGGGAATCATACGTACAGCCTCACAACCTTGTTTTCTGAGCATCCTCATGAACAGCTAGCTAGTAAATAGAAAGAAACCTGTCATCAGATAACAAAAATATATTTAACATTTGCTTGCCAGCAAAGTCCAACTTGGAACAATGCCAATTTTCATCAGATACCTAGGGAAAAACACTCCAGAGGCATGTCTTTGTAACATGGGAGAAAACCCACATACATGAAGGGAGGGCATGCAGAGTCCACACAGAAGGCATTCCAGCTGAGAATTGAACCAGAGACCCTCTGTCTGGGAGGCAACAACACTACCGCTGCACTACTGAGAATATCTTATATATTGTCTTAGCAGTGACATTATCAAGCAACATTGTGCAAAATATATTGCTACAACTATCTGCCATGGTACATAGTAGAGTAAAGAACAAAACGATAAATGGGCCGTAACTAAAAGTAATGACAACACAGAAATAAATGTGTGTTAGAGATGCACTGCAGAACAGCATACAGACTAATTTTAAGAAAAAAATATGTGTATAGTGTAATTACATTACAAAAGGTTACATAAAATAGAAAAGGGCATTTATAAAAAAAAGTATGTGATGAAAATTGCCCACGTAATGAGGTTATTCAGAAACTTTTATTTCATAACATTATGGAAAGGAGAATGCCAGGTGGTGACATGCAGGAAGAGGGCAATTCAGAGACAAAGGTGGCATGACTGTACTATAAAAGAAATAGCATGGTGTTCATGGTAAAGAAATGACTACATAATGGCAAGCAAATAACCGCCAAATGTTGAGGAGACTCACTGTACATGAACAAGACAAAATCAAGCCTGGAGAAATGATTCCTTGACATATAAATTCAGCAGTATGAGTTGTGGTGTTCATCTATTCTGAACTCCATGATTTGTCCCTATACAGGAGCTTCATTCATGCCATTATGCTAGTAATAGCAACAATCGTAGCTGAGAAATGTGTTAGTGCCTGAACTCTGTCATTTTATGCATTGCACCCACAGACTTTAGAAACAAAAACCACCACTATACAGTCACTTTACAGTATAGCCCTTTTCCTTGAGGTCCTGGGGGCCATTGACTGCACCAATATTGCCATCAAAGCCCCACCTGCTCCATACAATGTTCATTACATCACTTGCAAGGGCTTCCAATATATCAACTGCCACTTAGATTGCAGGGTATAGGAACATAAGACCAATACAATGCAAACTATCAGGAGGGGCCATAACATGACTAGCCACATGCATCTTTAAGTAGAGACAATTAAAAGTACTAGCCACCCCTTTTGGGCATTTCTTAGTAATCATCTTACAGCAGGGCTGTATATAACCCTGGTGGAAATCTGTGACTATTCATCTGCTCATCAAGGCCAGAGATAAATGTAATTCACATAGTTCTCTGACTTGTAGTGGTAACTTATTCCATATGCTGAGAATACAGTGAGTTGGGAACCTATCCCTTTAGAGTCTTGTTTATATATTAGTGTAGATTTAGGTCCATGGTGCACGTGTTTCTAGAATCACTGGTTTTCTGAAGATGTCAGCTATGATTGGATCTTTTGTGGCTTTAAATGTGAAATGCAGTTCATCTTAGCTGGCAGGCTACTAAATATATAGTTTTACTAATCTATCAGGACATTTCAATGGCTTTAATTTTCTTGGTTAATATATTATCAATAACATGTCAGTGTTTCATCCAAATAGTGCCTGTGATTCAGACATCTAGACAATATGCTGACTCTACTACTGTTTTGTGTGGCTCACTTTCTGCAGCATCATCTATTGAATAAGTGTATACATTGACAGCTACATAGTCCATGATATGCAGTTCCCATTAAAGTAGGCAGAAGCCCAGATACAATCATGCCCACTGTTATGTTTTGCAGGTGATGTTCGATATTTCTTGGAACCGTGAATGAAGATTCCTATCTGAAACCGCCAGACCATGACTGATAGGTCACCCAACAACACACATTCATAGATATGAAGCATTGCTGAATATGTGTTTAGACTCCTGAAAGCACACTTCGACTGTCTGGATAAAGCTGATGGTGCAATGTAGTTCATACCCAAGACTACAGTCATTCATGCATGCTGTCCACCATGTTACACGATACAGTAACAACAAAGGAGCTATAGCTTGAGAACATTGCAGTGCTACTTGATAGAGTCAGTGCAGCAGCAGTGGAGGACTTTGGTGCAGGGTCATGAAAGGAACTGTCTACAGCACCACGACATTCAAGGCATAGGCAGGTGCTAGACATTGTAGTGCTGGCAAAGAGAGGTAGCATCTGCCCCACAGCTATAGGTCACGGTTAGTATACCACAGATTAAAACTGATGTATGCATTAAAATTTCCAGGCTATGCATTACTTGGCATCAGACATTACCTTACTCACACAGGCCAGACAGGAATGCAGGGCAAGGTAATCATGATTTGCAGATGTCCGGTGGGGCACAGTGATACATAATAGCAATGCTGTTATATTGTAATAGTGTTTGGAGGTGGATGCAGTCAACACTCAGGGAAATAGTAGCTTGGACAAAGTCAGGAGGTGGCATCCACCAGTATCAGGGTGGAGAATTCCTGTTGTAAATATTGACAAGGTATTCCATGTGGCCTGTAGTGTCAGAGCTAGACATGTTCTGCATGAGGGATGGTATAGCACTTCAGACATGTGTATATGTAGTTCAATATGGCTCCCCATGTTAGCATCCAATAGATACATGGCATCCATGAGGATGGCTGCAGCTAGGTGTGTCACTCAGATGGTATACAGGTGATCGGGATGGTGTGGAACTTCAGAAACCAGAGTGGCCAGACCAGTTAGCCATCTTAGCCATTGCACCAGATGAGTATCACTAGCCATGACCATGAGACTGACCTCAGCTAGGTGTGGTGGCTGCCATCCCCAAGAGTCATAGTGATGCAGACTCTTTAACAGTACAGGCTAGCTGCATAAGTCTGGACTGTGAATATCCAAAATGCATCCAGACCCCTGCATGACTATTGCTGCTCTGATCTATACAGGCATAGCAGATATCATTTGCCACAGGCTTCATCAGTGCACCAATGGTTGCCATGTGGGATACCAACAACCTCATCAAGCATGTTTTTTCTTGGTCCTTATACATCATGTTACTCTGTATGCACTGCAGATCATCCCACAGTACATTTAGTAGTTTACCTCCTCATGCTGTGGGGTGCATGGTGGCTGTCTGTCTCCAGTTTTATGTACATATTTTCTGTTGGATGCCAAGTGCTGAACCTAGGTCAGAAAAAGACCTGGAGTCATAGCAACAATACCCAGTAACCCACCTCTCCTCACTGTCGATGTATGCACATTAGAGGCAGTGCAACTGGTGAATGTCATTTCTGATGATGCATCCTGTGTAGCTTGGGTGGGACTCACACTAACAGGCCATCCAGTACTAAGCAGAGGTAATGCAAGAAGTTCAGCTTACACCATTTCTGTTACCTTGTATGTGGGGGATGTATGTGTGTTGTCCTCTATCATTACTCATAGTGCTACTGCGTTATCTGACTGTGCCATATGCATGTTGCCATCATTGTCAGTAATAAGTGACCTGCTGATCTCAGGCACATGCTGCGCTTTTGTGTTGAACCCTCTACCAGCAGACCCTGGAAATGCATAATGACAGCATACCTGTGGCAGTGCTGGAACTTATGCTTTACACCTCCCAAATACAAAGCATGCAGACTGATACAGGCCACTTATGTGTATAGCAAATAGGAACATACTTACCTTGTATTACAGATTCTCACAGATGTAGTCCTGCTGAACCTGGAGAAAGTACAGTTCTGTAAGTAAACTTACCATAATAGTAGATGCTCAAATGATCACTGCTGTAGGTAGGATATAAGAAGCATCCAGCTTCCACGTTCTCATACCATTTGGCAGTTTGAGTTGAGCTGCCTATAAAGACAATTTTGGTGCCAAGGTCTTCAAAGCTTTCATGCTAACTATGCTAGGGAGGTAGAGCCATGAGAGCACATAGCTAGGAGTACAAAAAAAAAATAAGATGTAGACACAGATGGCAAGTGCACACACACCCTGGCAAAACAATATACTCAAAAAACTAAGGGGATGGAGGAAGGGAGCAGCTACTGCAGCAATGATCATTCAGCAGCTTTTATGGAATGTTTAATTATACAACTGTGCTGTGTTCATCATATTGATCACTGTTGCAATAACCTTAGCTATATTGGTAGATTATCCTAGTTAACAAGGAGCCTCTGGAGAATGCTCCTAGCAAAGTCTGCTCCAGCCCAAGAGAATGAATCAAGCTTAAAGTGCTTTGTAAAAATATGTACAAAGGATCTGCTTTTAGAATACTTCTAGAATCTAATCTTTTCCAACAACCCATAGATGAAGCCAAGGCTTTAGTAGAGTGAGTTTTAGTCCTGCCTAGAAGAGTCTTGTTGTGGTGCAAATAACAAAAGGTAATAGCCTGAGAAAACCAACTGGAAATAGTCTGTTTAGACACAAGTTGTTCCTTTTTATCTTCAGAAGAAATGGACAACTGTGATCTAAAAAATGAAAGATATTGTTCTGTCAAGATAGTACATGAGATATCAGTGGACATCCAAGGTATGGAGTATCCTTTTGTCCTCATTTTTGGGTTCTGGAAAGAAAACAGGTAGATGAGTAGTTTGGCTTAAAGTAAACGTGGATACCACTTAGGCTTAAAAGAAGATTTAGTTCTTAAAGAAACAATGTCACTCTGGAAAATGAGATAGGGTCTGACTCACTGTAAGAGCTTGCAACAAAGATGCTCTTTCTGCAGAGGTCAGAGCAATCAGCAAAAATGTTTTCCATATTAAGAACCTTAGGTTAGGCACAGTAACTGGTTCAAATGGAGCAAGTGTTAGCTTCTCTAACAAAAAATTAGGATCATAGTGAGGAGTCACCAGTTTTCTTGGAGGTCTTTTATGCAAAACTCCTTCCAAAAACATTTTTACATGAGAAAGAATTGAAATGGGGTATCCATGGGCGGGCATGCTGTAATGGCTGAGAAATTAACCGTATTGGAGGAGCAAGAAAGGCCATAAGATAGCAACTGACACAAATATTGGAAAATCAGAGAAACAATAGGTCTGAATTGGTGCTGGTAATGTTTGCATCAACATGAATGCCTTTACTATTTGCTAATATATACTTTTCTAGTAGCAGGCTTTCTTTCCTCCATTAGCATTTGCTGCACATCCTCAGTAAACAGGTGCCTAAAGACAGTTAAGACTCTATCATTCAGGCAGTCAGTTGAAGATGATTTGGGTTGGAGTATAGCAAACATGTCTCTTCTTGCTTAAGTAGATCCATCATGTACGGCAGTTTGTGGTAATTGTCCCTGGCCATTTCCAAAACAGGGGAAACACTGTTGCCTGGGCCAGAACAGAGACAACAATGATCTTTGGGACCCCTTTTGAATCTTCAGAAGTACTCTGGATATCAGTGGAAGGGATGGAAAAACATTCAGGAACATTCTTGTCCTAGGAAAGGAAAAGGCATCTATCTTCTAGGCCTTCCTACATGGAGTCGTGGAGCAAAATTTTGCCAGCTGATTTTTTCAGAGAGGAGGAAAAAGATCTCCTTCAGGAACTCTAAACAGAAGGCCCAAATCTTGGAAACCCCCCTGATCTAATTTCCATTTGTGAGAGTCTGCCTTTGTCCTGCTCAGTTTGTCTGTCACATGGTTTGTAAAGCTATATCCCAAACTAAAATTACTAGTTTGCAAAGGGCGTAAGACCTGATTCATTCCCCTTGCTTCTTGATGTACTGCTTGAATTTGACATTGTCTGTAGCAACTTGAAGAGGTCCAGGGGACCAAAGATGATTCATAGAGTTGAGTGCATTGATTAGAGCAAGCATCTCTTTTATATTTATGTGCTTGTGTCTGCCCTTGGTGTTCCAAACACCTTGTTCTTTTATTCCTCCTGTTACTGTTCCCCAAGCAAGGTCTGAAGCATCTGTGGTGACTGGTTTCCTTGTATTGGTGGGAGTGAAGAAGAGGAGTCCTTGATTTAGGGATATTTCTTGTCTCCACCAAGTGATTTCTCTTCTAACAAATCCTAGATTTGGGATGTTGGATGTTGCTGTTGGGACCAAAGAGATTTCAGATACCATTATATCTTGCTCATGTGGAGACTTGCCAGGGGTATCATGAGAATCAAAAAAGAACCAAAAACTCTGCAAAGATAAGCACGTCGTTTAAATATGGAAAAAAGTGGATACCCAGTAGACTGCATTCAGCTATAACTGGAGCCAGATACTTTGCAAACACTCTTGGTGCTGTAGGTAGTCCAAAGGGTAAGACAGAGAACTGATATTGTGATCCAGACACATGAAACCTTAAGAAACACCTGAAGTCTGGATGAGTAAGGATGTGGTGATAAACATCTTTCAAATCTAGTGTTACTACAAAACTTAACTGAGGAAAAAGAGGTAACGGGTTGTGAAGTGTCAGCATTTTGAACTTGAGCATTATCTAGGACTGGTCTCCCAGCATTTTCTTTCTTTGGCACCAAAAACATCCTTGAATAAAAATTTTTCCCAAACTGGGAAGGATGAATTGACTCTAATATTCCCAATGACTAAATATTTTGAAGAACAGGTGAAAATACTGGAGTCTGGTCAGGTGGATAAGGAATTGATCCTTGAAAGGGAGAAATTTCCTCAGGCTGTCATCTGTGAAAAGGGAGAAATTTCCTCGTATTGTCATCTGTAAAGTTGATGATAGATCTTCAGAACCCGTTTGTCTAAAACTATCTGTTGTCAAAGAGCAAAACAGAGGTTTAGACTTTCTGGAAGAGAAAAAAGACTGCTATGGTGGGGTGGGGGTGTTGGGGATGGTCTCTTAAATAATCATTCTGACTTGTTAGACTGTCCTTTGTTTTGGGGGGGGGGGTGTCCTACTTTCTTTTTGTACCCCCTTGCCATTGCTTCATAAAAATCTGCTTACTAGAATTTTGCTGAGACTGTTTATTTTGTTTCTTGCCTAAACTGGACAAAGGGGTAGAAAATCCCTTTGAAAATTTGGAAATGGGGGGCTGAAAAATCTGAGAGATTCCCTGAATCAGATTACCACCCCCCCATCACTTTTTTCTGATAATCTCTGCAGTAAGGGAGTCCAAAAAACTAATTGTCTGTCCAAAATAGAATTTAAAATTTCATTTTTCACATCTTCTGGGAGGTTCTGAGAATGCAGTCAGGCAAACCTCCTCAGAACAGTACCAGAGGCCTGGCAGAAATAGCAACAGAGTCATACACATAATTTAAACAATGAGTTATGACCTGTGAAATGGAATAAACTATTTAAAGCAGATTTTTCCTCACAAGAAGAAAATGCAGACAAAACATTCCTCATAGTTTCAGAATTAGTCAGCATAAACTTTAACATACGAACCTGATAGTTCAAAATTCTGAAAATCAAACTTGCTGAAGCATACACTTTTTCCCCATACTTAGCAATTATTTTACCATCTTTGCCAGAAAGTGAAGGCTTGGAATTAAATAAATGTTTAGCAGCAGTAGGATTAACTAAAGCTACTGTATATCAGCTGGGTCAGGTTTGGGATAAGTGCATAAAAACTTAAAAAAATCAGAATAACTTTATACAATCTATCTGCCAGTTTAAAAGCAACTGGTAGATTATGAGGGAAATTGCAGACAGTGACACACACATCCTCCAATGCTGACAGCAGAGGCAGGATGGGGAAGGTTCTGGAAATTCCATGTGTAACAGCTCATAGTATTTTCTAAGAGCCTGAGAAATGTCAGTGTTCTCCCCTTGTAAACACTGGCACATTCTGGATATAGTCTCAGAAAAGAGAAACCCTCACTGGGAGAATCAGATGCCATACTCTCCTCTGAATCTGAATCAGAAATCTGAGGTAGAAAACGGTATATCTGTCCCTTCATCTTCCTGTCTAGATTCAGACTCTTGAATATCTTCAGGAAAAGAGGCATCTATTTTCTTTAACCAGAAATCACCTTACAAGAAGGATCAATAGCCTGAATTAGACCATAAGCCAGACATAAATAAATTACTCCTGTCAAGGGAAAATTGAGCAGGAGCATAGGTTCATAGGTTCATAGGTACTGGAAGTACTAAGCTAGCTGCCCTTGTGTCTGCCCTTGTGACCATTTTAAATCTAGCCAGTTTCCCTGTTTGTGCTTGAATTAACCTATACCATTCATTTAGAAACTGGTCTTCCCCATTCCATGGTCAATAATTACATATTATCCCTAAATAAGTGGGTCATATCATAGATAATTTAAAGGGGCCCATACATGGAATAAAACATTTAGGAGTTGTCTCTGCCAATTAGGAGTACAGGGGGCAGTTCTGGGGTAAAGCTTCTGTTCCCCATCTAAATATTCAAAATGCACTTGAACATGGGTAGGGATAAATTTTGTTTAATGTGGACAGGGAGTCTGTTCCAGAGGAACGGTATCGTCTGTGAGATATACCTGTCCCTCCAAACCATTCTGCTATAGTTGCAAAAGATGTTTAGATCCCTAGCAGAGTATTTCTGAGGCCATTGGATTTGCTGATATACAGTCAATCCATCAGTACTGGGTCACAAAATACCCTGTATGCCAGGCATAGGCCACCTCCTATCAGTCTGTAGGATACTGAGTATAGTGATAGGGCTTTAAGTTGGTCCATGTAGGTCATGTTGTTTAGGCCTTGTATTCTTTTAGTAAGGTACCTTTGTGGGCATTCCAGTTGTTGCATGTGTTTGGGCATTATATTCAATAACTGGCCTAATGAGGCTGAGTAAAGTGGGGCAATGACATCTCTACATCTAAGCACAATCCATTTATTTATAAGCTATGCAGTATAGATGGATTTTCTTACAACAATGGACACATTTGTCAAAAGTTAGGTCACAGTCCGAAGAGGTTCCCAAATCCTGAACAAATGGGGCAACTGGGGTGTATTGTCAATGTGGCATTTCCCTGGAGTAATAGACTTCCAAATGACACAATAATGTTTTTTTTTTGTTTTGTTTTTTTTTTTTTGGTATTTAGTTTCAGAACATGATTTTGACATCAGTTATTTATTTATTTGGGACAAGCCTTCCTACAGGATTGCTAAGTCATTTGGGGATTCAGTGACTGCTCCTAGCTTGTAGTCCTCTGTTAACTTAATCAGCAGATACATGCTGAGTTTTCCATGTCTTTTTGACAGGAAAAATGGGGTTAACAGGGTTGTTAATGGCAGTAGCAGCTTCCTTAGGGATGGACAAATTTTGCATAAACAGGGAAGACTTTCCTGCTCCTTCTCCCAGGCCTTACAAGAGTGTCTCTTCCTTTCTACTGGGGGGACCCCAACAGCCACAGTGAATGTGGCTAACCCCCAGACCATAATGGCTGTAGGTGCTACACCAGAGGGATCTGGAGTAAAAGGTAAGTAGTCTGAGGAAGCAGCTTTGGCCAGAGTCACCCACCTGCAGCAGAGACAAACTGCTAGCCTCTTGTGATGGCAAAGCTGTTTGCTTAACTTTTTTATTTTTGGGGCTGCAAGAGGACAGACCATGGGACTAGTACTCTGTTCCATGATCAAGCCAAAAATTGTGCCTATTTCCAAGGTAAAACAAGCAACACAAGCTGGTAAAAAAATTTAAGTTGTAAAAAGTCACTTTTTCTCAATAAAAAACAGTAAAAATCACTTTAATACACTTTATCATCTCCAAAAAGTAAAACAAACACAATTTCCAGAGAATAAATAGTTGTAAACTATTTTGTAAAACTTTCATTTATGTATTTATTTATTGGCATTGTATTACCAGGAGAGTCCATCTGAGTAGAAGCCCAGTTTCAGCAGAGGCCCAGGGAGAAAAGCTTCAAATTATTAAAAATATTTTAATGACAATAATTTTACAATCTTCAAAAAATAAAACAAAAACATCTACATTTTAAATAATTATAACACATTACACATCATATAAAAAGATTGGTTAAGAATCAATACAAGGTATACCACAATAATTTAATATTTAGGAAAATACATTTAAACAATACATTTTTAAATGTGGAAGGTTTTTCCCCAATGGGAACTCATCTGCCCAGCAATGGATGGACAGCGCAATCTGACCATCAATTATTGAAGCCTGCAGAAGACCACTTTCTTTGGTGGTAGGAAATCTCTGAAGGGCTTAGCACTCAAACCTTTCTTTTTAGGTAGCTCAGGTTGAGCTGTTTAATGATTTGAGCAGATGGAGGGTCTCCTGAGGCTTTGGAAGCTGACTGGCTGTTAAATCTTTGCAGGATATAATCCATATAATTACGTTTACTGTAGCAGTGATCAATATGATGGACATCAGATATTCTTAGGTGTTCTGCTGAATAATCTTTATTCACGTGTACTTCAGTGTATAACTTGAAATGTACATGCTATTACTAAAGTATTGGGCTGTCAGCATCAGCCTAGGTCCCACAGTCAAGCCACTGCCAGTTATGATAGTTCACTGTCCTGCCTCAGAAAAGGTTAACAGAAGGTTTTCCTTTGCAAGCATTTTCAGGATCTGTGGTCCACGGTCTGTGGTAGACTTATTACTGATGATATTTTCTGCTTTTGTCTTAACGTGCACAGTCACATCAGTGACCATGAAACACTTGTATTGCTGTTTTTAATTATGGATATCCACAACATTGATGCCCTCCAGCCTGTTGTTTTTCTCTTCTTTCCAGGATGCACATGCCATGGGTAGAACCTAGAGAAGCACCTCCATCTCCTATGTGGTGAACTTTTCCATCTTTGGCTACACTCTTTGGCTCTTAACAGCATATTTATGCATGTGGGTAACACATGTCAATCAGCCAGCGTCTGTGTGTGTCTATCTGTCTGTATCTCTTTGTGTGTGTCAATGTGCCTGACTGTCCTTCACTAACCCTATGTCTCAGCACTGGCCCTCCCTCCATTCACTTACCACATGCCTGCCTGCTGCTATGTATTGTGATGTGACCATCCCCAAGCTATCCCTTATTGACAGCAGCATTGGACATGATACCCCTGTTGACCTAGTGCTGCCTACATCCTGTGTCTCTCATCTCCATCTCTCCACATGAACACTCCTTGACTTACATACAGATGTCACTGCTTCCTTTGTACCACTTCTTGCATTCTGACTACATTGGTCAAAGGGTGTTCCCCCGCCAGACGTTAACCTGTTATGCCCTTGCACTATGTCTTCTGTCATAGTAGACCCCACCAGGTGAATATTAGCCTGCCATCCCCTTATTCTATGTTAACATTTTCAATCTACATGTCCCTGTTATTGCCAATTACCTTGGGTGTTCATTGTAGTGCACAGATACATTACCAGGTGTCTTATCTTCTCTCACCATGCCTGTATCTTTGTATCATGCTGCAACAGTTGTCATAGCTTGGAAATTATTTTAATACAGGTAACTTAACAAGCAATGTTACTATGCTTGCCTCCAAAAGATTTTGAGAAAATCAGATATGTGCACACTATACTTATGCATGGGGGCTGAGAAACCCATAGCACAATCACTATACACTAGTTATACCTTCACTAGGGCACTACTGCTATCCAATGATGTAAGTCATGTGATATCCATAATGTGCATTTTTGTGCATGCAGCTACCCTTTTGCTCTTTATGAAGATCTATAGCAGACCTGGGTTAAGAAGGGTTCCTGTCTCGTTCAGCCATAAAGCAAAGATTTGTTTGCATGTGCTGCAGTGTGGCTACCCAAAGCATTTCCTGAACCATGTGATGGCCTATTATTTAAGGCTGATGCCTGGCATCCATTTGCCAGATAGGTAAGTGATGCCACTGGCAACATAATTTCTGGCAGATTATTCAGGCATCACTATAGATGAAATGCAAAGGTATCAACCTGATCTGTTCTACTAGTGGTATACAGTGGTTAGGGAGAGTGGTCCACCGTTTTACTATATATTTATCATTTTTGTTATTTCTGGCAATTGTCTATTAGTTTTCTTGCCTTCTGTTGACAGTTTCATGTTACTCTGTATAGCACTGACTTCCTTTTATGGTGACCAAAGAGATAATCTTCAGCAGAGAACCCTGTCTTAAGAGGTCTGAAAAACTTGCCAGCCATTGGGCTATGTATACTATGCCCATGCCTACAGTGTGCAATTGAAATTCTATCTGTGATGAACATGCACTAATTTGTTGTATTTCTTCACCTTCTGTTTTTGTCACCTCCTTCTACAGTCTAGCTGCTGAGCCGTCTCAGTTTGCTAAAGGTTAGAACTATTGTAGAGTTATTACTACCTGCTAACTAAAGATGGGTTTATTACATCTATTTTTGACTTTTAAAACTATTTACCATTTATAGTCAAGTCACAGTCCATTGTACAAGTTATTAGCACATACTAGAAGGCAACATCTTACTGGAAACCTAGAACTTGCTCTTGGAACACAACCGAGTTAAAAAATCTTATTTTCTGCTTAGTTCAGAATTGAAATATAAGTTTCCTGTTTGTCGAGTTATTTAGGTGTTCATCATATTGATCACTGCTGCAGTAACCTTAGCTATATTAATTTATTTTTTTTTTTTTTATTTATTTTATTTTACATTTGTTAACCAGGAAATTCTCACTAGACACATGTCCATTTTCAGCGGAGGCCCGGGGAGAAAAGCTCCAAGTATAGAGTAAAATATTACAGTAGACAGTAGAAATTCAGTTGGATTACATGAATATATATAAGTTCATTTTTAAGTCTATAAATAATCCTGTTGAAAAATAATGCCTTACAAAGACAGAGTTTAAATATTAAACATTTCAGAGTCGTTGGGTTATATATATATTGCAGTAATGCAGGTTGGATGAGATATGTGTTAATGAGAGAGTGGATATGAAGTGTTCTGAGAAGAGGGGAGAAGGGATAGGTAGTAGGTGGCAAAGTTCTAGTTAGGGTATGTAGGAAAGTTGTAGACATGAAGAGGATGAAGAACAAAGCTAAGGATGTTAGTGGTGTTAGTAATGAAAGGTGGGATGTATAGGAAGTCAGTTGGATTAAAGAAAAGAAGAGGACATTTAGTGGGAGAAGCAGAGAGATTTATATGGGTTATATCCTGCCAAAGACATAACATCCTGCCAACTACCAAAGCTTCGGGGCACCTTTTATGTGCCCAAACTGACAGGCAGCTCTACCTGAGCTGACTAAAAGACAAGTATGGGTGGCAAGTGTTAACAAATGTCTAGCTCTAGTTATAGCTCATTTCAGGCTACAGGGTACCCGCATTTTTTCCATATTTAGATGACCTGCTTATTTTTGCAGAAAATTTTTCAAAGTGTCAGGAATTTCTCTCTTGGGTGAGAGATCTCTTACACAAGCTGGGATTCACAAGTTTTTCTTGATTCCTTCTCACAGGATTGTGTTCCTGGGATATATTCTAGACACCTCAGTTCAAAAAGCTTTTTTTCCACCGGAAAAAAGAGATCTTTGTCTAGATCTTTTTCTAAGGTTTTCCAGCTCAGACTTTGGTCATTGTGAGGGAATCCCTCAGTATTTTGTGTTCATGACATCTATGATTCTCATGATACCTCTGGCAAATGAGAAAGATGCAGTGGTACCTGAAATCTCTTTGGTCTCAGCATCAATACCCCTCATTTTCTCAAATCGCAGTGCTGAGGATTGTCAGAAGAGAAGTATTTTGGTGGAGAAAGCAGATATCCTTAAATCTGTGCCTCACCTTCTTCCTCTGTATTACACAGCAGTCAGTCACCACAGATGCTTCAAACTTTGCTTGGAGAGCAGCTTTAGGAGGGATAAAAGTGCAGTGGGTGTGGGACATGAAGGACAGATGCAAGCACATAAATCTCAAGGAGATGCTTGGTCTGATCAAGGCACTCAACTCTCTGAACCAACCTTTGGTCCCAGGGACCTTTTCAAGTGTTTACAAACAATACCACAGTCATGTTGTACATCAACAAGCAAGGGGGAACCTGGATGAGCCCCCTTTGCAGATTAGCCATGTTAGATTCCAATTTAGCTTTACAGCATAATCACACTCTACAAGCATTCTACATTCTGTCAGAGCAAAATTGTGTGACAGACAAGCTGAGTAGGACCAGGGCAGACCCTCATGAAAGGAAACTAAATCGGGGGGTCTTCCAGGATTTGATCCATCTGTGGGGAGTACCTTAAGTAAACCTTTTTGCTTCCTCTCTGAAGAATCAACTGACAAGATGGCCTGGGACACAGACACCTTTTCTATTCTTTGGACAGGACTGTTAATTTCTGCTTTTCCAGCCTTTTCACGAATATTCAGGGTACTTTTGAAGATTCAGAAGGAATCCCCCATGACCATTGAGGTGACTCCCTTCTAGCCCAGGAAACCATGGTTCTCCCTTCTTTTGCAAATGCCTGTGAGCAATTACCACAAGCATCGTCATAGACTGGATCGTCTACTCGAGAACAGAGGTGTTTAATATACAACTACTTCAATCAATAGCAACTGACTGTCTGGCTGATAAGGTTTTAATTCCTTTTAGCCACCTGTTTATTGAGGATGTGCAGCAGGTACAAATAGAGGCAAGAAAGTCTGCTACTACAAAATAATATACTGGCAAATGGAAAAGGTTTTCTAGTTGATACCAGCATCATAACCAGTACCCATTCAGGGCTAGTTGTTCTCTGGTTTGACAATATCTGTGTGTGTGTTCTTGTCCTATGGCCTGCCTTATTCCTCTATCAAGGTTCATTTATCAGCCATTTCAGCATGTGTGTCCACGGATCCACCTCTTTCAATGCAGTTTCATGTCAAAATGTTCTCAAAATGGGTTTTGCATAAGAGGTTTCCAAGAAAACCAGTGGCCATGCTTGGGATCTTAATTTTGTGAGAAGCTAACCCTTGCTCCATTTGAACCAGCTAATCTTGCTGACTTGAGGTTCTTAACACGGAGAACAGTTTTACTGATTGCTGTGATCTCAGCAAGAAGGGTTGCAAGCTCTTATGATGAGTCAACCCCTTCTAATTTTCCATAGGGGCATGGTTTCTTTGAGAACTAATCCTCCTTTTATGCCTAAAGGAGTATGTGCGTTTACTTTAAGCCAGGCTAAACATCTCCTTGTTTTCTTTCCTGAATCTAAAAGTGATGGACAAAGGATACTGCATACCTTGGATGTTCACAGACAACTCAGGTACTACCCTGACAGAACTAAATCTTTCACATCTTTGGATCAATTGTTCATTTCTTGGAAATGTAAGAAGAAGGGACAACCTGGCTTAAAATAGACTATTTGCAAATGGCTGTCTAGAGCTATTACTTTTTGTAATACTCACTATAATAAAAGTATACTAGGCAGGGGCAAGGCCCACTCAACTAGGACCTTGGCTTATTCTATGGCTTTTTTATAAAGATTTGAATTCCAGAAGTATTCTACAAGCTCCAACTTGGTCTTCTGTATATACTTTTACAAAGTGCTATAAGCTTGATTCCATCTTTATGTCCAGATCAAGCTTTGTTGGGACCATTCTCCAAGGGCTCCTGCACCCTTCTTCTTCCACCTCAAAATGTAGTTAGCTAAGTTAATCTACCCATATTGCCAAGGCTACTGCAACAGTGATCAATATAATGAACATAGTACAGTTTTATAATTAAAACTTAGCATAACATTAGATGTTCAAATGATTACTGCTGCAGTAGCCACTCCCTCCTCCCCCCTTGTTTTTTTGGGGTGCTTATTTATGCCAATGTGTAGACATTCATTTTTGTTGTTCCTAGCATAGTCCTTTCAGAGCTCAGCCTTCCTCTATATCTGCTGGCAGGAAAGATCTCAAAGGCTTTTCACCCAGACTTATCTTTTACTCAACTCAGCTGAAGCTGCCCAACAATTTTGGTACACGGAAGGTGCCCTGAAGCTTTTGCAAGGTGGCAGGTTATTATATCTCTATCAGGATACAAGCCATATATCTAAGGCTAATGCAGCAGTGATCATTTGAACGTCTACTGTTAGGGTAAGTTTTATTTATACAACGGTACTTTTTGGAGTAAGTTGCTCCCCGGGATTCATCAACCTTGCGCCAGGCGCCAGCATAGCGTCGGCGTTATAAAGCCAAATATGGCCACTGAGCGATTCAGGTATGAAGCAATCCCACGTGCACAACCGGCGTGCGCCGGACCTGCGCCGCCCCCGGCGTAGGTATGCTAATCACACTGTGTGCGGTATTGCACCATGCAAATGAAGGCAAATAGCGATCCACGAAGTGGGGCATGCGTAGCGTAAGGGCACGGCAATGTAAACCGAAAAAAAATGGTTTACATTTACCCAAACATGACCAAGGAGTAACGGAAGGCTGTCAACGTCAGGTATCATACAGGTGCAATATGCCAATGGCGAAAGGCACCGAGAATGTCCAAAGAAAACATGCACAAACTGTAAATAATGACAAAAATGTCATGTACGTAGAAACCACAGCAGAACCCCGGATATGTGTACAGAAGGTGCAAAGCAATGAAATAATATGACAATGTCCTAAAAGAGCTGTATAATACACATCAGCTGTACAGCCACCACACACCATACTATGTATGGAAAGCCTCAACCCCAGCGCAAGGGTTGTCAAGGAGTGGTGGCAGTGTTCGGCCGTAACCATGTATTAGCAGTCAATGCCATGCAAATGAGGCAGATAATAGTGAATCGCAAAGCTGGCGCCGGTGTAAGGATGGAGCAAACGGCGCAGTGGTACTACACCGAGGAGTGGCCTACGAGATACATGTCAATCGCAGAGGGTGTGCCACTGTAGGAGGAAGCATATTGGAGGCCAGCAAACCTGGGCTGTACAATGCACATCACAGCAGCAGGACCGGCGTGTGAGGAAATAGATGCGCTGAGAGTACATAATGCGTGCACAGATGCATGTGCACGAGGATGACTACGTTCCCCAACCCAGTCATGTGACGGCCTCCCTGTCAACAACCACGGATATAGGAAGGTAATGCGGAGAATATGAGGAAATGCGGAAGCAGTGTAATTGGAGCCGTAATGAGCAATCAACACCAATCAATCCAGGAAGGGCAAACGGCGGCAGCTGACAACTCTGCATGCAGACTCCTGCATAACGGGAAAGGGGAGGCATATGAATGCAAAGATAGTAGGGGATGTAGTAGAAATGCAAAGAGCAAAGAACCGAAATAGCACAGCCAAGTACAGAGGTAGCATAACTGCGGCTGCAGATAAAATGCATCATATGCCATGTGCCTGCAGGATGCAGTAATGTAAGATGCAAAGCTAAGCCAATGCAGGCAACTGTAATGTAACACTAAAGGCAATACCGTTGCAGTTGCAACCGTAAAACACCGAAAATAATCCATGGATACGGCTGCACAGACACACCCAATGACATCACCGGGTATACAGCACAACAGTATAAAGTGTGAATGCACACAACACACAGCGATTTCCCAAACGCCGCACCGTAGGGTGTAAACACACGGGGAACTTTTAATATGTATATGGTGGGTGCCGCCGTGGCCGTGATGCATAGGTATGTGGCAGAGACAGGCGGAGTTGCGGAGGACGGTGCCGACAACTACCGTAGGCCTCACAGGAGAAGGAGAGTGTTCAGACCAAGGGTGACCTACCAGGGGCTGCAAGACCTGGAGATAGTAGAGCGCTACAGGGTGGACAGGGACACGTTACAGCAAATAGTGGAGCTGTGCCGGCCACGCCTGAGAACAAGACACAACAGAGGAGCCCATCCCAGTGGACACAAAGGTATGTGTGAGCTTGCGAATACTGGCTACAGGTACCTTCCAAAGGCCAACCGGGGATATAATGGGTATCTCACAGGCATCAGCATCTAGGGTACTACACCAGTTCCTGGATGCCATGTTACGACATGCCCATGAGTATATAAACTTCCCCAGATCTCAGGAGGAGTTGGCTAGCAATATGCGCCGCTTCCACCGTGTGGCACAATACCGGAGGTACTGGGTGCGATCGACTGTACGCACATAGAAATCAAGTCACCGCCCGGGGAGCAGGGTAGACGCTACATAAACCGCAAGGGATACCCCTCCATCAATTGCCAGGTTGTGTGCAATGCGCAGGGCATTATCATGGATGTGTGTGCTGGCAGCCCTGGAAGCTACCACGACTCCCATATCTGGCATGCCTCACAGCTGTATCAGGTATTCGCCAGGGGGGACATCACACAAGGTCACCTTGTGGGGGATGCTGGCTATGCACTGGAGCCGTGGCTGATGACACCCATCAGAAATGCACACACACACATGCAAGAACGCCATAATGAGGCACACGCACAAACCAGAATAATCATAGAGCGTGTGTTTGGGATGTTGAAATCACGGTTCCGGTGCTTGGATACATCCGGTGGAGCCTTGCAGTACTCTCCAGGCACATGTGCCCACATATTCATAGTATGTTGTATGCTACACAATATGATTCTGCGGAAACAGCTGCTGCAGGGACATAATGGTGTAGGGCCACCAAGCCCGCCACAACTGCCAAGGCAAGCACAGGCACAGGGCGTTCAGCGCCATGAACACGCTGTGCCAGCCCCAGTAGGTAGATGGAGGCGTACCCAATATGCCTACGCCCTGGCAAAGAGGGAACGCATAGCACATACTTTGACAGCGTAGGCCCCATGGACTGACACCTCCTTACCTGCACACACAGTGAAATGGACGCCACACAAACATGTCCGCCCGTAATGTGTACCGTATGGCCGGACCTATGTGTGACTCCAACAAAGGCACCACCCAAACACTGCACACCCAATAGCCAGCAGAGCATGGAACGCCAACACCTCACCGCACGCCGGTTCTACAGCACACGGCGTAGCCGTATGCTGCCACTATCGCCGCAAGTCGACCACATATGTACTTATGTGCATACACAGATACGGAAATAGATATCAGTACACATGTAGAAATATATGTACACATACACAGATATAAAGTACAACAGGTTAATATGGAACCCAGGGATGCAAGTTCACAGATAAGTAAGACGCGAAATCTCCACATAGTAAACATAGTGACCGACAACCCGATCATCCGGGAGGGTGGGCAGAGCAGGGAACGCCAGCCATGGAAATGTCAACCTGCATCAATACATATCCGCGTGTCGGGATGATCACCAGTCCACGTTACAGTAACGGGATATGTGCGTGTCATATCCATAGGATATGAGTGCGGAGGTACACGCCGCCGCCGGCGATGCGGCCAACGTAGGTATTGTGTGCAACCGTCGGTGCGAAAGCGGCAAGCATACCAGATTACCAGTCAAGTGTACGTCATTATGAGGAACGTACCTCATTTGGGGTCTAAAACAGTTCATGTTCCTCGCAGTTCCTCAAAGTTCCACATTGAAAATGTCTGTCAAACATTCATTGTTAGGAATGTATTTAAATGACATCCTGGTAAATAGAAATTAATCATAGTAATTCATTAAAGGTTCTTCATTGTAAGTAAATCAGCATATTTTAACCATCCTATGACCTACTTAGCTGAAGTTGTTAGTATGCCATTAGTATGTGTTCCACATTATGCCCATTTGTTCCACATTAGTAATGTGTGTGTTCCTCATTTTGGAAATGGAAGGTTGAGAGCCATGGCGGCAATATGTGTATGTGTGAGGTGAGGTTGTCGTGTGTTCCGCTGTGTGTGTGTAATGTGTGTGCCACTGTAAAATGTGTATGTAGGTGACATGTCACAGGCGGAGTGTAATAACATGCGTAGGCATACAGTACAGGAACCATAGGCGTATGTACAGCAGTACCCACAAAGTAGTACTGACATCTCCTCAGTGGCTATGCTGGCGTGGCGGCGTAAAAGCGATGCAAAGCGGAAATGTCCCAGAATGTACCACAGGGCCATAGCCAACAGGAGATGCAAAGGACGCATGTACAAACCATGACCGTATGTATGGCGGCCATATGGTAGACTCAACACGATACGTCGGCAACGTTACACAGCATCAGGCATGTACGGCAAAAATACGAATGTGCTATCCCGGCACCGATCGTGAACACTTACGGTCCCGTAAATACCGCTGTGTGTTCCACGACCGTTAAGTAAGCAAGCGGCACACGAATAGGAGGCTACCGGTAGCATACAGGCCGTCCCAAGTATAGGACCACAATCACCGTAACTATCAGTGACAAAATGCCAATGGATAGTAGGCACGGACGAACATCCGCAGATATATAACCGATGTGAAGGAGGAATACGTGCAGGAAGCACACATGCAGGCGATACCGACACCACACGACATCAACAAAACAAACATTCCCAGAACAACAGACAGGTAACCTGCAGCTCCCCAAGCAGGGATGGAGCACACACACAAGCATATCTTGTATGTATAAATGCAAGACCCACACCCGTACCCGTCACCCACATCCGCAGATATACCCCATCGCACATATCAAAGGGATAACAGGTAAAACCGCAGCAAAAACATACAGGCAGTCAATGACAGCGGCATACCCGCCACAAGCCGCGTGGGAAACACTAGCAGCAGCTGATGCATCCTTGCATCCGTTGTGTACAGGAATATAACAGCTATGTTACACATCTGAATGCACAATGCCATCGACAGACGCCGCCAGGACACGGACACCCACATGTCAAACAGAATACCATACCCAACACACACAATCCACGGCTAACACCACAGCGTAATGTACCTGACACCACACATAGCGTATGCAGTCACACAAACATTACACAATACATACCATCCCCACGAAGGTAGTGCAAATAACTAACGGCCACACGAGGAATGAACCATGGCCTAGTTTCCCGGGTAACGTACGAATGGAGGAGGATCACCAGTGATATGCGCATAAGTACACACCGAGGAACAGCTATTGGCGTGATGAACCCACATGCCTCAGGTGACGACGAATAAAAGGAAGACTCCCTGGATATTCAAACCGTATGTTCATAACGAACACAAACGCTATTGAAAGGAAATACTGAGAGGAAGATATTGACGAATACAGAAGCGAAGGCCGGAAAGGTATGTCGAACCCACGAGATGTACTGATGTGTAACGCATGATACGTATGACTAATCTGCACTGTATGTGAACGATGTGTGTAAGTAAAGATACCTGTCCATTAGGCAGAGAGTGGTGAAAGGTGGTTATGTAATGCTAAGCCGCGGAGCATACCAACGACTGTGGACAACGTGTGCACAGCAGTGGGACAACATGTACACAGGCGTGATAACCCAAGGTCCGCCATAGGGATTCCAAACACAGAACAATGCCACCACCCACGCCGATGCTGTCAGTGGATATCGAACAATGAAGCCCCACAGCAGGGGATAGGCCATGTATGTATAGTGTCACAGCACACATGTGCATGGGCATATACCGTCGATGTCATACGGAATGTGCGCACGACGTGCACGTATCCCACGCAGTAGGGGTGACTATGTCAATTATGTGTAATGCAAAGCTGTCATGATGGATATGTTCAGAAATCATAGACAGTATCACAGGCATAGCATGCATGATGGAGGGATGGCCTAATGTTATGTACATAAACAAGATATGTATGGCCTGCACATATGGGACAGTGTAGTAGCAGAATAGGTACCCGAAATGGAGGGAACAGCAAGTAACCATGTCCAAACGTTCCGTAGCAGGTGCAATGTGTGCCACAATGATGTCCGGCAGGGCCGTGTGTAAACACATGTGCAATGTACACAGTAGTGTCACCCCCCCCCATGGTAGTGTCCACTGAACGGCAGAAGTGGATGTCAACTGTATGTCTATACAGTACTTCCGCTGTGGTGGTACCATGGGTCTGTGTCACCCTACCAGCAAGGGAGCTATCACATGACTAGTGACACAGTGTGCCCCTGTGGGATGTGCACAGGACCTATGTCCCACAGCACGGTGTGTGTCCAGTCTGTGGATGTCACACAGACGCCCGGCTTGAGCAATGTGGCATGTGTGCACACATGCAGGACTGCTCCTCCCACCCTGCCCACTGCAAACGCCATGTAGGAGTACTACATGCATCAGTAATGCGGAGAACATGGCCCATGGCAGAGTAGATTACACCCCTGTGTTAGTGGTATGCAGGTGAGTACAGATGTGTTACATGACTGTCATTTGCATATGTAAACTGTCTGAGCCGGGTAGACATCACAGCATGACTATACTGAGACATGTAACGTTGTATCCATTGTGTAAGGTACACCACATATGTGTTATTGTAACACTGCCCGCGTGTACATGTGTGTATGGCACAGGTACAAGGGCACCCAAGGTATCAGCTAGACATACGGTCCAGAAATGCGTGGTCCTGCACATGTGTACCCACGCCATGGTGGAATATGGCAACCACAGCACCATGTGGGGCATGTGTGTGTACAGCAACCATGTACAACGTGATATGCATGTATAGGGACAGTATCCATGTGATACACACTGCATGACTGTCACTATGCAAAGGTGATGTGTATGCACTATGTGTGATGTAACTGATGCAATGATATCTACATGATATATCTGCCACACTGACACCTGTATGGTTGTTAGCAATATGAGTAGGATGAGCTAGAATGCTGCCAGGTATGTAGATGTGGTATATGTAGGCATGGACAATACTCTGTGACAGCAGGTAGTGTACGTATGCAAATAGTGAGCATGAGGGGCCACATGACTGAGGACTGTGCAATGTCACACGTCCCTGACTTGTTGTAGTTAGCATGATATGCTTGCACCACTGTGTGACCTGTACAGGAGGCACATGGCGTAACATCCTGAGACATAGGTGCGATGTGATGCTGGATGTGTACATTGGCAATAGCATAAAGTGGAATGGCGCTGAAGGGCAAAGAGCGGATCATGTCTGATGTGATACCCTCTGTACCACCCCAACCACCCATGCAATAGTATGACAGGTGGCCAGCATGGGATGTGGTGTGCTGTGGCGCACAGAAGCCCAACAAGGGTGCCAGTAAAGGCATGCAGGTAGTCAATGAGTGTGTGAAGCATGTATGTCAGGATGTGGCCCAATGCCATACTGAATGGCCCAGTCATGGGTGTACAAATGCAGCCCCATACGTGCAATGCAGTACCACCCATGTGTAGTGTGATAGATGTGGTAGTGTGGTGGTCAGGGTACACAACATACATGAATGGGCTAGCAGTCAATGCAGTGTGCTGCTGCAGAGACATGTAACAGCCAGGTTGGCGGGATACAACAACTACGGAGATTTGAGGTGACATTGGGACTGTGTTCCCGGACATAACATGTGCATGGCAGTACTATGTATGTGTCCACAGGGTTAATACAATGTCCAGCCAAGGATTGGAACCCTGTAGTGAGTGAGAGTGTGTATTGTTGGTAGGTACCCCATTGGCAGGCACGATGCCAGCAACATCTGTGTTGGCAATGCCTGCATGACTGTTGTATGCTGCATTGAATGTGGATGTAGTCAAACAGCAGAGACATACCACCACACTGCGTGAGGGCCCACACTGCAATGTATGGCAGTCATGTGTAGGTAGCTAGCTGTGGAGTATGTGATGCACCATGAGGACACACCATGACTGTCAAGTGACACACCACACACATGTGAACATAACTACCGTGCAACAGCCTGCACATGTGCCCATACAGCACGTGTGCATGGAACAGGAATACCACTGTGGCGTCTGTGAAAAGGCCAGTACCACCATGTCTCTGTGTGGAATAGCATGGTCCCTACCAGTGTGTAAATGTAGCAGAAGTGCACTGTGATCAGTGTTGGCATAGGCACGTAGACTGTCCATCGTGCGGGTGCCATGCCATCAACTACCTCTGTCAGTGGATGTCAGTAATACCGGCTGTAGAGTGTATGTACCATGCATGCTGCTATGGTTGTGTGTTTAGGGTGTGGCTAGCAGGGCTGAGAAGCATGGATGTTCAGCAAACAGAGGGGATGTGTGTAGGCATAGCACACAGACACATGGAGGTTTGGTGCATGCCGAGGGTAGTGTAGGTATGGTATGTGTCGTGTAATGTGTCACCCAGCTATGCGTACTGCATGGCCAAGCATGTGTGGGTACATGGGAGTCCATACTAGGGAAGGGCGTGTTGCTGTCAATACATAGCAGTAGCAACTGTCCTAGGTGCAATGTACAGTATGCCAACACGACCAGCATGTAACCTGTGGTGTACAGTGTATTCACTGTCGCGTGTCACAATGTGCGTAGCGGTCACGAACATGGGTATCTGAACATGGATTACCTATGATGCAATGTGTCTTGGGAATATACAGTATGTGTGTAAATCACTGTGTGGTGTGGGAACCACCCACCCGTGTGTGTTGCAGTCCAGGTATGTGCCTGGGAGGTATGATCTGTGTACAATCTGGACTGGCAGGTGTGCCGTGTAGGGCATGGAGGCAGGTCCCAGGCACTGCAGATAAATGACATGTGTGCTGTACTGTGTGTGCAGTGCTTGTGTACAGCACAGTGGAGGGTGTAAGCATTGTCACACATCACTGCATGCTGTGCCTACCTGTGACAGCCCTGCCGGAGACAGACATGTGACACCGCTGCACAGGCAGCATAGCATGTGAAGATGTACATGTGGGCTGCACACCTTAGGCAGATGTCCACAGGTCATGTGTGCCACGGTAGTGTGGTTGAACACGACTATCAGACTGGACAAACACCACATGCCTGCATAACTACAGTATGACCATAGTCAACAGTCCCAGTGACAGAGTAGGCCAATGTACACTATCCCTGCGTGCAGACCACTGGCTACTGGACACCTGGCTAGACACACACCCGGAGGGTTAATTCACCATTGAGCCATCACATGTCCCAGTCCATGTGGGCCGTACAATGTCATCACAGGGTGGTCACAATAGCAGGTGGCAAGGCAGACACGGTGTACCAGGTGATGTGTCATGTGTGCATATGTCGACTAGCACAGCCGTTCACATGTCTGCAACATACTGGTGCACGATGTATACTGTTACATGATGTATGGAACTGCACTGTCACCCACTACAGGGCCATCTGACACAGGTGTGTTGTGACAGGTGTAACCCATGTTTGCACAGGATACACACCGCTGTTGTAGGCAGCCATGCTGGTGGCTACCAGTGATATATGCAGTGGTCATACAGACATACCGTACACAGTGTTCATGCAGGAATGTCCATTGTCGTGGACGATGTGCTGCTATGTGAATGTAGGTGTGTGTTGTGAATGTTACACATCCAGAAGACACCATCTGGTGCAGTCATGGTTGTCAACACCAGTACACACATCCACAGCAGTCAGAACCCAGTCCTGACAATGTGTGTCAGTCACCCTCGTACTGTGTGACATATGTGCACATGGCGGAACACCTCCCACTGTCATCTAAGCTGGCTACATGATGGCTGGAATGTGCTGTAGAAATGTACAATGCTGGTAGCCCAATGAAGTACCTGGAATCAGACACAGTACGCTATGTCAGCCATGTAAACCATGCACAACAATGACCCCAACAGACACAAACAATGCATTGACACATGGAACATGTGCACATGACAACCCCAATGAGGTATGTTGCACATATTGATGTACAATTGTCATCTATGGCCATAGCATGGATGCAGACACACATACTCCACAGGTAGTACCATGTGATGTAGGTAGGGGGCATTGCTCGTGTACATGTCACAGTAGCTGTACAGACACATGTCCTGCATAGCCGTCATGTAGGGGTAGCTGTGGTATGTGACTGCTGGACATGCCCGTACAAATGACCATGTCCCACAGGAGATGTGTTATGTGTGTACCACATGTGACGTGCTGACAACAAGCTGTGATGTGTACGGCTGCCGGTGTACCTGTGTGACATTGTCTGTGATGGGTGCAAAGGCATATAGTATCGTATTGCATGCCCACAAGCCCCACATAGGTGCATAGCCTGAACATACAATACAAGGAGTGTGTGGGATGATAGCAACCCACAGGAGGAGATGGGTATGGACGGCAGCCCACAACCACATGTGTGTGTACGGTGTTCACGTCCACGACACATGAGCATCTGAGAGGCTAGTGTTACAGCTGTACAGGGTTGCATGCATATATGTTCAGCAACATCCCTGTGTGTCCCACCACTGGCCCGTGGACCGATGGACACCAACCAAATGTGCAGATATGAGATGTGCACAGCACATCACAGATGCCTACTGTAGAACAGGCTTACCGTGTAGACATGTGCACAGTAGGTCTGCGCCAGCTGCAGTCAAACATGTAATGTGCTGAACCACACCAATAGTCCAGGCCATGCCACAGATGGACGTGCATGCATCTGTGTATGTATGGCTGTGAATGTCTCCGGCATAGCAATATAGCTGTGTCACCATTGTGAACAACAATATGAATGGGTTATATGTGTGAGGGGTGCGTCATAGGCGTATGGTCTGATCGACGATACCATCAGTGACCCTGCTATGTGAACATCCCTGTCCCCATACATGGATACCTATGCTGTGCCCAACACCACATTCACAGAGGGAGGGATGGCGGTGTGTAGTGCAGCAGCAGACATGGGGTGGCAGCAGGCACTGGATGTACACATATGTGGTACCCACATCAGTGCAGGCAACCATCCATGTGCACGGGATAGCGGTGTGTGTCCACATACAGCACTGTGTTGATCAATATCCCAGCACATAGCACCTGCCAGGGTTACAGTGTATGCATGGATGTGTGATACCTGCATGCACCAGACACACCCTCAGCAAGCAGCGTGCAGCATACCTCGCTTGAGGCCAGTGTCCACACCATGGCGATAGACATGTTGAATGTCCATATACACATAGCAATGACATATGGAATGGACAGCCACCCTGCCAATATCGTAAACCCCCAGGTGGATCACAACCCAGTGCCATGTATGTGGCATACCCTGCCATACCATGCAGACCTGCCCAGCAAGGCTGCATGAGCTATCACAGTCCTACATGGTGCAATGGACAAAAGGCACTCTCACTATCAACCATACACAGCAGTAATGTGGCGGTGATGCACCCTGTGGTGTCACAGGTGCTGTGTGATGCTCTGGACAATGTGTGTGTGTACATGCTATGCATGGCCTGTCCTGCTAATGTGTCATGGTTACACATTGCCCTATGTCTATCACATGTGCAACACAGGTGAGCTGTGGCAAGTTGTCCAACACCCGTACAGTGCTGTGTGGATGTACATGGCACAACACATGCATGTGCAGGTGTCCATGTGTATGTGTACAGTGCCACTGCTGATGTTCACAATGGCTACAGTCGTGATGTGTACTGACATATACACAGCGTCCAGGTGAACAGCAGCACCGGCGTCACATGGGGACCTATGCCAGTGATATGGACACAGGTGCAGCCAGGTACACATGTCCACAGCTGGCTAACATCTACATGGTGCGTGTACAGTGTGATGGGGTGGCAAACAGATATGATGTGACACACACTGCTCAATGGTGTGAAGCCAACACATCGGCTGTGTCACTGCCACGATGCCTTTCACAGATTACTGTGCAGATGTCGTACTTGTCATAGCAATGTATCTCCAACAGTATGCCAGCACAGCAGTGTAAATGTGACCTGCCACCATCATTATGTCTTACAGATAATGCCACGATCCCGGCTTCCTGCATTCAGTCGACAGGAGGAGGAGGTGATCATACCATACCTCCATACTAATCATGACATGTTATTTAGTCATGTGCCACAGCAGGCACAGGAGCGACAGGAGATGTGGGAGGAGATGTGCAGGAGGGTGAACAGCCTGGGCGGATACAACCGCACTTATCAGCAGATCCGCAGGCACTGCACAGACCTGATCCGGCATGCAAGACAGCGTGCCGCTGCAATCGCCAGACAACAACGTGGGACAGGTGGTGGGCCACCAACCCAGCCCCCACTCACAGCCACGGAGGAGCTCCTGGCCAGTCTGGGGACACCCACGGAACAACACGCAGAAACCCATGCGTCCATCGTGGAGGTGGGTGTCTCCCGAACTATGAGCTTGGAGCTGCATGGTAAGTCAGGGTTGCATGTTTGTATGATAAGTGGCGTGGGGGTGGGTGTCATAGTACAACACATAATATAGCCATACATGCCAGGTATATGGCCACACAAGACGCATACTACAGTATGCTATGTTGTGTTAGCAGACATGTGCATAGCACATGCTAACTCACAGATGCATGATGTGACATGCACACTGCTGACTGTGGCGATAGTAATGGATAATGTGTATACCTTTGTGTCATCCCTTTACAGGTACGTCTGGCGTGTCGCAAACACAAGGGTCTGTTGCAGGTAAGTCTGTTGCTAGTCAAAGGCATGATATGGTGTATTGATATTCCCCATGTGTCCAGGCATGACATGCACACCTGTGTGTGCCCCAGTCACGGTATACAGGTTGCACCACCCGACACACACACCACCCATGTACAGTAGATACAACCGTTAGCGTAGAGTGGCATGACACCACACGACCTATTGGTGTGTTACGTGCATTCAGCTATGCATACAATGGTGTAGGTGTTCCACAATGGCTGCATGTGTAGTATGCATCGGTATGCCTCTGCAGTATGCACACAGTACCACATAGTGAGCTGTGATCTTGCCAGAGCACAGGTGTTACCAATGTGACCTATGCCCCTGCATCGGGTGCACACGTTGTGACATGGCACATGCCATGTCCCATGCACGTGGATGTCTGGCTGCAACATTGTCACACCATGACATGACCTATGCACGACATAGCAGACATCCACACTGTCTGCATATCTGTAGGGAATGTGACACCTTACACTAGTATGGTTGTATGTCACATGGGCCACCACAGGGCCATGTGCACGATGTCCACCACACACAATTGTCAATGACCCAGACAGACAAGGCCATGGTCGATACCTACAGGCATGTTGCCACACAGTACATCCACAGTGGGTAGTCACCGTTGCACCCTGTACACACATAGTGGGCTCATCACTGTAGTGGCCCCCCTGGACATCCGATGTAGTACACCACTGACATGGAATGCCTCTCCACAGCTACTACAGGTGCCTCCAATATCCACCACATACGTGCTGCTGAGCGGCTGAACTGACTTACAGACATGGCAATGTAATGCGTCCAGGTCACGCATCACACAGAAACATAACTGTGTCCTGCTACTGTGCAGTGGCACAGTGCCCGCACTCCACACTGTACAGCTATGTACACAGCTCACACCAACCGCACCTGCACAGACATCCCTGTTACCCATACATTGTATCTGTAGACTGTACACATAACACTGCACCATGACAGCCATTGTGATGTGGTGCATGCGGTGGGACACCATCGTCACATGTCCACATGATACCACACATGTTTGCGGTGTACATGACATAGTGTCGGCAGACATGTGTACTGTCAACTCGCCCGTGGCCACACGGTGTATCACGGTGATGCATGCAAACTACCATGAATGTGTGTACTGCATGCCTACTAAAAGACACCTGCCTGTTGTACTGTTCCCACCAGGGCAGTGTGCATACTGCCACTAGGAATGTCTGGTCTACATTCACTGGTCTGTGGTGTGTGAATGCTGCATGCCACCTGCATTATCACATGCATGATGTCTGTGTGTGTGTGTGTGTGTGTGTGTGTGTGTGTGTGTGTGTGTGTGTGTGTGTGTGTGTGTGTCTGTATTGTAACTGACGGTATGCCTTTGTATTGACAGGTGCTGTAGGTGAGTTCCCCTCCTGCGGTCCAGCTGATGCTAGTGTCCCCACAGATACTAGTGGTGATGACCATGTGCATGAGGCACAGGCAGGGTCGTCACAGGCAGACACTCTGCCATTGGAGAACATCACACTTACGTCCCCTTCATCCCTGAACATGGTTCGGATGCCGACACATACCCCAACACCGTTGCCCATAGATGACGGTCAGTCAGCGTCTGTTGGCACCGAGCAGGAATGTGTGGTGGCTGCAGAAGGTGTGGGTACACACGATGTTGCCAGTGTAATGACTGGTGCAGTGCCACGCAGGCATGTGGCAGGTGCTGCTCGTAGGGGGAGCACCGCTAGACATACACCTGCCGTACAGGGTGCAGCAGCTGGTATAACCAGACGCATGTTCCAGACTGTAATGGCGGCGCAGGCACGTGCCGAACGGCAGAACCAGGAAGGGCAGAGGCTGCAGAGGTCTGCAATCCGTTCCTTGAATGACAACATCCAGGCATTGGCGAATGCCCAACAGCATCTTGCCGATGTTCTGGATAGGAGATTGGGTGAGATGGCTGGTATCCTCGACCGAGGCATGGCCATCCTTGAGCGTGGGCTGTCCGTGCAGGAACACCAGGTAGGGGTGAGGCATAGGGCACGTGGGCGTAGGCCAGCAACACCACCTGGTGCAGGTCAGCGTGTGCGTGCCACCTCCCATGCCCACCCACACAGTGCTGGTAGCAGCAGCAGTGCAGCTGCTACTACACCGACCACACCAGGACAGAGCAGGCCACGTGGGCGTGGCCCTGGATGGCCCCGGCGTGGGCACGTTTCCAGCGGACATGTGACATCGGAGAGTGGACTGTCTGTACCTACACCCGGTCGTGCCCGTGCGACCCCAGGCAGGCACGGGTCACGTCGCGGCAGCCGGACACAGTGAGCCGTAACACCTGCACTGTACAGTCTGGGGCTGCCAAGCATACCCCGTGTAGGCATCACAGATGACTGAACTGTGTACACACAAACCCACACACAGCAAACACGACTGTAGGGCTCCACCACACCCACATGCAATCTACACAGTCATGCCCAGTCAATGCACAGGCCCTTACACACACACATGATGTCATCCATTGGTACAGCCCATGCCTGTGGCACACATCACCCTGTGCATATGATGAAGTCTCTGCCGCATAACTGTGAGCTACACCATCAGTGCATGGTTATGCAAACATATTCTGATGCACAGGGTGGACAAGATAGTGAGAGGTGTATGTGATACCTGTGTCCGCATAGTACGTGATGTGTATGTTGTGGTGTGTGTGTATGGCTGGTGACAGGTGTGTATGTGATGTGGGTTGTGCACTGACATCATGCAGCAGACATACCATGCAGGACAGGTGCAGCATTCATTGATCTGTGTACACAGTATGCGTGGTGGTTACATGTGTAGCACCATGTTGGTTCAGTTAACCCGTATGACAATGATGGTGTACTTGCATGTGCCTACTGGGAGCACTGTAATTAGTTCCCCACGCGTAGTCGTGGGGTACCCACAGGCATGTCTGGCAACATCAGCATAGCACAGGTACCCGCACCCGGCATGGACCCCTACATAGGAACATAGGCGCACATGTACATAACAGGGTATGTGCCCTACGACATGTGTGGACCTAGCATGACTGTGTGTGGCTGCTAACACCCCTCAGGATGGGGATGCCACATCCATCAGTCCCCAGTCCCTCGTCCAGCACTGACACACAGATGATGCCTGGCGCATAACTATATCCACACATCCACACGTCATTATTACTCCTGGACGAAGGCAGTCAGGGCCTTTCCTTCACATGGGCTGGCACTCCTCTACGTGTTGTAGGGGGTCTCCGGCCGTTGACCCTGTTCCCCCAGCACGTCACACTCATCTTTGTGGTGATGTGTGTGACAGTCGCTTCTGTGCCCGTGTTTGCCTGGAGCCTAGGAAGTGGAATATGCCCATGTCACCCAGGTCAGACATGGCCGTGTATGCCAGGCACAGATCACCACAGAGCAGATGTGCTGTGAAGGTTTACAGCCGGAGTCCCCTTGGTCGTGCAGCTTGTGACACATGTCCTAGCACCGTCATCCCCGCCTTGTGTAACGTTTGCGGTCCTTCCGAGTGCTGCAGGCGTCAGGTTAGCTACAGGCCAGATGTGCCATTGTACGCAGTCATTGCTCTGGTGTGTGATGTGTACAGGGGTACAATGAACACCCCTGATGTCGATGCGATTCCTTCCAGACCAGGAGGCCACAGTGGAATGTCTTCACACCCACATTGCCATTGTGTGTGTTGACAGAGGTTAACGACAGGTGTTGTAGCCATTTCCATGAACATGTCCACCATCTGGAATGGCTTACCACCTACATGTGACATTGGGCTGAACATGTCCTTCACACTGGGTAGGTCTGCACCTTCTCTGGCATGTAGTAGCAGGCCATGGCTCTGGCACCAGTTATCCATGTCTATGACGCCCTAGGTGGATGTCCGTGTCACATGGGGTGTTGGGTATGGTGGCGGTGCGTAGTCATCTGCATACCTTGTCTGCCACAATCCCCTATGATTGCATGCACATTGGAAGGTCGAATGCCATATGGCAGGGGCCCAGGACTGAGCCCTGTGGGCCTCCACTGGAGACCAGATATGAGTGTGACAAGGCACCAGGAACACCAACCCTGTGTGGTGTGACCTCCAACCTTTCTGAGAAGCATCGGGTGACATATGTCCCCACATGTATGCTGGCGAGCCTTTCCATGAGTCCCATGTGGAGTGTGCTCTGAACGCTCCCACCAGGTCATGGTACTGTGTGCAAACCAGCGTATCCCCATCAATGGCCTTGGTGACCACTCCAGACAGGACGAGCAGGTTTGGGAGGCAGGATCCGCCCTTGACTATGTTGTTGTGGGTATGTTCCGGTATTGGCTGTACACCGCTGTCTGTATCCATGGGCACCTGTATGGACCTCCGCACAGCTTTGCAGACAAGGCTTGTCAAGCGGATAGGGTGTGGCTGTCTACAGTCCATAAGAGCACTACCCTGGCATAGTGGGACCACAGATGCCATATGCCATCCATTGGGGACATAGCCCATAGTAAGGCTAACATGACACAGTGGCCGCATGTGTGGGCCGAGGGCCTCAATGAGGATGGGTAGCACACAGCCAGGGACACCATCGGTGCCCATTGGTGCTGTGTCAACCGCCATAGAGATATGGGATCACTCCAGGCCATATGAGATGTTTGGGAGGCTACACTCTGGTGGGATGGATATGTCCCCTCTTGGGGGGGGGGATGTATGCATGGAACATGTCCGCTGGTTTGCAGACAATGTCTGTGGGTGCAGTGACCGTTGTACCATTCTGGACCATTTCCAGCCAAGTCTGTGTGCCCCCAACCATGTCCTTACCACAGTTAGGGAAGGCCCTATGGTTGTCTCATGTGCCCTCTGCAGTACCACTCCCACAAGCGGCCGTGGATGATTGTATGTGTGGCCGTATGGTGACGCCGGTATGAATGGGAGATGGTTTCCCTGGTACTGACATTGCTCTGTCATGTATCAGCTCCAACTGTTGATGTACAGCTAGTCAGTGGCTGGGGTCCACCACACCATGTGCCTACCTGTGGTGGACAAGGTCCTGATGTTATCATGTTTGCCTGTTGCAGACATGCATGTGGGTGCTCAGAGAAGGCATTCGTTAGGCGGTTGCCGGTCTGGCCTGTGTTCAACACTGGCATGGAGGACTTGTAGGGTACCACACCGGTCGTATGATGTGTGTGGTTTGTTGTGGAGAGGTCATCACTTAGGTCCCCCATGCGGTGTTGGTTACAGGATGTGGATGACCAGTGGATCCACTATACGGTCTGGCATCACCATTGAGGGCTGTACATCCTGTGTGGGGCATATCCTCACCATGTGTGATGGGCAGAACTGTCAGACATCCCCCCCTAGTATGTATGGTGCATGGCTGTTTAACAGTGGCCAGGTGTGAGAACACCTGGGACCGGTGGCGTAGTGTGTTGTGCCATGGGTAATGTTCCCAGTCTATGTATGGGTGGTTCATGTCACCCAATACGGTGCTGTTGTGAGAGCATGCCCACTCACCAGTGTCCTCAGGACATCTGTGCAGGTATCCTGTGTTTGGGAGGGTTGTCTGTAGCATGCAACAAACTGTAGGCCAGTCCTACACATGGTTAATTGCACCTAGATATTCCCGCTGCAACGGCCATGTCTGTGGCATGGCGGGTTGCTGTTGTGTGGCTGGACACACACGACGGTCCACATTCCGCCACCCATGCCGTCGCACCATGTGTATGCATGTCTGCTCTGTGCCGACTCTAAGTGTCTGAGCATGCCCAGTAGGCAGCTGTGTAGATAGACACACAGCACAGTGCACACCGCGCCCGACTGCAGCTATACCCCGGGTGCATGCCTGTATCCCCTTCGCAACGGCCACGTCTGTGGCATGGCCAGGTTTCTGTTGTGTGGCTGGACACACACGACGGTCCACATTCCGCCACCCATGCCGTCGCACCATGTGTATGCATGTCTGCTCTGTGCCGAGTCTAAGTGTCTGAGCATGCCCAGTAGGCAGTGATGTACTGATCAGTAGTTACTTGGTATTCCCGACTGCAGCACTAACGTGTTACTGCACGGCGACCTTGGGATGGTAACAGGCTGCGTGACTGCGCACTCTGACCTAACTCCCGATCGGGCGCATTGCCTCTGCAAATGATACCACCCACGTAGGGGTATGCCTCCTGACAGCGCTCTGCTCAGTAAACTCGGTAGCGCGTTCTGTAAATGCTTCATACTGTAGTGTGTTCATGTAGATAGGCGTAGGTTCGTCTCCCGTCCCTTCCGTGTGTGTGTGTGTGTGTGTGTGTGTGTGTGTGTGTGTGTGTGTGTGTTTCCAGCTGCCTCTGCGAATGAACATGCTTTTAGGCGCTCCGCAACACAAATCTTGGCTATTGCCAACTATTGTCTTGCGGGTGATGTCACCAGCCTACAAGTATGCCTCTGACAGCGCTCTGTTCAGTAAACTCGGTAGCGCGTTCTGTAAATGCTTCATACTGTAGTGAGTTCATGTAGATAGGCGTAGGTTCGTCTCCCGTCCCTTCCGTGTGTGTGTGTGTGTGTGTGTGTGTGTTTCCAGCTGCCTCTGCGAATGAACATGCTTTTAGGCGCTCCGCAACACATACCTTGGCTATTGCCAACTATTGTCTTGCGGGTGATGTCACCAGCCTACAAGTATGCCTCTGACAGCGCTCTGTTCAGTAAACTTGGTAGCGTTCTGTAAATGCTTCATACTGTAGTGAGTTCATGTAGATAGGCGTAGGTTCGTCTCCCGTCCCTTCCGTGTGTGTGTGTGTGTGTGTGTGTGTTTCCAGCTGCCTCTGCGAATGAACATGCTTTTAGGCGCTCCGCAACACATACCTTGGCTATTGCCAACTATTGTCTTGCGGGTGATGTCACCAGCCTACAAGTATGCCTCTGACAGCACTCTGTTCAGTAAACTCGGTAGCGTTCTGTAAATGCTTCATACTGTAGTGAGTTCATGTAGATAGGCGTAGGTTCGTCTCCCGTCCCTTCCGTGTGTGTGTGTGTGTGTGTGTGTTTCCAGCTGCCTCTGCGAATGAACATGCTTTTAGGCGCTCCGCAACACATACCTTGGCTATTGCCAACTATTGTCTTGCGGGTGATGTCACCAGCCTACAAGTATGCCTCTGACAGCACTCTGTTCAGTAAACTCGGTAGCGTTCTGTAAATGCTTCATACTGTAGTGAGTTCATGTAGATAGGCGTAGGTTCGTCTCCCGTCCCTTCCGTGTGTGTGTGTGTGTGTGTGTGTGTTTCCAGCTGCCTCTGCGAATGAACATGCTTTTAGGCGCTCCGCAACACATACCTTGGCTATTGCCAACTATTGTCTTGCGGGTGATGTCACCAGCCTACAAGTATGCCTCTGACAGCACTCTGTTCAGTAAACTCGGTAGCGCGTTCTGTAAATGCTTCATACTGTAGTGAGTTCATGTAGATAGGCGTAGGTTCGTCTCCCGTCCCTTCCGTGTGTGTGTGTGTGTGTGTTTCCAGCTGCCTCTGCGAATGAACATGCTTTTAGGCGCTCCGCAACACATACCTTGGCTATTGCCAACTATTGTCTTGTGGGTGATGTCACCAGCCTACAAGTATGCCTCTGACAGCACTCTGTTCAGTAAACTCGGTAGCGCGTTCTGTAAATGCTTCATACTGTAGTGAGTTCATGTAGATAGGCGTAGGTTCGTCTCCCGTCCCTTCCGTGTGTGTGTGTGTGTGTGTGTGTGTTTCCAGCTGCCTCTGCGAATGAACATGCTTTTAGGCGCTCCGCAACACATACCTTGGCTATTGCCAACTATTGTCTTGCGGGTGATGTCACCAGCCTACAAGTATGCCTCTGACAGCACTCTGTTCAGTAAACTCGGTAGCGCATTCTGTAAATGCTTCATACTGTAGTGAGTTCATGTAGATAGGCGTAGGTTCGTCTCCCGTCCCTTCCGTGTGTGTGTGTGTGTGTGTGTGTGTGTGTGTTTCCAGCTGCCTCTGCGAATGAACATGCTTTTAGGCGCTCCGCAACACATACCTTGGCTATTGCCAACTATTGTCTTGCGGGTGATGTCACCAGCCTACAAGTATGCCTCTGACAGCGCTCTGTTCAGTAAACTCGGTAGCGCGTTCTGTAAATGCTTCATACTGTAGTGAGTTCATGTAGATAGGCGTAGGTTCGTCTCCTGTCCCTTCCGTGTGTGTGTGTGTTTCCGTTGCTTTCACAACTTCTTCTGAAAAAGCAAATTCTTAAACTGTTCACAATCAACAATGTGATATTTAAAATCTTGTTAAGACTCACATTGTTGATTGTGAACATTCTTAGACTTTGCTTTTTTCTGCAGACGTTATGGAAACAACAAAAACGTTGCATGTTTTAATAAACTGTTTAAATGTTACGAAGACTTGTGTTGTGTCGAACTACGGGGACTATTCTTGCCGCAGGTTGCTGGTTTGTTTGTGTTTCATAGTACAATATCATGTAATACGTGTGTTCATAGTATGCTTTCTGTGATGTTGACATGTGTGTGTTTCGTTAGCAGTGCGTCTGTGCTTTCTATGCTGTGGCTACATGTTCATTGTTCGCATAGAAAGTGACAAATGGAAGTGTAAGGGTGGACATTTAAAGCTTGGATACTTCCATGTTATGTGTAAGTCTCCACGGGGCCTACGGGTGATAGCGCATACATGTCTATGAAGAACCTTTGGATACCATATCGGAGGTGTCGTGGACGAAATGTTTAAGTTGACTGTTCCATCTACCTATGTGTGACATGGTTTGTGGCCATAGGGTGCCAGCAAGTCTTTCCTGTTCATTGGGTGTTTGCCATGGTCTATTGACATCAATCCTATTAATTCACGAAGGATGTCTTTCATTGGTGGGACGCCATAGTTTGACCATCGTATGTCATTCCCAGCCGACGTTGAGATTGTGCCATTGGTATGTTTACACAGGTCACCCATCTGTTCCACTGTATGGAAGCGTGTGATCCCCATTGATGTGCTGGCAGATTGAGTGCTGTGTACGCTGGTATCTGCCCAGCGGTCTGGCTTTGTATGGGGAGTGTCTACTGTAGTCCCTATCTGTATTTCCTGGGTTATGCCTTGCAACAGCTGTGGGATTCCCCCAGGTTTGCAGCTATGGGTGCCATCTTGGCCGTACGTTTGTCCATCCATGGGAACTGCCTACTGGACACTAGTATAGGGCTGTAAACATTTCACAGCTGCATTCTGCATTTCCGGTGGATGATCGGCATTATTAGTGCGGAGTAACGCATATGCCATGGCCACGTCCCGCACACGGGGCGGGACAACGAATCATCTGCCAATCCACACCGAGACCCATTTTTGCATACCCACGATCCCATGTCTGCAACCCTCGACAGTACCCCTTGCACACCCTTCATGTGTGCGGAAATGGGATGTGAACGCACGTGTATGGACGCAGCAACCTGGGGAGTCCTATTCATATGTCCTGCATTTCATGGACGGTTGTCATCACCCTTGAAGACGCTTGTGGTGCATATATCTACCTGTGCCGTAGTCACGGCTGGCACCTCTTCTGGTTCACACGATCGCAGTATGCTGCCCACACTTACTTAAGGAGAAATTTTGGGTCCTGCAATGGACACAAATGTGCATATGTAAAATGTAGAACATGTTGGGCTGTGTCCATCTGGCCAGTGGTTGTGACCGCTGCTGTATGTTCCCCAATCGCGGATGTGTGTTTGACTACACATATTATGTTGTGCTATGAAACCCATGTTCTACTACGATTAACCCAAATGGTATTGATGTAATGCTGCAGGTTGGCAAGTGCTTTAAGTAATCCTCAGAAGGCCCAGTAGGACATATACGCCACTGTATTGTCAATATAAAACAGACAGAACATGCATACCCTATTTATTCATTGAAGCATGTTCGTTATATGCGGGAACGCTAGTGTTGAAACATCGTATGACCTTCGTAGTTGAGGTTGTTAGTATGCCATTAGTATGTGTTCCACAGGTCGCCCATTTGTTCCGCAGTATGGAAGCGAGTGATCCTCATGTTGTTGCTGGCAGATCGAGTGCTGTATACGCCGGTATTCGCACGGCGGTCTGACTTTGTATGGGGAGTGTCTACTGTAGTCCCTATATGTATTTCCTGTGTTATGCCTTACCGCAGCTGTGTAATTCCACCAGGTGTCCAGTTATAGGTGCCATCTTGGTCGTACACTTGTCCATCCATGGGAATTGCCTACTGGACACTGATGTAGGGCTGAACACATTTCACACCTGCTTTTAGCATTACCCAGTGGATGCTTTGCATCCTTAGTGGGGACTAAGGCACGTGCTATACCCACAGCCCTCCCACGGGCGGGACAACGGATTATCTGCCAAACAACACCGAGCCCCATTTTGCATACCCAGGATCCCATGGCTGCAACCCCCCACGGTACGCATTACACATCCTTCATGTGTGCGGGACTGGGATGTGGACGCACTTCTATGGACACGACAATCTGGGGATTTCTGTTCATATGTCCTGCATTTCATGGACAGGTATCATCAACCTTAAACACGCTGGTGGTGCATATGTCTAGCTGTGCCGTAGTCACGGCTGACACTCTGTCTGGTCGATCACAACGGGTCGAAGGTGCAAACGGAACTATTTTTGGAGTCCTACAATGGACACCGATGTGCATATGTAAAGTGTAGAACGTGTTGGACTGTCACCATCTGGCCAGTGGTTTTGACTGCCGCTGTATGTTCCCCAATCGCGGATGTCTGCTTGACTACCCATATTATGTATTACTTGGCCTATCTATATCCACGTGCCAGTAAGCGGGAATACAGCAAACCTTGCGTCCTGGCCATCTTCATAAATGACATTATTGAACATATATCGGCCAAAACAGACAATGACAAAAACGATAGACTCCACAGTCAAAAGATACTGAGCTCTTTCACCTACTAACATGGGGCATCGTCGAGAGTCTGAAATGCATTACATAGTCGTCCCTTATACACTTCCTTCAGAGTCAGTTTAAAGTCAAATAATCAATAAACCTGCTCATAGTTAAGTGGACAGTGCTCCAAGTCTTGATTATAACGTGACATATACAAATCAGTGTTACATACATTACTTCATGGAAACAATAATACGACAACAATGTGTTAATATAAATACAATATTGGTAAATACAATCAGTATCTTGAAACATAGTTGATAATTGTTGTGAGTAAACCTTAGAATGTAGTGTGTTGATCAGGATATTTTATATCAATGTGTATAATTGTAGCATTACGATTCCAAAGCATGGAATCAATAAGTACTATTTAAGCATATATTTTACAATTATGAATGTAAATGAGTGGAGGACACATCCTTAACCTTCCCTGCTTCCAGTGGATCACACACGCGCACACTCGCATTTCCGAATTGTGGGTTACACGCAGGCGCACATGCATATCCGTATTCTGTTTATATATGTTTACTGGGTCTGTGTGGTTACGTGTTTTGTGTTAGTTGTGACTATTCCGGTAACATATGTCTGATCCGGTTGACGGACGTGTGCAGAACGCACTTACAACTTTATACATGTAACAGTCTTTGCAGCATGGACGCATTACGTACACGTTCACATCTATATGTTCTATAGTCGTAATTCAAACGTGACTGCATTCACGTTTGCGGTTACTGTGACCACTCGTTAGCTGTTCGGTGTCATTAATATGCATACCCATGGTACTTAAGTACATTTACATATCCCCCCCCGCACTCACGCACGTCACAGGCATCCATTCTCCTGCTGGGAAAGGTGCGGTACTGCATGTTAAACATTCCTTATTCCCCCTCGCTCATGGCCCAGGATGCATATGTCGTGACCGCAGGGATGTTCAGATGACAGGTGCTTATATCCCCTACGCATACAGGCCTTCGATTGTCAGGGTGTTGCTGTGGTGCTTTGGGTTTGGTCTTGTCCGCCCAGTGTACGGAACTGCCCTGACCGTGTACGAATGTTAGATGAGTCACATGGGCACGTTTTGTCCGTGTCTATGATACCATGTCACCCCCCCCCAATTATTCATAACCGTGTGCGCCGATTGGCCGGTGTACCCGTTGTAGATCTTGTTATACTAATTGCACACGGTCTGGTCGAACGGACCTATTTCCATTAATAACCCTCGGTATGTATGACCTGTGTCGCAATATTACATGGGTTTACCATTGCGTGACGACTTTCACTGAGCCACAGACATGTCCGTTGCTTGGTTTGGGCCGGTTCCGCTGTGCTACACACATTTAACATGGCGGAACAGGTTGAACAGCTCAGCCACGGGGACATCGGGTTCTCCGTCGCTGTTTAGTATTGAATCGCTATGTGGAGTTTGTTTCACAAAGCGAGACAATGTCGACATTGGTAACGGACATCTCGCGCAGTACGTCCGCACCGCCGCCGGTGACGTATGTCTGCGTTTGGGCGGACAGGCATTATGCTGTGCCATTATGTCTGGGAATATATGGATTCTTGCCATAGATGATATGCCATACTAGCAATGACCCGCGTCTGGGTGTGGGTACTGCTGTATTACCCACGGGAAGAGTGGCCTTAGGTTAAGTGGTGCCCTAGGCAGAAGTTGCCACCGCCACATCACCCGCTACCCCCCTCCTGGTCTACCTACACCAAATAAAGTCTGGAAAGGTGCCCCGAGTAGAGCAACGCCCTAGACGGCTGCCTACTTGGCCTATGCCTAAGGCCGGCTATGTGTGTGGTCCCTCGGGCATCGGACTCGGGAACGCGCCACGTCTGCCGTGGGTATGTCCAGCATTACCCACATCCAGCCGTGGTGTATTGCCATGATGTTCCATGTGTACAGTGGTGCGGTTACCATACATATGCCTTTCTCAAAAGCCGATTTCACACTTCTGAACACTACTGTGGTCTCCTTTAAGGCCCCTGAGCCAGTGGTGAACATTACTCAAACCGCTGAATCACGTACATATGCCTTCCACCAGCACCTACAGGACTGCATGGATCAGGCAATCCCATACAAAACTGAGACTCTTTGTACCACAGACAAGCATGCAGTCTGGTGGACCCCAGCCATGAACAAGCTCTACAACGACAGGAGGTAGATACTACAAGTTAAAGCGGAATACTTGTAAGGTAACACACCCTTGCTCATTATATGTGAAGAACTACAAGCTGTCATGAAATCATCCAGGGAAATTCAACAGAGAAATTAACAAGGACTCAACAGACATTCATAAGTCCTTCTTTAGCTATGTTGGACACCTGGGAGGACACTCCCAGATATGCTCAAACCGGGTTCACAATGATGTGAAGATGACTGAACCTACACACATTGCCAGCATACTGGCTGACATGTTCAGTGCTAACATTTCCCCCCTCCCCCCCACATGGAGAGTTATCTATACCAGAGACTTGTAGATCCTGGAACATCTGTAACGCACAGGTGGGAAATGCTGTGTCCAAGGCAGTCAACACAGCATCCATGGGACCAGATGGTGTCCCAGCTGTGTACTCCATGAACTCTATGGGGAATTAAACCCACACTTAGGACAGCTGTTTAATCTTAGCCTCACCTCAGGATACGTACCCGAGTAGTAGCACAAGGCGACTGTAGTCACACTTCACATAGATGGTGCCTCCACTGACCCTGGTTATTACCATCCCATTAGCTTGACAAGCCTTATCTGCAAAGCCATGGAGAAGGATCATAATGGAACTCATAGATAAAGACATAGGGGACTCGCATACTTTGGATACAACCCAGTTTAGCTTGGTCAAAGTCAGATCATGCCTTTTACACGTGTTTGACTTTGTAGGATCAGTCACCAAGGCCATTGATGAGGGTAAAGCAGTCCATACAGCCTACCTCAACCTGGCAAAGGCCTTGACACAATACCCCCACGGGTATCATTGATAAACCCGTCATCTTGAACGTATATCCATACATCGCCATATGGGTTGCAAACTGGCTAAGTCACAGAACACACATGGTCATAGTTGCTGGCGCCATGTCATACTCACAGCCAGTCACAGGTGGTGTCCCATGGGGCTCAGTCCTGGGTCCACTATTTTTCAGCATCTACGTTTCCAAAGTACAAGCAAACACAGGGGGGTTATGGGTGACAATGTTTGCAGATGACTGCAAACTGGGTGCCATAGTCAGACACACATCTGACACAGATATCCTTCAGGAGTGCCTCACAGATGTGGATAAGTGGTGCCAGAGACATGGCCTACAGCTAAATGCCAGGAAATGCATAGTCATACCCTTCGGGAAGAACAAGGTTACCCCTAGCTACCATATAGGTGGCAATCCACTGAGCACAGAGGGAGTTACCAGGGATCTGGGGACCCGGGTTGTTGTTAACCGTTCGTTAGACACACACGTTGCTAACGTAGTTAGGTAGACCTTCCACATTGCCCACATCATCATGAAGGGATTCACATCTAGATCAAAAGAGGTCATTGTCCCCTTGTACTCATCACTCATTAGACCTATGATTGGGTACAATGCCCGTTCAGAATGTATCTGACCCGACACCTGCAGCAGCTGGAAAGGCACCAACAGTTCATCGACAAACAGATGCAGGGTCTCAGGAATATGTGTTATACTGACCAACTGAAAGAATTCCAGATGTATACAGTTGCATACCACTTGCCCAGAGGTGACCTGTGCCTGGCATACAAGGCCATGTCGAACCCAGATCTGATGACTATGCTTCACCTAAAGAAGTTAGATCCCTCAGAACCACAAGGGCAGGTGGCGTACACCTTGACACTGTCATTAATAGAACGTGTTGGTGGGACAGATTCATCACCCAGACACTCACTATGCTGTGGAACAACATCCCAGTACATGTGAGGGCAAGCACCTCGCTGGCCTTGTGTTAGTATTTTGACATGGATGTCTGAATTGATTTATTTAAGTAACCTTCTAAATGAATATTTACATTACCACATTGTGAATCTTTACATTTCGTTGGTCTATTTTACATTAGTCATAATCATACGGTTTATCTGTATATATTATGGTTCATTTATATTACTAGGTGTCTGCAGTTCTTTTAATATATTGGCACAATCCGTAGAACATATATATGTAGCTTACACAGTCAGACATTTGGAAAACATTATGTTGGTTCATCTTTCATATATATACATATATTTCTATTTCTCTATGAAGAATGTACCTTTCGAAGCAATGTCTGATGTCCTCACTGTGTGGAATCTGTAACCCAAGTAAAGTTTGTTTGCTTGTTTGCCTTTAAGGCATGTAATTAATACCTAGCACATCTAATTTACTGACCAATTAAGGGTTTTACATGTAGTAGGTTGGACTGCATTGTATGTATTCTGAATAAGTCTGCTTATGAAGCAGGCGAAAAGAGCTTCAATAAACTATGGTGACTGCATTTAATTCCTGGTGTGCTCTGAGTGGTCACTGACGGTGTCTACAGTACCTCGTCTTTGCTTTGGACTTCATCGGCTGGTTGTCTGTGTTTGTTGTATGGGGAATGTCAAGTGTAGTCCCTATGTGTATTACTTGTGTAATGCCTTACTACGGCAGTGTAATTCCACCGGGTTTGCAGTTATGGGTGCCATCTTAGTCATACGCTTGTCCATCCATGTGAATTGCCTACTGGACACTGGTATAGGGCTGTACACATTTCACACCTGCATTTTGCATTCTCCGGTAGATGGTTTGCATTATTAGCGGAGAGTAAGGCAGGTGCTACGCACACATCCCTCCCACGGGGCGGGACAAAGGATTGCCTGCGAAACAACACCGAGGCCAGATTCTACATACCCAGACTCCCTTGACTGCAACAGTCGACAGTACCCATTACACATCCTTCATGTGTGCGGGACTGTGATGTGGACGCAGTTCTATGGACCCGGTACCCTGGGTATTTCTGTGCATGTGTGCTGCATTTCATGGACAGCTATCATCAACATTGAACACGCTTGCGGTGCATATGTGTACCTGTGGCGTGGTGACGACAATGAGATCACGTGAGTAATGCAGGAAGCTAGCAGGCATTCCATGAATGGAATTTTTGGGTCCTACAATGGACACCGATGTGCATATGTCAAGTTAGATGTTGCTGGACTGTGTCCACCTGCCCAGTGCTTTTCACTGCTGGTGTATGTTCCCCAATCGCGGATGTCTGTTTGACTACCCATTCTACATGGTGCTACATAACCAGGTGATTTAGTACTGTGAACAAATGACATACATCCAAAGATGCTGGTTAGCAACTGCTTCATATAAACCTCAGACATCCCAATGGGACATATCCGTCACTGTATTTCCAATATAACACCAACGGAACATGTTGATTACCTATGTATTCATTTAACCATGTTGTCTTCATAGGTGGGAATGCCATAGTTTACATATCCTACTTGACGTTGTGTGTGTGCCATTAGTATGTGTTCCACAGGTCGCACATCTGTTCCGCTGTATGGTAGCGGGTGCTCCTCATTCTGTTGCTGGCAGATTGAGTGCTGTGTACGCCGGTGTTGGCACGACGGTCCGGCTTTGTATGTGGAATGTCAACTGTAGTCCCTATGTGTATTTCCTGTGTTATGCCTTACAGCGCTGTGTAATTTACCGGGTTTGCAGTTGTGGGTGCCATCTTGGCCATACGGTTGTCCATCCATGACAATTGCCTACTGGACACTAGTATAGGGCTGTACACATTTCACACCTGCATTTAGCATTCTCCGGTGGATGGTTTGCATTATTAGCGGAGAGTAAGGCAGGTGCTACGCACATCCCTCCCACGGGGCGGGACAAAGGATTGCCTGCGAAACAACACCGAGCCCAGAGTCTACATACCCAGAATCCCTTGACTGCAACAATCGACAGTACCCATTACACATCCTTCATGTGTGCGGGACTGTGATGTGGACGCAGTTCTATGGACCCGGTACCCTGGGTATTTCTGTGCATCTGTGCTGCATTACATGGACAGCTATCAGCAACATTAAACACGCTTGCGGTGCATATGTGTACCTGTGTCGTCAATGAGTTCAGGTACGCATTGAAATAAGACATAATTCTTTTCTTTAGACAATTTTTGGGTCCTACAATGGACACCACTGTGCATATGTAAAGTGTAGAGCTTGTCGGACTGTGTCCTTGTGAGCAGTGGGTTTCACTGATGCTGTGTGTTCAGCAATCGCGGATGTCTGCTTGACTAACCATACTGTGTAGTGCTACAGGAACCATGTCTTCCGACACCAGAACCCAATGGTGTACATCCAATGTTGCAGGTTAACAACCACTTTCATACCCAGAGGTCACGATTGGGAGGTATTGCCACATTATTATCGGAACAACACCTCCAGACTGTGTACATCACGGGAACTTTAGGCCAGTCTTACCGGCCATTTGCAATTGTAATTAGCACACACGTGTCAATACATGTATGATAAGACATATTGTCATGCAGAAGTTAATCTATGTTATTTGGACATTGGCTTCTGCTATTGGCATCCGTTGCTGTGAGTGTTGCCAGTTACCATACACATTGCTTGCTCAGAGGCAGACTACACAATTCTGCACACTACTGTGGTCTCCTTTAAGGACCCTGAGCCAGTGGTCGACAGTACTGCAGCCACTGCATCAATCACATTTGCCATCTACCAGTACCTACAGGACTGCATGAACCAGGCATTCACTTACCCAACTGTGGTTCATTGTACCAATGCCAAGCATCCAGTGTGGTGTACCCCAGCCATACACAGGATGTACAACACGAGGAGGTGGCTACTACAAGGTGGAGCAGACACCTTGTGAGGTATGACACCCTTGGTCATCATATGTGTAGAGTTACACACTGTCGTGCCATGGTCCAGGGCACATTCCACAGATATACCTACATGGACCTGGCTGACAATCATACCACCTTCAGTTGCTATGCTCAACACCTGGGAGGTCACTCCCACATATGCTCTGACTGGGTTCACAAAGAGGTGGAGTTTACTCAACATACACACATTGCCAACATACAGGCTGACAAGTCCAGTAAGGACATCTCCACACCCTAAACCACACATGAGGAGATGTCTGTACCAGCGGTTTGTGGTCACCAAATGTTCTGTGACACACAGGTGGGACATGCTCTCTCCAGGGTAGTGGACATAGCATCCATGAGACCAGCTGGTGACCCCACTGTGTACTCCACTATCTCATTGAGGAATTAGACCCACAGTTAGGACAGCTATTTCTTTGTAGCCTCACCTCAGGTAAGGTACCCAGGTTGTGTCGCATGGCAACTGTAGTCCCACGTCACAGGGCCAATGCCTCCACTGAGCCTGGTTATTACTGTCCCATTACCATGAGGAGACCTATCTGCAAAGACATGGGGAGGGATCATACTGCGGCTCGTATATGACTGCATAGGGGACATACATACTTTGCATCCAACACGGTTTGTCTTGTTCAGGGGCGGTTCATGCCTTTAAAGCATGGTTGACATTTTCGGGACAGTCACCGAGGCCATTGATGGGGATGTTGCAGTCCATACAGCCTACCTTGACCTGGCAAAGGCCTTCATCACATTACCCCCCTCAGGTATCGTTGATAAACCCATTGGCTGGGATGTGAACACGTACATCACAGAATGTGTTGTAAACTGTCTATGTGACACAACCCACACGGTCATAGTTGCTGGCAGCATGTCAGACCTACTGCCTGTCGCAAGTGGTGTCCCATGGGGCCCTTCCGTGGGTCCACTCCTGTCATACATCTACATTTCCACGGTACAGGCACACACAGGGGTTTTATGGGCAACATTGTTTGTAGATGACTGCAAAACAGGTGCCATAGTGGGACGGACATCTGACACAGATATCCTTGAAGGGGCCTCCCAGATATGCATATCTGCTGTCAGGGACATGTCCCACAGCTAAATGCTAAGTAATGCAACATCATACCTGTGGAGATCTACTAGGTCACCCCTGTCCAGCATATAGGTGGCTGTCCACTCAGCACAGGGGTGATTACCAGGGATCAGGGGACAGAGTTTGTCGGTCACCATTCATTCAACACACACGTTGCTATCGTGGTTGTGTGGGACTTCTACATTGCCCACCTGTTTGTGCAGGGATTCACATCTACATCAGGCTAGGTCATTGTCTCCTTGTACCCATTACGTGTTACACCTAGGATTTACTACATTGCCCCATTCAGACTGTATCTGACCATACACCTACAGCAGCTGGGAAGCCCTCATAGGTTAATTGTTGTACAGATGCAGGATGACATCATTTTGTGTAATGCTGCCCCACTTGTAGGACCCCTGCCACATTGTCACATACCTGCTGTTTAGTGTTGACCTGTGCCTGACATACGAGGCCATGTCAACCCATATGTCATGTGTATGCTTCACCTACTGTATCTGCATCCCTCAGAACCACTAGGGCAGGTGACATTTACCTTGTCACGGTCATTAATGGGATGTGTTTGAGTGACACATATATCACCCAGACACTCATAATGCTGTGGATCTACATCACAGTACATGTGAGACAGAGATCCTTCCTAGCCTTGTTCATGGGTATGTTGTCCATTGGATGGAGAATTGCAGGTATAGGCCAGGGATTACATCATTATCACTGCTTGACGGAGGTACAGCAATATCATGAGTATTTTATCTGAAGCACAGAAGGTTGGCAAAGTCATCCTAACTATGGTGTAGTGTTATGGCTGAGCCTGGGACGATGGCCTACCCTGTACCTATGGACGTATGAACCTATATTCATAGTTTGTCACATTTACAATTGTCTATCCCTATACTCTTGCTCCAGTGTATATTTCTGTGGCACATGATTGTCCTCTGTATTACATGCAGGTATGCTGTGTACAGTGCACATACGTCACAGTTGATGACAGTGTATCTGTGTCCCTAACACTGTGATACTGAGGACTACCACACATCCTTCACAACATTACATGCATATGTCCATTCTATTCTTCTTTGGCCTATGGGGGTGTGTTAAGGCAAACATTACACAAGTTCCCGTTTGTGCATGCTTCATGTTGGTGTTTGACCAGGCTCCGTTGCAGTCGTGTGTTGGACAGTAGTGTTTCTGTGTGTTTGCCATGTGTATTTATTGCGGTACATCTGTGGGAGGTGTGGTTGGCACATGTTCCTCTTTGCAGGGACACCCATCCTGGGGTTTGTGTCATGCATCTGCACTTGGCACGTGCCATATGTCCTGTACTATTCCCACAGTCGTGTATGCCTTCATGCACTACTACTGCGTGTTACTGGCTGTTTGTATGTGGTACACATGGACATTGTGATGGTTGGCTTGACCTATTCCCATGCTAGAACGTACACATCTGTCAATTGAGTTGTTTAAATCAAACTGTAACACTCATTCGTATTTTCAAAATGACAGTCAATGACACAGGAAGCTGAGATTAATGACGTTTTACTACTGTGCAGCAGGAGGCAAAGAACTATGCAGTAAAAGTTTAGACATTTGTTTTACTCTATACATGTTACAGCTGTATGAGCATTGTGTAGACTATCATCTTTTGCACACATTAATGATGTGGTCAGTCACAAGGCATTTACATCACTATGGTCCACAATAGTCTATACATACGTGGGTGCTGGGGTCGTGCTTTTAAAATGTTTTCCCATGAGAATAACACAGCCTTGCAAGGCACCTTGTCAATTACAGTGTCCTTCTGTGATTGTAGCTGTTTCAAGGACCCTAGACTGTTCCGATACAGTAGTCAGTTAATTTCTTAATACGTTGCTTTGTCTCTCTGGTAAGGAGTTGTACTGTTATCTTCGATAGAGCTCACAAGGCCATCCTCCTCAGGGGAAGGGGTGATGTTATGCATGTACATACATTTATTGTTCTGTAACCCAGCAGATAATTAATGCTGACAGACATAAGCCTGCTGTACTGGTTACTGCCAGGATCAGAATTCCATCACACTACAGCTTAGCTTCACCAATTACATGCAGGCTTAGTTCTACTGCCATATTATGCGGTACAATTCAATGCATTATATAGTATTTCGAGTCTAAACTGGCACTTCATATGTGTTTCTATATATATTTTGAACAACATCCATCCGCCATATGCATGTTGTTCCGTCCTTTACCTTGACCGTGTGTATTTGGCCGTCCGCAACGCTACTCTCCACATGTGATGTCCCACCTTCCCCTTCTTTGCCTGTAGCACCCTGTTAGGACGTCCTGTTTGGTAGGCACGTGTTCCGCTATATGTGATCGACTTCACTGCATAGCTAATCATCGATGCGGTGGTTCAACAACCCGACTTGTCCACATGTGTACAGTTATGTGCACCGTGTCGTATGCAAACCTATATGGTTTCGACGGGTACATACCACATGCGGGATGTACACATTCTGCAGACACATTCACATGCAGCCATTTACATATCTGTACCTGAGGTGGGTTGGTGACATGTGGGGTGCGTATTTGGCCGCGTGGCATTGCCTAACACAAACATCTTACCACATTTCAGGTATGCACATTGTGTGTGGGTGTATAGCTGCACACGGATGCTAGCAGGTTAGGGTGCACAGGTGTACATGGGTGGGACTGACATGTACAATGAGGCTATTGTGTATTACATCTGAATGCATGGGTTCTGCTTCTGGATATTACACTTCAACATCGCCATCCAGTGTATGCGACAGAGGCGTTGCTGGGTGTGGGATATGTTGCTATGCACATGTTTGCCTGTGTTTAAGGTATCTTGATTCCTTACTGTTGTTATGTCGACACAGCTACCCGGCTATGTACTCTCACTACTGCTTGTGACCATTATGGTTGGCACCTTTTCCAATGCCCATAGTGGGGCATGTTATGTGGAAACTTCGGAATTTGCAGGACTACACATACCCACGGCAAGTGCAGTTGACAGAACTTCACTTGTTTGCCATACTATAAGCTTATTCTGTAAGCATTTGGGTTCCTTATTCATTTTCTTATGCCATGTATGTGTTTCATATACAAATGTATATGTTTTATACTACTATTACATGTATATTGCGGGAATATTTTAGGCAGGGATCTGAGGTCATTTTCCATTTTTCCGATTGTTGCAGGGACACAACTGTCCAATCAGGGACTGTCCATGGCACATTGGGACAGCTGGTAACCCTGGTGACCATGCCCATGTCGCTACTGGGGTTGCCACCTTTTCCAGTTTCCAAGCTGGGATATTTCCGGGACTCACATCTGACTTTACAGGCCGACACATACACACGGTCACTATATAGCATAGAACTTCACTTGTTTGCCTAAATAACAGCTTATTGTTGTGGCAGTTTGCTTGCTTATTCTGTTTCTTGTGACATTTAGGTATTTCAGTTACAGAAATAACCAATTCATGCTACCATTACATTAAATACGGGATATCATTATGTCCTACAATCTTAGCACATTTGCCATTTTAATACGCTTTTTCGGGACACAACTGCCCATAGAGAGACTGCCCCACCCAGAGTGGGACAGGTGGTGACCTTAGTCGCTGCTCCTATGTCGGTGCGGCGCGCTGACATGCTGCTGTACACCTTCTCTGAGTGTAACCACTGACGGTGCATTGCGGGACAAATGCGGTCTTATGCGTATCCTTTGCTCCTTGGATGGGTACACTTAAGCCTTCGTGGCTTGTATTTGCTTCTCCGTTTATTTGGGACGGGTACTATGTTGCATACTCTACGTGCGTTTCATTCTGCACGGGACCTGGCTGCTGCCATTACTATTATGGGCGGACCGTGGCTGTCAGCACATTAGGTTGCTCACCTCCTGCCGGCTTAGACACGCCTCCAGACGCATCCTACCTGGGCTCGCTCACGTACACTACGCACGTGTCTGTGGTTGCGGTGCACTCTCATTAATATGCATATGGCGCTACTGCGCCGGCTATTCACTGCACCGCCGGCGCAGACCTTACGCCGGCCTTGCGCCGAGCTTCATGAATCCCGGGGGCTGTCTATTTATGCAGCAGCTGTTGAAAGGAAGTTGCAGGCTTTTAAGAAGGATAAGTTGGGAATGTGAGTGGATGGAGAGTTTTGTATGACTTTGTTCAGGTAGATCAATCATAAAAATAGGCAAGAAGAGACTACTTAGTTCCACCTTACTATGCATGTAGGGAAAACATGCATGATCTCTCAAATAAAAAGCACTGCATGTATATTTTCCTTCATGCATAGAGGTCAGTGAAGCTAAAAAAATACTTTAAGAGGATGAGCAGCCTTGTGGCCTTCTCACAAGTTTTGCTAGTACTTGGCAAAAGATATATGAACAAAAAATAAATAACTGACTTCAGCTATGGGCTGATTGGTTACTGTATAGACCAAAGATCTGGAATACAAGGGGGGAAGGAAGAAGCCTGTTGGGTTCAGGACACATGCATGCCACTGACCAGTTTTATTTTAGTATAACGTAACCAGATGCTGAAAGCAGGACTGGAAGGGCAGAGTATAACAAAAAAATGTTTAAGCAAAATGAAGATGATGATGATGATGCAGAAAAGACTGCTACTGAGGTAACAGAAGAGGTAGAGTGACTGCAATGAAATAGAGTACAATAATGGTACGTAAAATGTGAGAACAGAGCAGTACTCTTCAATGTTAGAAACAAAGGGAGCCAAATAATCAGCTGTAAGCTCCTGTCACTGAAGATGTAGCAGTACTACAGGTTTAACTGAAATGTATTGCAGTGAATGGGACATGGTGCTATACGAGTCTGTGATGTTTATAAAAGACAGGGAGAGCAAGGCAGGTACAGAACTGACACTCCTCATTCATTAGGGAATTAGCTGCACTGCAATTGTTATTAAAGGTGTGAATAACAAAAATAAAAAAAGAATGAGAGAATGAAAATGACTGTTGTAAGGCTGAAATGCTATTGAGGCAACACAAATGATTACCTGTGGTTTACAGACTACCATAAGTAGATATAACAGAATTTTGAGGAGTGTTAAACATGGACAAAGGCAAAAAGAATTGCAGTAGTGAGAAACCCTCCTGCTTATTCACAATTAGGAAAGTGTTCACCTCAATAGTAAGGTGGGACAGCCAGACTTGAAAAAAATGATAAAAATCACTGCAGGAAAATTAAACATCCTAGATCTTCAAACAAGGGGTGTGGTATGGGGTGCAGAAAACAAGCTGAAATGAAGGAAATAAGTAGCAACATTCACAATGTTATTTGTGATACTCACATCAGGAATTGGAAAAAACAACAAGGATACTGCACCGGGATTTTGGAGGATTCCCCTTCAGACAACTAGGAAGTTCTGATAGAATAAAATGGAGGATGACAATAAGAAGCAATAGTGAGGGGAGTGTGGCAGTGTGCTAGGAAATGTGTACAATGTGCAACAGTCTTCTGTATCAGCAAAGAATGTAACCCACACTGGTTGCAAGGGCTTATTGTTAAAGTTATATGATAAAAACCTTGCAAACATGATTAAATGAAAACCAGGGAAAATGAGAAAAAATGCTTATAAAGTACAAGAAAATAACAGTAAATTTCATCGGAAAAGCTGATGTATAAGATCAGGATAAGAAGGTCCTGGGAATTAAATGTGATTTAAATAAAATTTTCAGATATGAATTGGCCAACCTTGGATGATATAGCCAAGTTCTCTACCCAGTATCTCCAAAGAGCAGGTCATAACTACACTCTCCAAGGCCAAAAACATAGCCCCTATGGGACCAGATAACATCCCAGGCTGCTTACTAAATGGTCTAAAACAGGAGTTAGCAGAACCACTGGGCACGCTCTTCAACCACAGTTTAAGTACTGGCTTTGTCCCAGCAGAGTGGAAAACAACTGTAATTCCCTTCCACAATGGGGGGGGGGTCCCTCAACCAACTCTGGGAACTATATACCCATAAGCCTAACCAGCCTTATCTGTAAGGGCATGGAGAGAGTAATCATGAACCTCATCAACAAGGATAAGGGCAGATCATGCCTGTTAAACCTTGTGGACTTCTTCGAGAGTGTCACCAAAGCCCTAGATAAAGGCAAAACAGTAAATAATACCTATCTCAACTTGGCCAAGGCCTTTAACACAATCCCCCACTCAAGCATCATTGAGAAACTCACCCAGCTGGGGATTAACCCATTCATCATTAGATGGCTAGCAACATGGCTCACTGATAGAATGCATACAAATCAAACTTGGAGAGTCTACCTCTACCAGTAGATCTGTTACCAGTGGTGTTCCACAAGTTTCTGTGATGGACCGCTTACTGTTTGGAATCTATTGTTCAGAAATCCAGGTGAAAATAGATGTTTTGTGACTTACCAAGGTCACTGATGACTGCAAATGGGGTGCAATCATAGAGTCCCCCAATGATGTCAGCATTCTCCAAAATGGGCTCACACAGATAAATGATTGGTGTCAGAGCCATAGACTGAAACTCAATGCAAAAAACTGCTTTATCATCCCCTTCGGCAAAGGAGAAGCCCCAACAAATTACAATATTAGTAATACTTCCCTAATTTCAAACCTAGTGGTAAGAGATTTGGGAATGCAGGTTGATAGCAGCCTTAGCTTTGATCACCATGTGTCCACAGTGGTGAGGAAGGCCTTCCGTGTTGCATATCTCATAAATAAGAGCATAACATCCAAAGCTAAAAAGGTTATAACTCCCCTGTACTCGTTCCTCATCAGACCAATAATAGAGTACAATGGTCCCTTCTGTGTGTACCTTACCAGACACCTGTAGCATCTGGAGAGACCTCAGAGGTTTCTCACAAAGAAAATTCAGAGTCTACAACACATGACCTACATGGACAGACTGAAGGCCCTTTCATTGTACTCTGTATCATTAAGACTGCTTTGAGGTGACTTGTGCCTATTCCACAGAGCAGTCTCAAACCTTGCTGTAATGGAAAAGCTACACATCTGAAAATCAAATGGGATAACAGTCACTCAATTTTAGCACCTTAATAGGACATGCTTGAGAGACAGAAATGTTTTCCAGACGTTGCCACTCCTGTGGAACAAATTCCCAATTCACATAAAACAGAGCTCCTCAATAACACTATTTAAGTGTAACTTGGACAATTGGAAGAGAAACCATAAATTTACCCTGGGGGGCATTCAGATATGCCCCTCTTGGACAGGGCAGCCAGTGCTGATCTTAGATTTGCAACTGGTGTTGATCTTAGATTTATATAGTAAATATTGACTATATATCTTGGTCTGTAAAGGAACAAGGGTAACACATGTTAGGCTTGTAAAGGCCCTAGGGCCAATAGCCAAGTAACCTCCTATGATCCTATGATCTTATGAAATATTGGGGCAATGGAATATAGAGTAGGGTAAGATGTATCAGAACAATGGAATTTAGATGACACTTCTGAATGACTTTTTCAAAAAATGTACAGAAAAGCAAGAAGGTAAACTATGATGATGTGCTGGAATGGATGGAGACCGAAAAAAGGTGACTGGGTGACTAAGGAAGGAGTAGACTAAGAATTCATTAGACTCAATGTGACCATATGAGCTAACTTCACAAATGTGTGAATGGTCCTAACATTGCTTGGCAAACTACTGGCGATACTATGTAGTCCTTTATATGAAAAAAAATTAAGGCCAAAAGACTATGAAGTGGCAGTGGTTCCCTTGCCCAAAGGATATGTGTGTGTCTAGTGAGGTAAATACACACCTGTAAGTTTCATTTGATTTTCAGGAAATATGGTGAAATTTCTACTTGGTAGGCTGGTGAAGATTTTGAATGTTAAGGGTATTATAGATGACCAGTAGGCAACAGAGTTGTTCCATGATACAGAGGTTCTCCAAATCCTTCTCGACATAGTTCCATGGTTGTGATACCAAAAAATAAATGAGGAAAATTTAGTATTTCTCACACAAGAGGACTCCATCAAATTCTTGATATTTTACAACGTAGTTGACTGTTGTGGAGGTTCAAAGGTACAAGGACCAAATCTGAATGGTGAGATGGGTACAAAACCAAGTACTTGACAAAAAGCAAATAGCGAGTGCTAAGGAATGGGACACTAGGGAAAAGATGGCCAAACGTGTGTAGCCAATAGGTTCAGCAATCTATATGGTCCTACATCCATCCATCCATCTTTCCATCCATCCATCCATCCATCCATCCATCCATCCATCCATCCATCCAGCCATCCAGCCATCCACCCATTTTTCTACCACTTGTTATTGTAAGGTTTGATTTGATAGCAAGCTAAGCAGAGTAAATGGGAATTCCTTACCCTCAATAAAATTCTCCAGTTCAGCATCTGGAATGTCCAGGTAGTGTCAAGAAAGCTGATACCATCACCTTTTTAGCATGTTTTTAGATTTGCCATGGGGCTCAGTCTAGTGTGCAGTTCCTAGTACACCAATAGATGGGGAATCCAGGTGGCATCCTCCATAAATGTTCATACCACCTTAACCTGCTTCTTTCAAAAAGGGGGACCACTGGCTCTACCCTGTGCTTCTTCCAAACTAAATAACTCCTCTCTTTGTCACAGAGGGTGATCTTAGCAGTAATTTGAAGGGCTTCCTCATTTATTCTACTTTTATCTGCAGGGCCATCCTGTCATTACTAATAAAAGCATAGGACAATAGGTGAGGATGAAGTCATAAACGTATTAATAAAGACAATGTTTTGTCCTTTAACTTAGTTATCAATTTATTACCACATCCTGGTTCAACGTATGAGTACCCACATGACTGCACTTATCCACAGATCAATCTATTCATCACTTATGCTTTCACATGTAAGCAATATTCCAAAACATTTAGTCCTTCATTTGTTATATTGCTCTCCCCTCATTTGCAGAAAGCAATTTCATTTTTAAGGCGATAGCTCTGAATCCTGATTTAGAGGGACAAGCTGTTAATCCATGTTCATCACATTCATCATTAGATGACTTTACTTGACACTGAAGACACCATTCAGTTTTGGCTAAGAAAAGAAAATTCTCAGCAAAAACAAAAAACAGAAATCACATCCATACATTGGATAATTTCCAAACATTGGAAGCACTTTGATATTCCCTCAATGAATATCATGAACAGAAGAGAGGGAAAGACACTATCCCAGTGGAGAATGCTGGCAGCACATAGAACTAATCTTCCCTGCAGTAGTCATCATAAATGTAAAATAAAAAATGCATATTCTTTAGTAATCGTTATTGCTATTATTATTATTACTATTATTTCCATTATTATTATTACTATTATCATTATTATTTTTATTATTATCTTGTGTTTTAAAAGTAGTCGAGTTTCTCATTTCCGAATGTCAGAGATCCATGCATGTGCAATGCATGCACAGAGTTTTGGGTTTTTCAATGGAAAAAGGCATCTGACTCACCTTAAATGTTTTGAAAACAGCCCATCCGTTATACATATATATCCATAGTGAACAAGGCACTTACATCTTACTAAGTCAGATGAAGCAGCTGCCTGTACAATTCACTCAGGCTGTATTTGGAGAGTTCATCCATCTGAGTTAAAGCTAAGATAATATAAACCAACTTGCAGCATATAAATGCGATCATGAGCAAAGAAGAACTTTTTAGTTTTTTTTTAATACCACTATACATGCCAAACCCAGTTGATAATTATTTTTATTTGAATGTGTGTGTGTGTGTGTGTGTGTGTGTGTGTGTGTGTGTGTGTGTGTGTGTGTGTGTGTGTGTGTGTGTGTGTGTGTGTGTGTGTGTGTGTGTCTGTGTGTAGGTGTCAATGTAAGAGCTCAAAATGGATTGCAAAAAATGTGTCTGACTACAATATGAAATAAATTAATTATGTCATTATTTATTTATTCATTTAACTGATAGTAATCAGCCATCAGGGGTACATTCAGTCAAGCAAGTGGCTATAGCTAGTGTGAGTGTGTGTATGTGTCTGTGCATATGTTTTGTGTGTGTCTGTTTCTGCATCTTTGTTTGCATTTGGGATGGTTGCTAGAAGTTGGTTATATGATTCATCAGTAAGCTGTAATGCATTACTCTGGCCATTATTCATATGGATATGAACTTATGTGATCACAATCTGATATCTAACGTATATACAGTCATAGCTGTAAATGATGCATGTGTGTGTGTGTGTGTGTGTGTGTGTGTGTGTGTGTGTGTGTGTGTGTGTGTGTGTGTGTGTGTGTGTGTGCATGTGTGTGTGTGTGTGTGTGTGTGCATATTTATTCGGGTAGTTGCAACATATAGCTCTGGCAGCAGTAAGCTCAAACACATTACACTGATCATTAATCAGTGGCTATAATCACTGCGTTTCTGTGCATGTGTGTGTATTTATATATATGTGTGTGTGTGTGTGTGTGTGTGTGTGTGTGTGTGTGTGTGTGTGTGTGTGTGTGTGTGTGTGTGTGTGTGTGTGTGTGTGTGTGTGTGTGTGTGTATTGTATATTAAATATGAAATACATTATAGTCCCAACTATTTCATCAAAATCAGACATGTGAGGTATGGACAGCTAAATTATCTATAAGTTCTGGTTAGAGGGTCTCTCTGTGCATGATAGTGACTGATCCTGCTACTATTTGCTCAAATTAAACAGTCTTTATTCCAGGTTTGCTAACCTAATGTGTATTTGTGTGAGGCAAGATGAAATACATTATTGCTGCTACTTTTTGTGGAAACAAAGGGGAATACATTACTGTGACCATATTTTTCACTATAGGTTCACAGGTACTTACTAGGCAATTGATCTGTGATGCTGTACAGGGGCATCTATTTACATTCAAATGGTAGTTTTGGCCCTTCTATTTCATGTACAAGTAACCAAACAGCATACACATGAGGTGTACAAAGTCAAAAAAGTGGCTTGCCACACTGTCATCCGCTCAGGTTAAAATTCATTAATCTGGCTTTCCAGAACCATTGTGTGATTTTCTGAAGTAAGTTGAAATGCTTTACTGTGGCTATTTCATTTGAGAAACAAAATTAAAATGCATTACTTTGGATATTTTATCACAATCAGCCATTTAAGATATACACAGTCAAAAAGTGGGCATAATTGCTGAGTATGTGGAGCTTACTGTGTATGAAAGTGACTGACTTTGCTATGATTTTCTCAGATCATGCAGTCATTAATCTGCTTTTGCAGAATTATTGTGCATTTATATTAAATAATTTGAAATTTACTTTGGCTGTTTCTGTGAAGCAATGTTGAAATACATTGCTGTGGGCATTGTTTTTATCATGAGACATCTGAGTATTGCACAGTAAATTAAGTTGCTATGATAGCTGGACACAGTGGCAGTGTATGGATGACAATGCCTAAACCTGCTGTCACTTGTTAAAGTAAACAATCATTATTCCTGGTTTGTATGACTGATGTGCATTTTATAAAGCTAATTGGAATACTCTGTTGTAGTTACTACTTCTGTGAAACAAACTTAAATACATTAATATGGTCAATATGTTATCATAATCTGATATCTGAGGTGTGCACAGACAAGTGATAATAATGTCTGGATATGGGGGATCTGTGGGATTGACTTTGGCTGTGAAAGTGGTTAATCCTGACATAATTTGTTCAGGTAAACTTTTCCCTGTGGTCTAATGGTGCATGGTTTGATTCCCTCAGCCTCTGTTGCCAAATCATGTGATTCTGAACAATTCACTTGACACTTCTCCAGGTCTGAGTCTGAAAAGATCCTTGGAGATCAGAGTTCTACCCTGGAAAACAAATGCAAATAAAATAAAGTAAATAAAAGCAAATGTGAATGTTTTACAATGATCATTTTAATGTTGTTAGATACTTGAGGTGTGTGCAATCAACAAAGTGGCTATGATTGCTTGGCTCAGGTCTACCTGTGAAAGAAAATGACTGTGTGCATTGGGAGTTGTTGTTTGTCTAAAATAAAAAGTAAAAATTGGTCATAATTTGCTTCACTTTCAGTTATATTCAAACATCAGCATTACTCCTGATAAATGGCTACCTTTGGCAACCTGTCAAAAAAATTAGGTGACAGCAACTGATAGTTTGCACAGTGGCATAATGAGTATTATTGCCATCTCACAGCATTTGATTTCCAGTTTAAATCTTGGTTGTGAGTGTTTATGTCCTCCTTGTCTCTGTGTGGACCAGACTTACAGAGTTCATGGGCTGGCACAGTAGTGCATACCACAAACTGAACAGCAGCAAAAAGGTCTAATATGACTAGAGATCAGTGGATATAAACAGTGTACACAACCCTGTTAAAATGCCACTTTTTATGATATAAAAACATGAGACCACAATAAATAATTTCAAAACTTTTCTCACCTTTAATGTGACCTATAACCTGTACAATTCAATTGAAAAACAAACAAATCTGTTAGGGGAAAAATATAAAAAATAAAAAATGTATAATAAGCTGGTTGCATACGTGTATACACCCTTAAACTAATACTTTGTTGAAGCACGTTTTGATTTAATTACAACATTCAGTCTTCTTGGTTAGAATTCTATCAGCATAGCACATCTTGAATTGACAATATTTGCTCACTCTTCCTTGAAAAAGTGCTCCAAATCTGTCAGATTGCGAGGGTTTCTCTTGTGCACAGCCCTCTTCAGATAACCCCACAGATTTTTTATTGGATTTAGGTCTGGGTACTGGCTGGACCATTCCAAAGCTTTAATTTTCTTCTGGTGAAGCCATTCTTTTGTTGATTTGGATGTAGGCTTGGGGTCATTGTCGTGTTAAAAGGTAAAATTCCTCCTCATCTTCAGCTTTTTAGCAGACGCCTGAAGGTTTTGGGCCAAAAGTGACTGGTATTTGGAACTGGTCATAATTCCCTCTACCTTGACTAAACCCCCAGTTCCAGCTAAAGAAAAGCAATCCCAAAGCATGATACTGCCACCACTGTGCTTCACTGTGGTGAATGGTGTTCTTTTGGTGATGTGAAGTGTTGTTTTTGCGCCAAACATACCTTTTGGAATTTCGGCCAAAAAGTTCAACCTTGGTCTCATCAGACCATAACACATTTTCCCACATGCTTTTGGGAAACCTGATGTATTGTTTTGCAAATTCTAGCTGGGCCTGGATGCTTTTTTATGTAAGAAAAGACTTCTGTCTTGCAATCCTACCCCATAGTCCAGACATATGGAGAATATGGGAGATTGTTGTCACATGTAGTACACAACCAGTACTTGCCAGAAATTCCTGCAGATCTTTCAGTGTTGCTGTAGTCTCTTGGCAGCCTTTCTGACCAGTTTTCATCTTGTCTTTTCATCAATTTTAGAGGGACGTCAAGTTCTTTGCAACGTCACTGTTGTCCCATATTTTCTCCACTTTTTGATGACTGTCTTCACTGTGTTCCATGGTATATCCAATGCTGTGGAAATTTTTTTGTACTCTTCTCCTGACTGATACCTTTCATCAATTAGATCCCTTTGATGCTTTGTAAGCTCTCTGTGAACCATGGCTTTTGCTGTAGCAGGAAAATGAGTAAATGTCAGGAAAATCCTACTAGGACAGCTGAACTTTATTTGGGGTTAATCCGAGTCTCTTTAATTGATGGCAGGTGTGTACCCAAGAAGACTGAATGCTGTAATTAAATCAAAAGGTGCTTCAACAAAGAATTAGTTTAAGGGTGTGCACACTTATGCAACCAGCTTATTGTATGTTTTTTTTATTTTTTTATATTTTTCCCCTAACAGATTTTATTTTTTTTTTTAATTGAAATGTACATGTTAAAGGTCACATTAAAGGTGAGAAAGGTTTTGAAATGATTTATTGTGGTCTCATTTTTTATATCACACATACCTGGCATTTTAACAGGGGTGTGTACACTTTTTATATCCACTGTAGATTCTGTGAATACACAGTTGTACATAAGTTGATAGTACTTATTCCTTTTCATCTGAATAAGCTGCGGGCAGCATGGGTGCATCCTTTCACTATCCTTTATTTAAGGCAATGTTAAGTAGTACAGTTGACATGAGTCATAAATAGCAAATGTAGCATATCAATGGGATAGAACCTTAATATGATAAAGAGACATTGGTATTAAATATCTGCACTAGGTTTCAGGGGAAATCAGAAAGGGATCTAATGGTAGACCTTCAAAATGAAGCTACAACTCACACTTCAGTAGATGAAGTCATGTTTTTTAAATAAGTTATTCCCTATCCACATTCAGGAAATCCATGACATATAACAGAAGCTAGTGTGTACCCTTTTACTGTATCATCACAGTGACACACTGACCCAATATCCAATGAATCAAACTCTTTACATGATACCATTGAAAGTCAACTATACCATAAGGAAGAAACCCCAGAAGATGCTGAATATGAGGGAAATTCAGGAATCCAACAGTCTGTGCTCCTTACAAGTAGGTCTGGTGGCATGAAGTTTGTGTATACTATAGAAAATTAAGTAGTCACACATGGGTCATAAGGTTACTGTATGCCTTGAAAAGATGAAGTGTTAGACTAGTTGGGTGAAGTCAAATATATGGCAGTTACTGACCCCACTGAGGGTTACTTTCAAATACCCATAACACCCACAGTCAGGTCAGATGTCAACTTTTATACCGATTTTGTGTTCTATAAATTTACCAAAATGACTCTTGTTTATATGGATGATATTGCAATCTGTAATCAGCTTTTGAGGAAACATATATGACATTTTAGGTAGATGCTGAACAGACTTACACAAGAGAGTTAACTATCATAGTAAAGAAATGATAGGCAACAATGACAAAAAGTGCCTTATCTTGGTTATCTCATTGGTGGTGGCAAAAATCTATCCCTTACAATATGATACCTATTCAAACATAATGTATTTCCCTGTTCCAAAAAAAGCAGATGAGGGAATTCTTTAAGACAATCTGGTATTGCAGCAATGTTGCCCCTCATTGTAGCACAATATCAACTCCTTATCGACCATACCCAAGGGAACAAACCAGATGAGATTGTTTGAACAGCAGCTTGTGAGATGGCATTCCAAAACTGCAAGGAGGCTTTGAGAAGCAAGTTGTAATTATAGTCCGGAGTCTATTGTGTACGTAGATGCTTCAAACTATTTTCTGGGGACTGTACATAACCAGCTCTATTCAAACAGAGAACAGTAACCAGTAGTATATGTCAGCTACAGAATTCAGCCAAAGGTATAACTGTATATATCCGTAGAAAAATGTATGTTTCAGTAAAGTATGTTATTTAAAAAGGCTATGAAATCTACCTAGATTGTAGAAGCTTTACAGTTGTCACATGTGGAAATCTCTTAAAGTGGTCTCACAGGGCTAGTAGGCAAAAAAAGATAAATAAATTACATTTTTTTTAAATGGAGTTTGGAATTACATACCTACAAAGAGTCAATCTAGGTGCTGGAGTTGTGCCAGCAATGAAAGTATAAATGGCCTATCAATCCACCTACCACACAAACAATTACCCTAAGATGTGCCTCAAGAAAGCTCATCTGAGGTTTAGAAAAATGGGAAAATGGGAAAAAAGTACACGACACATGTAGGTAATTGTATTTGTGAAGATCCACCACTGTTGTGAAATAGGAAAAGCTGTTAAAAATCTATAACTGATTTTCAGTAAAGAAGCAGCAAAGATGTGAAATATGACAATTTTTTTTTTTTGCAAAATGCAGCAATGAATTGAAAGTGAAATTATTTCCACACATGCATACATATAGAACATTAAAAGTGAAATTGTTTTACACACACACACACACACACACACACACACACACACACACACACACACACACACACACATGCAGTTTATGACATTTAAGCTCATCATGCTGCTACTTTTTGTTAAAAGTGATTTTGCATTATTTGTGGTTGCAATGTTTTGGCTAACTACGCAAATGTGTTTTTGCGGAACTTATTTAAATTTAAAGTGTTGACCCAGCAGGAAGTTAAGGGTGGACTTCCTTGCCTAATACTGTAAAGAGAAGGTAGTATTTATCAGAATGAATTGTTTCACATTATGTATTCGTTCAAGACTTTTTACAAGCCTGGGAGCAGTAAAGTAAATATTTGCATGATTTGCAGATGATAACAGCCTGCTACCCAGAGCCAGTGAAATGATGTTTATAAAATTTGCATGCAATCTTCTGTGAGTTCTCCAGTCATCATAAAAGTCAGAGACAGATATAGTACAATTATCTTCTGCTGGACACGGTTTTCTGTTAAAATTCTTTATTTTGTATTTCTCTGTGCAGAAATATATTTGTATATTTAATTTTCAAATTCTATTTATTTGTTTCTCTAAATAAAGAACATCTTTATTATATTTCAGAAGCTTGTGGTTGGCTAGTTATTCATGTATATAAGGATACTTGTACAAAAACAGGTGATGTACAACTGTTGGCAGCTGCTATTTGAAAAGTAAGACTGCATAGTTACAGCTAGCATAAAATAATAGCTTAGTTGGCTAATTGTAAGACAGTACTTTAATTGTGAATGTCATTTTCCAGATTGGTCTGGTTGACTGCAGCTTGTTACCAAAAAAGCAAGAATACACAGTAGCACTGTGAAGTGCAATTTCAACAGCTCTGTGAAAACATTTTGTGTGTGTGTGTGTGGGGGTTGTGTCCGTGCGAATGGAAACTACTTTTAGTCAAGATACGGTCATGGATTTTACAACTGACCTGAAAATCACTGGGAGGATTCTTGGAAAGTTAGTGATCATAACTTTGTTCTATAACTGTAAAACGTGGAATGTATTTAACTGTCTAGTTGCTGGTCATAACATAAGGCAGTAGTGTTAATTTGCCATATACTCTAAAAGCCAAGCAACAGTGTTGGTGATATAAGTTTAGGACTGTTCAGAGAAGTACACAATGACTGCTGCATAGTTCATGAGATGGAGATTTACAGATGGCATGTTGAAATTTTTCTTGTGAAAATATTAAGAAATGATAATGCTAGGAGAGTTTATTTCGGGTCTATATCATATGTTCGAAGTTTTATAACTTCAAACATTAAAAATATTGAATTTAAATGTTCAAAGTTATAAAACTTCGAATATATGTAAAAAAAAAAAAACCCAAACCCAAAACTAATGGCTGTGTGGGGGGCAAGCCCCCCTGCACCCCCCACATTATCTGCTCTTTAAATATACCAACTTCTGGACCGCACTACAGTGCAATAAGGGAAATCTTCCCTTTACCGCACTATAGTGTGGTCCCATAGTTGGTATAATTGAAAGCGGGGGGTGTGGGGGGGTGCAGCCCTCCACATGGGGGGTGCAGGGGGCTTGCCCCCTTGCCTACACTAGTCAGGTAAGATCTGTTTGTTTGTTTGGTTTTTTTTTTTTATTATATGTTCGATGTTTGAAACTTTGAACATTTAAATTCAATTATTTAATGTTCGAAGTTTTCAAACTTTGAACATATAATATAGACCCTTTATTTCTTTAACATGTAAAAAAAAAACAGAATGAGCTTTTATCCCTCGCATCAAAATGCCAGTCAAGACATACATTCCTGCATAACTCCCACTCCTGGCAGGTACTATATAGTAACATTCCTAATGTGTTAATGTTCAGTTAATGATTTAGATTAGCTGTTTCATTTAGACCAGTATAATATAATGCTAAGTAATATATAATCTTTACTGGCTAATTATGAATTCTGTGTAACAATGGATTGTTTATTATAATTGTAATTCACTCACTTACACTAGGCTACATGGAAATCATTTTAAAATATCTGGTTTCTACTTCAGTAATAGGCTAGCTTATGGGGAGGGGACAGATAAGTCTACATTTGCTTAAGATAATTAAGGCTATGAGCTGTTAATGACCTGCTTCCTGTAGTCCAGGGTTTGATAACCTCAGCCTCCATTTCATTTGTCTACTGTGTGCCTCTGAGCATGTCATTTAATTAGACAGTATTTTTGGATGGTTGTGTGATTTGGTCTCCTCAATGGGAATTTAATAACAGAAATAAATAAATAAATAAATAATAATAATAATAATAATAATAATAATAATAATAATAATAATAATGTAAAGTGCTGTAATGTATTCTTTCATGTAAGTGATGTAATATAATTTTCCAGTGAAGGCCAATGCAAAGAAAATATATGCAGGTTAAGTTTATTACTCTGCTACCAGCAAGTGATAGCTGTAGATAAGGGTCACATTTTTGGAGAGTAAAATATATAAAAACTCCATACTTGTAATTTTCATCTCTTTTCTTAAGCCCCTTTTACAGTGTGTCTGTTCTAGAATTCAAGATACCACGGAATTTTTACAGATTATCTCTGATACACAGCTTGAGCCCGACTGGTTACTTTGCACATTGGATGTAAAATCATTATATACCAACATACCACATTGGGCTGGCCTAGAGGCATTGGAATACTGGCTCAACAAAACTGAAATATACAAGCCAGGTTTCAACACCCTTTTGTTGTGTTTAACAGAACATGTTTTGACAAAAAATGTGTTTTTTTACAAAGACAAATGCTATTTACAAACCAAGGGAACAGCTATGGGTGCATCTTTTGCACCCATATATGCCGATTTGTTCATGGCATACTTTGAAGAACAGGTTATTTATGACAACTCTCACAACATTTACATGGTTGAAATGGACATTTGGTGCAGATATTTGGATGACTGCTGGTTGGTATGGAGAGCGAATAAAGAATAGCTTTCAGAATTTGTTTCTTATTTGAACGAAAATAAATGGGGGGTTGAATTTTCTGTCAGCTATGATAGAGATAAAATTATCTTCTTAGATGTATTGGTTTGCCATGCATCTGATCATACGCTGACTACAGAAATTCATTGCAAATTCCCCCAAAATAATTCACTTCTCCATGCAACCAGCTTTCATCCCCCTCACATCTGCAAAAACATTCCCAAATTACAGTTCATGCACATTAAATGCATTTGTTCTGATCAGCACACTTATAGACACTTCAGAGATGATTTAGTACATCGATTCCATGACCGTGGGTATAAAATGGGTCAACTATTACATGCCAAACACACTGTTCACCAGATGGAACGCACTGAATTGCTTCATTACAAAACTAGACACAAATCACCTTCAGTAACACCTAGATTTATCACCACATATGATCGGAATACCAACATATTGATGCAAATAGTTCAACATAATTGGAACATGTTAACATGTGAACCTAGACTTCAAGACATTCTTGGAGACAGATGTTCATTTTCCTTTCGGAAAGGCAAAAATGTATCTGCCTTTTTTAATCACTTTAAACATCTTGAGAAGAAAGTTACCAAAAGTATCCAGACCACATTATCAGGGGATCCATTAAATGGTTGCTTCCCTTGTGGACACTGTATCTATTGTAACATCATACTCAAAACCACCAGTTTTAGCAGTCAAAACACCCCTCAAGTATTCAATATAACATTTTTTTGCTAACTGTTCCTCAGATTGGGTCATTTATTTGGCCAAATGCACATGTCCTGCATTCTATATTGGCCAAACCTCCAGACTCTTGAAGCTTTGAATCTCTGAACACTTTAGTGACATCAGACACAAGAGAGACACCAATGCTTTATATAAACATTCTTTGGTACATCCAAAGGCTACTTTTAGTTTTACCATTATTGATAAAATTAGAAGATCCAGGCATAACAAATCAGGGTGGCATAATTTATTAAATTCAATGGAGAAAAAATGGATCATTAAACTTGGTGGGCTCTTTAATCCAGGTCTGAATGAGCATATGTAATTAAGCACGACTCACTTGAGTATTTAAATACAGGTTCTTTTTTCTTGTTTTTTTAAACACTGAAGAAGGCTTTGTTAAATATTTGCCGAAAAAGGTCTGTTTTTCAAGAACCTCAATCAATAAATTTATTTTCAAGGTGCCTTGTATGCTGGTCCTGTTTTCTTTTTGTTTGAATACTTTGCTCTTTGGGACCCTGCAGCTGCCTCACTCGCAGAGGTTGCACTATTTGGAGTTTCCTGTTTCTTCTCTGCGGTTGGCCTGTGGCACCTTCTGCAGTTTTAACTGCACTATTGGATTTATATATCTTTTGGACCTGTCTTTGGCTGAGTTCACCTATTTGGAAATTTAACTTGCTGTTTGCAGTTTTTAAACAACCTCAGGTACTTCCCATTTTTTCTCATGAACTATGTAATTTCAAGACTTTTATGTTTGGCCTGCCTGCCTGCCTTGACTGGATTATTATTTGTTAGCTGCCTTTACCACAAACAAAGATGCTTTGTGGCTCATTTGTTGGTGTCTCTCTTCATTGCTTTTTGGCTTAGTTGCTGCACATTTCTCTTCATTTGTTCCAGCAGAGGGAAGTTTAAGAGACTATATTTTTGAGGTTGCCTGTTCTTTCTTCTTTTTTCGAAGTTCACAACAAACTGATGTGTGTTTTTTCAACCAAATGACACCATTTAGATGTTCGCCATCAGCAAGACATCATTAAGTACTGGTTTTCTTAAACTCTTTTTGTCAACTACTGTGGAGTGTTTTGAATGCATCTGCTGACTTTGTTTTTTTTGTTTTCTTGTCTTTACAATAAGACAATCTTTACATGGACTTTTATTAACAAGTTAATATGTTTTTTCTTTATGCTGGGCAAAGTATTGTTCATTGTGAACCATATGAATATTTTCGACAATTGTATTTCGTTAAATATTAACAGTTTAATGGATTGGTTTACACAGTCTTCACATTACTTTATTTATAATATTCAGCCTATTGGGGACCAACATTTAATTTAAAGATGGTGTTATACTTCATGTTTATTCTTAAACATTTAGGCAAGACCTGTGGGTGAGTTAAATGAAAGTTTTTTATGGTAACAACAGCTTAGTATGTGCCTTTGTTAACCAAACAGTTCAACCCCCCCCTTTTTTTGCTATACTGAAGCACATTTTTGGATGTATACCAATATACAACTGCCTATAGTGGTTTATATGTTATTCTCTTGGTCACCACATTTTTTATAGTTTATGTGTTTCAGCATTACAACCCAAATATAGATATTTGGCTATACTCTTGGCTAGGTAAGGTTAATATTTGACTTTTTACTCAACATACGTTGAGCTCAGTTTATATTCATAGCGTGTTTTCAATAATTGCATTTTCTTGGGTAACACCCATAACTGAAGCTTAAAATTTACATGTTTTTTATTGACAGTGGGTATCCATCTAGTTGTTGGTGCTTTGTATCATTAGTTATATGACATTTGTGTTTTTTCACTATTGTTATAATAAGCTGTGCTTAATTCACATTATATTTCAACATTCATATTATTTGAACTGATGTCTTTAGTATTTTTAACATATTAGGTAGTTGGCTTATTTCTATCCAAAATTGATAATCTGGGGAGCTGGGTGTCTTATAGTTGGCAACAGTACATTTATGCCTTTGTTTTGTTACTAGGGCCCATACAAGATATACAAATTACCATTGTGTTTAACACCAGGTGTGACATTTCTTTATAGCAATTCAAGTAATAGGTGTTGTTTCCACCTTCTTTGATATGGAGGTGGTGTGAGTCCTTATTAATATGATTTTTGATGGCATATTCACTGGTTTCCTATACATCCTTGTCACGCCTTGTTTTTATGTTCTTTTCTTGTTTTAATAGTAAGCTCAGCATTAATGTCAATATTGGTCCCATTAAGTTTTTTTGGGCTCAATAGTGGACAATCTTGCTGTTAGACATTTGTTAATATCAAACCATTTATATATGGTTTCTGATTACCGTCACTTTTGCTTGGCCTCACTTTTTTGAACTACTACATCGGGATTGTTTTATTGTTGTATGACTCTTTAGCATCAGAATCAATCTCTAGACATTTTTCTATTATTTTTTTAGATTTTCATTCCATATTAGTTTGAGCTATTGTACACTTGGCCTAATACTACAATACTTAACACAAATTGTGCATTAATTAGAATTTTTTATACATTTCCACATTACGGGCCTTTCAGTCTATTTAAGATTATCATCAGTAAGATTTTAGATCTCGTTTTTTCAGCCTGTTGTCAAATATTATTCCAACTATCATTTTGAGTAAGGAGCCATATGATGCTTCAGACCTAAGGCTTATTGGTTCAGACAGGACCGGCAATAGACCCAATCCAGGTGAATAGTCCCTTTGGGAATATTTTCACATTTACTTATGTCAGCTATAATATTATATTGATCTGCTGCTTATTGATCCTATGCTGAACCAGCTCAGGTCTATTTAACTTTGGTATTATTTTGGACAGCGGTCTTTATTAATATTTAAACATGGAATTGCATCATTTAATAAATGGGCTGTCTTCTGACAGAGACGATCTTTCTGTTTTTGGAATTGGTCCCCTTGGTGAAAAGTTGGATGACCTTGGCAAAACAGGCCTTGATGAAAATTGTATAAACATTTTTTCAAATCTTAACAAACATATGAGATCTTTGAGAAATAACGTTTGGCATTACAAACTTTTTAGTGCATATTTACTCAAAGGCATCACTACACAAGGGTTACAAGTACGTACCCAACCATTGGTTAATTCCCCTGATGATCTTCTATTGAAACAATGGAATGAAATTCAACAAGAGACAACCCTGAAATTTGTTGAAGTACTAGCAAATTTCCATAACAGAGTCATTGAACAAGAAATTAAATCCATTTCTTCTCTTAGTGATAAGGCCAAGCAATTTGAGGGTCAGACCATATATGCAAATAGTATCAAGGAACTTATGACATTGGAATCACAGCTCAAGGATAGGAAAAAAAAAAGTTCCAAAGGGATTTAGATGATTATACCAGAGGGGATCCATTCAATTTTACAAAAAAAAACAAATATGTACGATTTTCTCCTTCGAATCGTACATATCTCAAGAGGAAACAGACTAAATCTATCCTTAAGAAAGGCACATATAACTATACTGACACTTCAGCTGATGAATATTCATCCTCATGTCTTGACACTGATTCAGGGGGTGCCACAGGCTCACCAGTATCTAAGAGAAGAAATTCTGTCACCTCACAGGATTTACATGTAAGAGCAGGGGGGGCAGGAAACATAAGAGATGTGGACAACATGGAAACGCTATTAGAGATGTCTGTGACCAAACAACCACTGTAAACATTACTAATATTTCATCATATGTCCTCTCCTCCTCTGAAATTGACATTCTTAATAAAAGATTATCATTCATCCCTGTTTTTTTTGTTTCTGAAGAAAGTTTTGTTCAAGATATTGTTTCATTTTGTAGAAATCTTAAACTTAAACTATTTTTCCAGGAACAAGAACCAAAGATCTCTGATGAATTTAAATATCATAGGTCTTCATTCATGCCACCCATGAATCACCAAGTTTACATGTTTCAACAAGCCATTATCAAAGATCTACATTTTCAATTTAGATCAATTTCACCATTACCTAATAATGTATCCAAAATTTGCATGGAAAATATCAACACATTGGCAAACAATCACAATCTAGTCATAATTGGTGCTGACAAAGGTGGTTCTATAGTGATTCAGGATACATTACAATATGATCATGAAGCACTGAACCAATTATCCAATGCATGCTATTACTCGGAACTCACCACTGATCCAACACCAGTATTCAAGGAACAGATTGATTCTTTCCTTACTTTACCTGTTGCAGAAGGTATCATTACTCAAAACACACAGCATCAACTCACCATTGCCAACCCTTGTCCACAATACATTTATTTCCTACCTAAAATACACAAGGACTTTCAACACCCACCCGGCAGACCCATTGTTTCAGGTAGAAATTAATTAACAGAACCATTATCTCTATTCCTTACCAAATTTCTTAAGCCCCTTTTACAGTGTGTCCATTCTTGAATTCAAGATACCACGGAATTTTTACAGATTATCTCTGATACACAGCTTGAGTCTGACTGGTTACTTTGCACATTGGATGTAAAATCATTATATGCCAACATACCACATTGGGCTGGCCTAGAGGCATTGGAATACTGGCTCAACAAAACTGAAATATACAAGCCAGATTTCAACACCCTTTTGTTGTGTTTAACAGAACATGTTTTGACAAAAAATGTGTTTTTTTACAAAGACAAATGCTATTTACAAACCAAGGGGACAGCTATGGGTGCATCTTTTGCACCCATATATGCCGATTTGTTCATGGCATACTTTGAAGAACAGGTTATTTACGACCACTCTCATAACATTTATATGGTTGAAATGGACATTTGGCGCAGATATTTGGATGACTGCTGGTTGGTATGGAGAGAGAATAAAGAATACCTTTCGGAATTTGTTTCTTATTTGAACGAAAATAAATGGGGGATTGAATTTTCTGTCAGCTATGATAGAGATAAAATTATCTTCTTAGATGTATTGGTTTGCCGTGCATCTGATCATATGCTGACTACAGAAATTCATTGCAAATTCCCCCAAAATAATTCACTTCTCCATGCAACCAGCTTTCATCCTCCTCACATCTGCAAAAACATTCCAAAATCACAGTTCATGCGCATTAAATGCATTTGTTCTGATCAGCACACTTATAGACACTTCAGAGATGATTTAGTACAATGATTCCATGACCGTGGGTATAAAATGGGTCAACTATTACATACCAAACACACTGTTCACCAGATGGAACGCACTGAATTGCTTCATTACAAAACTAGACACAAATCACCTTCAGTAACACCTAGATTTATCACCACATATGATCGGAATACCAACATATTGATGCAAATAGTTCAACATAATTGGAACATGTTAACATGTGAACCTAGACTTCAGGACATTCTTGGAGAAAGATGTTAATTTTCCTTTTGGAAAGGCAAAAATCTATCTGCCTTTTTTAATCACTTTAAACATCTTGAGAAGAAAGTTACCAAACGTATCCAGACCACATTATCAGGGGATCCATTAATTGGTTGCTTCCCTTGTGGACACTGTATCTATTGTAACATCATATTCAAAACCACCAGTTTCAGCAGTCAAAACACCCCCCAAGTATTCAATATAACATGTTTTGCCAACTGTTCCTCAGATTGGATCATTTATTTGGCCAAATGCACATGTCCTGCATTCTATATTGGCCAAACCTCCAGAACCTTGAAGCTTCGAATCTCTGAACACTTTAGTGACATCAGACACAAGAGAGACACAAATACTTTATATAAACATTCTTTGGTACATCCAAAGGCTACTTTTAGTTTTACCATTATTGATAAAATTAGAAGATCCAGGCATAACAAATCAGGTTGGCATAATTTATTAAATTCAATGGAGAAAAAATGGATCATTAAACTTGGTGGGCTCTTTAAGCTAGGTCTGAATGAGCATATGTAATTAAGCACATGACTCACTTGAGTATTTAAATACAGGTTCTTTTTTGTTGTTTTTTTTAAACACTGAAGAAGGCTTTGTTAAATATTTGCCGAAACCGGTCTGTTTTTCAAGAGCCTCAATCAATAAATTTCTTTTCAAGGTGCCTTGTATGCTGGTCCTGTTTTCTTTTTGTCTTTTACAGTCAGCCCAAGCAAAAATAAAAATTATATTTCATTTTAGTGACCTGAATGTCATTTTTGCAGAAAATTCTGGACCTTTAGTGTCTGCGTAGTAAGTAATGAAATTAACTGGCAACTGCAAGAAAGTTGCTTGCATTTATATGTACACAAAAGAGGGAGACAACTATGTATTACACTAACACACAGTGAGTTAAATGGTACTTCACATTTATTCACAGAAAGAGGCTACTTTCGGATCAGATATTAGTGCTAACACTTAATGCTTGAAGCTATACTCCAATCAAAAGATGTAATGCTTTTGCTAGAATAAGTGAAGTTTATCATATATCAAATGATAGTTTTAAATTTGCAAGCTTGTTTTCATTAGTATTATCTGAAATGGAAACATAAATGTGTTTTATTTGGTAAAATAAAATACAGGGTGAAGGTTTCCCTGAAATGTGGTTATTCAAAAATAGTTGGTAGGTATGCAGACAGCAATAGAATATGTGATTGATACAAAGAAATGATAAAACAAATTAACAGCAAATAATAATGTTGTTATTGTTTTTATTCATTTTGAGTACTAGTCAAAAGTCATTTTTACAGAAGACCCAAGTGCATTTTATGACTAAGTGACAAGTTGAAAGTCATGAGTTGAGCTGATCTTTTGTATCTGTTTTGTATAAACTGTTGTTCTTGATTGGTCATTAGTGGGTCATAGCTGGGAAGTGATCCTAATAAAATGTGATTTTTTCAGAAAAAACAACAAAAGCATATATAAGTGGGACACTATTCCCCCTCATGGAAAACATTTTGGGAATGCAGTATGAGAATCATAAATGTGTTTAATCAGGCAAAAAGTGGTGTGTGCATGATATATTATACAACATGCCTGATTGCTATTCAAGAAAACCATGAAACCACCTAGAACTAAATGTGCTGTCCTCCATCCCTTGGGGCTACGTAGCATACTGTTTAGTAATAAACCCACCATATTATATAAAACAGCTGCAGAGCAGCTTATAAAAGACACTGAAGACCAGTGAGTGAGCATCAGCATGACAAAATATTGTATACATCAGCATAATAAATGGGTGAATTAAGAGAAGACAACAATACACAACAGTGAGCACAATACCACAGAGCAACACATCTGAAACATGTTCTATTATTTTGTGCTGTAAATGCAGTATACACATCACAACTATGGTGTAGCAGTGCCCTTTACTATAAGAACACTACTGGATTAATAAAACACAGCTGCAGTCTTAAACTGTCATACTTTTTTTGTTGTTGTTGTTATTGTTGTTGTTGTTGCTGACAGACTTAAGCTTACAACTAACTGATGTTTACTCTTTGGCCATATCAAAATGCTTCCTACACATTTATCATTCCCCATTTGAATACTAGAATCAGAATCCCGCCAAAATTCAAGATTAATGATGATGGAGATGGACTGAGCCCTGAGCAAAGTTGCTTTGAAATCAGTGCAAGCTAATCACCTTCCACAGTCAGTTAATACTTCTGGAAAATGTCTCTGTCTTTGCAGAGTGCCAGAAAGTTGTTATAGTGCTCCACTCATGGGCAGTGTGTTAATCTAAGTGTCTTGTCAGAAATAGCTCTAAGTCAGGTAATAACACTACACGGGATCTAATCACAATGTTACGGAATGGTCACAACAACATTTGCACTGATACAATTTATATTTCTTGTCCTACACTCCTTACTTTATAGAGTCTATTCTCAGTAACATAACACATCTAGCCAAACATAAGAAATTGATCATGGGGGACTAAAGCATGAACTGGAAAGGGGATTCTAAATGTCAGCTGTTCAGGCTAGCTTCCACCATAAATCTGACAAAACTAGTGAACAGTGGCGCTTGACTAAACATACCAAAGTTAACGGCATACCAGATGACCTCATGATCATTATTCCCAACAAACTACATAGCCTGAATATTCATGCATGCATGATCACAGTCTTTTTCTGTATGCCTGGGCATTTAGAGTTTCTTAACTCCTTTCACAAATTAACACCACAAGACGTTTCTCAGCGTTACCTCATGAAGTCCTACTGAATGTACTTAAACATACTGATTGGAGTTAGCAGTGCAGCATCCTAATCACTGTCCAATATACTTTCTATGATCTGGTTGTACTCATCCAAGTTAGACTATACCCATAAAAAAAAGATGTCAAGTAAGGTCTTCCCCCAGCTCAATAAACAGACTAACAATGCTTTAAAATTCAGAGACTTAGTCTGTAAAGAATGGAAAGCTGGTCCCTTGAATAAACTTAAGCACAACAAATCTCTTCCTCTTTTTCTTGAGCAACAAGCTAAAATAGATACTTTATGGGCCTTTTGTTTGATTTACTGATTTTCTGATTTATTGGATGCTGTATTTATATGAGTGTGCTTATTTTTATTTTATTCTATTTCAATTATATTTTATGTTTACCTTTATTATTTGTATTTTGTTTTTATCTCAATTTATTTAATCAATGACTTTAGGAGTTGTTTATTGAGTTTTAGTTTATCCATTTATTTACTTATGTGTTTTGACCTTAATATTCCTTTAAATGTACACTGATCTGTTCTGGGGACTTGTTAATCACATGATTTTTGATGGTTTAAAATGGACTACTGCATTAGGGACATTAATCTGATGAAGTTTTTTATGGAAAAACGAAAGCGCTTATTTTAATAAAATATTTTGTATGATTTCTTTGGGTCCACTCCTTTGTGTACATCATGAAGTTAGTAATTGTGTGACCGTTTCATCATTCATCTGAGTTTTGTAGCTAGCTGGAGACATTGCATGCCTAGGGCAAATTTTTTTTCTTTAGATATCAAATCATCCAAAGCTAATTTTTTTAAATAAATGCAACTGACTCATATTGATTGGCCCAAACAGATTTGGCACTGAACCAAATCTTTCTGTAACAAAAACATCTTTCCAAGACACTTGTCCACACCCAAGCTCCCTTTAACTATGCTTAATGGTATCACTAGAAACATATGCAGTCTTGCATCTCACAATAGTTCACACTTCATTCATACTCCAACAGCAATTCCTTCTGCAACCCTTCACAAACGTATAACTAACTGCTTCTACTTCAAAACTGTTACCAAGAAATGAGTACGAAAACTGATAGAAAAGATCCTTTACTATTACAATCCATTTTTCTGCTCTCTATATCCAGAAATCCTTTGACTAGGCATTTTCCTTCTCAGTAAACCTCTTACATTTATATTTAACTTATCAATTAGTACAAAAAGTGTTCTTTCAAGTTTTAAACATATATATTTATATCTCTCACTAAAACACAAAGAGCAGCAGACACCTTAGACTTCTGCCCTGTTGCCAATATTTGCCCACTAGCAAAAAGACTTGATGAAAGAATTTACTAACAGACATTAGAATATCTGTCTAAATATAATATACTGACTGTAAAATATCATAGTCTCCATCCCAAATTCAGTATCTTAACTTCACTATATAAGCTCATTGATAAATTTATAACAATATAGATCAAAGTCTAATGACATGTACAGTATTTCTTGATCTCAACAGAGCTTGAAAACAGTCAATCACAAACAATTACTAAATAAGCTTACAGACTGCGGCTTCTTTCCAGAGGTTGTACACTGGTTTCACAGCTACCTATCCTATTGATTATAACACTGTATACAGAGTTTACATTTCCTAAGTAAAAATAAAAAAACTCCTGTGGAGTCCCTCAAGGGTCCGTTTTTGGACCACTTATATTTCTGTTCTCATTATGTATTAATAATCTCCGTTTGGACCTCTCAACACTTGAATTCATAATGTATGCAGATGATGTAGTGTTCACTAGGCATTGGAAGTCAACTAATAACATCTCTACAAAGCTGCAGTTTGATTTTTAAATACTTTGGAACTGGTTGCATAACAACTTGTTGTAAAAAATACTGTTATGCTGTTTGGCACAGCTCAAAAGATTAAATGTGCCCTTCCCATTCCTGCTATCACATTTTGCCTACAACAACCTTTTAAAGATACCTAAGAATTGTTAGATCATTCTCTCCATTTAATCTTCATGTAGAGACCCAAGTAAACAAAGTACTAGGACAACTGAAATTATACAATTCAATATTCATTCCCCTCAGCCAGATGCCCCATTGCCATGCATATACTCATTCCAAGGGCTGAACATTCATATAAGCTTTAATTTCAGTGCTCATGAATTCAAAGATGAAGTTCTATAGAATAAGTCATTTTAGTTGTTCCATCCTTTTCTTACAAGATAGGGTTCATTGCTACATGTTTAAATGTACCAAGGAATAGACTTAAAATTGCCTAATTGTTCTTTATCAATTCTTTAATACATATTTCATCTTTTAAAATTGTATCTGGCATAGTCAAATTAAAATTCTTATTCATACCCTGACTGTTTTTTAAATACCTTTCTTTATATCTACAATATTTATACTTGGTCCATTTTAGTTATCTTTCCTCGTGAAACATTTGTCCAGTTAGGTAAAAGCATGCTGCTTAACGATACCATCTTAGCATTATAGGAGCCAGGGAGAGGCACCGCTATCCTGCCACTTACAAGGACAGGGGTACTATGTGACTCACTTATTGCATGGTACATTACATGGACAAGATGATATTCTGTTGCCATTCTTTTACCAATGGGGTACAATTGGAGAAGGGTAATTTGCATATGTAATATGAGCACAGAGTACAATGCCAACACAATGGGGTAAGATGATCTACTCCATCTTATACCATTGTTTACTTTTATAAGAATCACAACATGCTTTGGTGTGCCAATATGTGGCATATCGTATGTGCTCCACTGTATAAAATGTTAATTAATAGTACTCAAGTTTAATTTCCCCAAATTTATTTAGCAAAACCTCAGGGGATAAAACTTTCTTAACCGTGAAAGACAAATTATATTTTAGTTTTCGAAAATGATATGCACCACAAACATTGTTTGAAATACAATGCATATCTGGCTTATACTCATGCTTTACATCTGAGACTATACCTTGTTATCAAAATGGAGTTGTCACTACTTACAGACATTGTACATCACTCACTCTCTGATGAAATTAATGTCTAATATGTAGCACTTCAATTAATTTGTTTACATTCAGCTGCATTCTTCTTTAAAACAATCATAACTGCATCTTATGCTAGTCAAATTACGATATAGTTTCTAGAAGTTTGAAGATGGGCCAAGCATAAAACAGAACCACATTATCTGAAAATAAAGGTAATGAGTACAAAAACTTAGTAACAGATATTCAATTTGTAAATAAACAAGTAGGCATCTTATCACCAAACCCTGAGCAATATCACTGTCGAGAAAAAAACACTTTATAACTTGTACTGTTCACAACTGAAATTATAGAAGTTTTCCTTGATATATTCTATAAAGCAATGGCTTACTAGTTCAGAAATAACAATATTATCAAAATAAATAGAAATATTTGGGTCTTTATCACTTTATCAAATACTCACATTGTCGAACCACTATTACTCGAACCCTCTTTATTGAAACATAAATTCATCAAACAGCTGTTTAATCAAAGTTCTTCACAGGGAAAAACAACAACTGGCCAAACTACAGCCAGTGACAAAATTCAAAAACACCCCCACATCCCCCAGTTAAATATACTAACTTCAAGATCATACTACAGTGGGGAAAAGGGCAAATTCCTGATGATGGCCAACCATTGTTTTTCCCTATGAAAAACTTCGATTAATCGGTCATTTGATAAATTTAGGTTTTGGCAAAGGGGGTTTGATTAATAGTGGTTCGACAATATGAATATTGAATAAAGTGACATAGACCCAAGCTACTTAATGCTATAAACTACCATTATGTCTTTGAAAAATTGGCCAATTACTTGTTTCAAATATTTTATGATTAAATAAAATTTGACTAAGACAATACCAGAATTCCCTTGATTTTGGAAGATCACTGGGTTTCTCCATGCATATAAACTTTTTCTGCTAATAACTTAGTTCTGTATTTACTGGCCTCTCAAAACTACCCAAATATTCCTAACAATATGGTAACCAGTGTATAGTTTTTGAAAATATTATCATGCTCTTTATTTTTTCATTGCTAGATAGCTGTATACATTTAGAGTAACTGACTGCTTGTGTGATAAATACTGGGCTGCAATCAATATATGGTTAATATCAATTTAAAATGGTTAGGGAATGTCAATAGTCAGATACTTAGAGGCATTTCAGACTTTTGGGCAGATCCATCTACTGATATCAGGTATGGCACTAAAGAGGTCGCTAATGATGATCTAAGAACATAAAGATTATGCTAAATGATTGCTAACTAGCACCAGGTTAGAGAGTGTGTGTGTGTGTGTGTGTGTGTGTGTGTGTGTGTGTGTGTGTGTGTGTGTGTTTCCTGCATTAGAGCGTATCTAGATGCACAACAGCCTGAAGGTGATATGCAACCCAGTCCTTAAGCAAGAGGAAATATCACTACCATGGACATCACCCAGTAAATCACAAGGTATGTTACTACTCTTATAAAATGGGCATGTGTATTACAAACCATAGGCATGCGGAAATATCTGTACAATGCACATCATCAAGTACATTACTGCACTTACAAAACAGGCATCTAAATTTTTTGTTTGAATTTGAAGTTTAGTAGGTTATTTAGAATAATCACATAATTTGCGATGTATTTTACCGTAAAAGAATTCCTCTGATTATTTCAAGTTATTGATTGATGTGCAGGGTTATAACATTTATATTTATTGAAATTTTGGTATGAAAATTTCAATGCAGTAATTTTAGGGACATTTCTGACAAACTGTCGAATATTGTTGAGCAAGTCCAGGTGTAAATGTTATTTCACAGTCATTTATTAAATCACATTTCTGATCCAATTTGAATATATTCAGTGTCACAGTTCAAGTGGTAGGAGACCACAGATGGTAAGATGAAAAACTGAGCTCAAAATGCCAAGTTGTTGCAGAGTTGTGGGCGTCTGCGGAAAATAATCTTAAAAATTGGTTTTCTCAATTTAAGTAATTTATTGTTGCCTAAGCATATTAGGTTGGCATAATACTTAAAGTGTTTACCTTACAGCCACAAGGTGATGGCTTAATTCTCATGTGGGGTAACTGGCTAGGCTTAAAATGGCCCACAAGGGCAGTTAGCTTAGTAGTCATCTACGAAATTTTCATGATAATCATTTCATGAACCCTTCTGTCAAACTGCTGTATGCCATTGCATATTTCAGTTGGTAAATATCATTTCAAATTCATTTCTATTAATTACATTTTTTTATCAAAGCTGCAAAAAATCAGTACCATCAACAAGACTGAGATGATTCCTATACAGTATGTTGAAAATTTAAACTCAAAATGTTAAATTAATGTTAATGTTTTACAAAGTTATGGGAATTTGTGAAAATAATGGGGAATAAAAGACTTTCCAGCATGCAGTTTCTGTGATTCGTTTTAATTCCTCTGTGTTCTTTTTTTATTTGGTTACTATTTTTATTTTTGAAGAATGCTCTTAAGCCTATATGAAATTTGACTGCAGAGTCTTCTTCCATTCAATTCAATAGCTAGGTGACAAAATGGGGGTCAGTGAGCTTTTGAAAGCTATGAGGGAAATGGGATCTGTGACTGAATATTCTAAATGGCTGAAATAGTTTACTTTGTGCCCAATATTAATAAGGGTGTCTCATTTAATTGGCACATGATTTTTTAATCCCAAAACATGTAAAACATTGTGTGGTTGCCAGCGACATTCTTACTCTCTCTGTCTATATGTGTGTGTGTGTGTGTGTGTGTGTGTGTGTGTGTGTGTATGTGTGTGTGTGTACTTCACTTCGCTAAAAATTCATTTCATTGACTTTCATTTCACAGAGACCAAATTGCCAAAAGCTCAAATCACCGAGAACTCATTTGACCAAATCTCATTTCACCGAAAATAGTAATGGCAGTGTATATGCCCTTTTCTCCACTGTAGTGCACTCCTGGAGTTAGTATATATACTTGGGGGGTGTAGGGAGACAGCCCCCCACATTGGGGTGTGGGGGGTGTAGCCCCACACCTAGTTTGGTTAAAATTGACTTACCCTCTTAACAGAAACTGAACAATATAAAACCAAGCTAGGTGGGGGGGGGGGCTACACCCCCACATCCTCCTAACTATATATACTAACTCCAGGATTGCACTACAGGGGGGAAAAGGCATATACACTGCCACTACTATTTTTGGTGAAATTAGTTTTTGGTAATTTGAGCTTTTGGCGATTTGGTCTCGGTGAAATGAGTTTTCAACGAAGTGAAATAGATCCATATATGTGTATATATATATATATATATATATATATATATATATATATATATATATATATATATATATACACACACACACAGACACACATATGTATATATGGATTCACTTTAGAACATTGAGAGCCCATAACACTGAAAGTCAAAACATTGAATCCCATAACACTGAAAACACCTAGGAAATCAGCATGTACTATATTCAAGCACAGCTACATAAAGAAACAAATAAAAAACATACCATATTACACTTCTTCAACTATAAGCAGGGGTGCACGCCCTGCTGCAATCCCATGTGGGGGGGGGGGTTGCACCTCCCATTCCACCTACTACTTAAATATATCAACTCTGAGATCGCACTACACTACACTAAGATGTGTTACTTTGTTGTATAGCAAGTAAGAAGGGGATATGACTGAGATTACCTATGAAACTCCAGTAAGTATCAGAGAGAGATATAGTAATGTGTAATGTTTTAACAGTGAAGTAGTGTTTCTAAGAGAAGGTTGAGGATAGTATTTTACAATTTAAACAAGGAGTCATGAAGCGCGGAATGGTATGTTTGCTGTTTTGTTCTGTGTAGTGCAATCTCAGATTTGCTATATTTAAGTAGCAGAGGGTGTGGGAGGCACAGGGGGAGAAGTATAATATGGTTTGTTTTTTATTTGTTTCTGTATGTAGATGTGCTGGCATATATTAAATGTGGGTTTTCTATGTATTTTCAATGTTATGAGATTGAATGTTTTGAGGTTTCAGTGTTTTGAATTTTCAAGATGTTGGTCTCAGTGTTTTGAATTTCAATGTTACAGTCTTTCAATGTTCTAAAGTGAATTTGTATATATACATATACATTTTGAAGTCATACCACCAATGCAAGATGCCAGTGATCTTGCAGTGACAATATTTTGAACATTCGGCAATTGGTTAATAAACAGCAGGGCTTCTGTTTGATCTTCTGCTTGAAACACATTTGTTATACGTGTGTCTAACTGGCTATCTGATTAGTTATAATTCCTTGAACATTTTGCAAAAGTTATCATATTACAACTGTAACATATTACAGTGCAGTGACATGTCTGTAGTTCAATATAACCATGACCTTATCATCACATCAGCATAAGATAATCAGTGCCGCGACAGATAATACAGAAAAGCAGTGTAGTTGGCAAATAATACAGATAGTGCCAGAGACAATTTTGCTACTGAGCAAACATAGCTAACCTAACATTAGTGATAAAAGTACTTGGTGTATGAAGCAAAAAATAAATGCTGTGACCAGGAATTGTGAGATGTCCTTTGAAATACTGTTGCTTTCAAGTGTACATTCAATGGTTATGTCAGTATGAAGGTTATTGAACTCAGTGCAGTTTCCCCTTTTCTGCACTCATATCAAAATGAGAAATATTATACAGCTTGTTAGAAGTGATTGAATAATCATGCTGATGTCAGTTGTGAGTAACAAGGGAGTAACTATGGGAGTATGTGGGTAAACAGCATAGTACAGACTAATTGTGAGAACATTTTACAATGGGGTAACTGGGATAGCTGCTACTAAGGCAAAGGATGAGAAAAAATGATAAGTATGCTATTTGGAGTGTGGTCTCTAAACCAGATTTTAGGTAGGATAACTGAAATCCGTTACCGCCTTTGTACTAACTTGTAACAGTTAGCTTAAAAGGAACTCAGTGGCTTAGCTCAAAGATTAACACAACAAGGACAAATACTCATAGCATGTGGCTTAATTTTGCTAGAATGAAATAATAATCTAAAACTATAGGCAAAACAACAAGTTTGCAAAGGGACATTGTATAAAAGAAAACAAACACATTTTCAAGCATATTAAACCAATTTATTTAAAAACTACATAACACACCACTGAAATTCAATGAATTTTAAGCAAGATGCTTTCTTCAGAAAATTCATTAGTACTTCACATATAAGTATAAAAAAGTTTCTCAAACAATTTTTTCCAGAAAGTTTCATATCTAGCTACTTGTGTTTATTTAGTTATTTTTTTTATGTTTGCTCTTTTTGTGCTTCTGCATAAACTGTTCTTCCTCCTACTCACTCTTCAGTCCCTCTACTTCAGTTATGGACTGTTTATATGAGTGTTGATTATAAGTGAATGTTACTGTGTACATATAATGTTCCCTTAAATTATAGAAAAGGCAGTGAAATGGTATGTTTGTGACCAGCTGCATACTGTCTTTTCTTTCTGAAACTATAGTTATGTTATCATTTATGAACAGTCTTTTATGTGCTAGCTGAATAGTACAGAAAGGCAATTATATATTTTCTGTACCTTTGAAATGTTATTGCACTATTAATTCCTTTCCAGGGGCATGTTGCATATGGGTTTTAGTTTTTGTTACTTTACATTCAAAGTTGATTAGCAGACTTTTAGCATCATTTTTGTCATGCTGTATTGTTTATTATAGTGAGAGTTATGCACAAAAGTGTCTGTAAAGGGTGAGATGTATTTTATGTGGAAACTGTCTATATAACTTTTAACTACAAACATTCACAAGATTTGAAGAAAGCAGAAGGCAGATTTTTCAATGGTACTATCTAGTCATTCCTTTGTATGGTTATGACTTACATCAATCTGCAAGCTGGAAGTGTAATAAGGGCTACATACCATCATAAATAACAATGCTGAGCCCATATCTTCATAGACAGTGCTATATATCTCATTAGAGCTGCAGACAACCTATACCACATGCTTTACTAAATGTCTGGGCATGCAAAACATGTGTTTACTTTCCTGCATAGTATAACCCTTTACTGCCATTATAGAAGGCTTACTGATGTCACTGTGTGTCTCTTTCATAGAGTGTTTACATCCAACTATCCCGACTTTTATATCTTGTTAATGATTTTAAAACTGAAAGCTAAAAGTAAGCATTTCAATCCATCATTGCTATTGCAATAAAAGAAGAGAGAAAAAAACCTAAAAGGATTATAGTCATGTCATGTCATGAGTAATGGCTGTCTGCATCACACTTAATAAGCAGGAAAGCATAGTGCATATTTTTTCAGACTGCACAGTCTAATGAAGACTGCACAAGTAACCTTGTTACCTGGTATGGCCTTTCAGTTAGGCTTCATTTGGCACATTTATGAGGACATTGATTAATTGATTGATTCGTTTATTTATTTACTGAGAAATACACCATTCAGTGCTGTCACTCTGGGAACGTCCGTAGCACATCAGTCCATATCATCACATCTTGATGACAGGCAAGCAATTGTTAATATGCAAGGCTGATTCTGGGATCAGAGCCTCCCTTTGCCATTTCCATGGTTGAACGTTTTTATTGATATTGGATATTGCTTAACACTTTTAACTTCAAAACGTGTGGTATATTATTTTGAGAACCTTTTCTCACGTCAGTTCTCCCTAAACCTGTAACGTCTTCTCAAGCGTAAATAGTCTCTGTCCTTGTAAAAAGTGCAAACTGGAATGCAACAAGTGCTTCTAAACGCTACCTTCAACTTGAGGACGTTTAGATATGTCTGTCAGCATCCTCTTTGCTGCCCCCCCCCCCCCCCGTATATTATACACACACACACACACACACACACACACACACACACACACACACACACACACACACACTATAGCCTATAGTCTATAAGAATGTGTGCAGTCCTTTATTGTAGAAAGCCTCCTCTTATATGATATCAAACTGTTGTTAGCTGTCACGACTAGTTAGGATAACTTGAATATGAAGAAGGCAACAGTTGTCTTCATTTCCCGGAAGTCCACAGTCCAGATAGCGACAGTCCAATCAGAACTATGAGTTGTGGGCTGAGAGCCATCTACTTTTGAAACACAGCCACAAGGCTCAAAACCTTCCCATTTTAGATGGAGACTTGTGCGTAAATGCCTTTTAACAAATATCTTCTGCAGGGTGCCAATGTAAGGTGTTCAGTTAAGTATAAGCTTCCGCAAAGCAGAGACAATCATTTCCCTGCTGTTGTGAACGTGGGCGGTTTTGCCTTAGACGTGTATTTTGTCTGCCTAGACTTCATATTTTTTGGTATTTGTTAAGAAAACAGGTTATATCACTTTGCATATTACGTACTTCAATACAAGAGCAGCTCTAAACACAAACACTGAGCAATTTACAGAAGTAAAGTTAGTTTGTTAGAACCCCAAATTAAAGCTGTTTTTTCTCTGATTTTGAACGGACTTTAATGTCATCTGTTTCTTCCACTCCGCAAGCGGATAATAAAGGAAGTTGTAATTATTTATCTCATTCTGTGTAGTCTTAAAACACTAAATTGTTTGATTTGCAGCTACCTGTTGTTTTTCACAAGCTATTCTGCACATTCTTGTATATCCATGGTCTAGTAGTACCGATTATTGCATTTGAATGTTACATTCCCTATAGTTCTGCCGTTGTGTGGCTCCGTGTTCTTATTCCCAGGCCACTGTCGAAGTTTCGACTTTAAACCGCAGGCTTCATTGTACTTGGAAATGAAATAATCTATTTTAATACACATTGTCAAGATCATTATTTGCTACAACATCACTTGAGCAGCTGGTTCAAGTTGCTCCAGTCGAGCATATCAGAGCAGAGGCATTTTCCCCACGTCCAGAAGCCAACAATCCTCTTGTTGTCTTTTTACCTGTAAGTGCTTGCTGCAAACTATCTCAGCGAGCGCTGCACTCCGAGAGTCCGATGAGCTGCAGTTTGCTGACTCAGCTTTTCAGGACCCTGGAGAGCTCCGATTGAAAAGCTTGGTCGAAACTGTTGGCTTTTCAATTACTCAGGAAGAACCCCAAGTTGTTTAATCCCAG